>NC_133753.1:25750250-26053280 GCF_036562045.2 Rhinolophus sinicus | reverse complement strand
TAGAAGTGGACCTGCACAGCTCAAACTCATGTTGTTCAAGGATCAACTGTACTACATAAAGATCAAGGCCTGACTTTATAGACAACAGTGACTTCTCTCCTATTTGATTCTTATGGTACTTATATTACTTTCAAATCAAGTATAACCTATTTATTTGTAGGATAGTTTTGTGCATGTCTTCTAGCTCCAGCTCCATTGGTAGGCCCTTAAGAATTAAGATCTAATGCATTTTTGTATTCCCTGTAGGACTAGCATGATTCCTTGAACATAGTAATTTTCCAAAGATAAGTGATGGCATGCCTGAATCTTGTTCTTAGGGATCCTGAATCTGGAAGAAGGAAAACCTCCATTTAGAGCTTTGTTAAAGACCAAATTGTGTCTCTCCCTATATGTTGAAGTCCTAACTCCGTTTACATCAGATTCTGACATTCTTTGAAAATACAGTCATTGCAGATATAATTAGTTAAGATGAAATCATACTGGAGTAAGGTGGGCCCCTAACCAAATATGATTGGTATCCTTATAAAAAGGGAAATTTGAACAGATACACACAGGGAGAATGCCATGTGAAGATGGGAGTTATGCTGCCATAGGCCATGTAACTACCAGAAGCTAGGAGAATAGCCTGGAACAGATTCTTCCCTAGAGACTTCAAAGGAAGCATGACCCTGACCTCAGACTTCTAGCTTCCAGAACTATGAGACAATAAATTTCTGTTGTTTAAGCCACCAGTTTGGGTACTTTGTTACAGCAGTCTCAGAAAACTACCGACCTGGTTTTTTACCATCCTCATAACAAACAAGAGGAGATGTTTTAGATGATCCTTTTTTAGATGGAACTGGAGGTAGAGGTAGGGTGGCCTGATAGCAAAGTAATCAGAGCATTCTTTATCATCTGTATCCCTGGTCCTCAGCTCCAGCCCCAGAGTTCTCAAAGCATTATGAGCATCTTTAGCACCAGAAGCTCAGCACATCAAAACTGGACACAGTCTTTTATCTCTAAACCTCTGCATCCCTCATAAGCCCATTTCAGTTATTATCATATTCCTCTCAGTTCCTCTAGCCAAAACCTTCTGTGATCCTTCCCTTTCCTCATCCCTAATTAATATATATATATATATATATATATATATATATATATATATATGTGGATATCTGCTTTCTTTTGAAAAAATAGGAAGCTCTGCCAACATCAGACCCTCATTACTGCCTGACAATAATTGACCAGACTGATGAGCTGCCCCTTAACACAGAGAACATGTTCTCAGTCCTGTGCATGGGCCATGTTGGCACTGGATACTGGGGCTCCAATGGAACTGCCCGTCCCTCACACCCCTCACAGGGATGTGAGTGTAGGGCTTGCGGTGCTGGGCTCTGAGTCACACTGCAGGTTTGCATCTTGCTATGTCGCTGACTAGTTGGGGGCGGCCATGAGAGTCTCCTTAATCTCACTGGGCCTCCACTTACTAACCTGTACATGAGATACTAATGGTGCTCACCTCATAGGGGCCTTGAGAGAATTAAATGACGCACACCAAGAAGTTAGAACTCGGCACAAGCAGGCGCTGCATAAATGTTCACTTGTATTGTTGTATACTCAAGGAAATCTCATCAGCATTTATTCACACTAACTAACTGTTTTTCATAAAGGATGTAGTTAACTGTTTTTCTTTGCTTTTTCCCATCCCCCACCAGTTTCACACACATTCAGGAATATGGTGGTAGTTTACACACACAGACCCAGGGCTGGCCCAGCAGGGAATTTGGAGCAAAGCTCCTGGGGTCTAACTCGGCTGACCTCCTGGGCCTCTTCTAGCTGCCTGGTCCCCTGTGCTTACCTGCCTTTTCTGTTGTTTAGGTTCCAGTGACCAGGGACACAGCTTGGTGACTGGCCCCCCGAGGTCTCCAGAGTCGCCGGGAGGCGACTTTAATTAGCTACACTGTTGAGCATGCAGGTATTTATCCTGGAGGCAAGAAGGGCTGCTGGGAATAGCTGCTGTACATGAAGTACAGGCAGCAAGTCTGGTGCTGGAAGCAGGTTATTAATACTTATGACTGAGGCATCAGCAAAGCCCAGACAAGCCAATAGTGAGGACTCCCCCACCCCAATTGTTTCCATTGTATTCCCCTTATAGGGACACTTCTAAGCAGAGGTCAGTCAGCTGATATTTATTGACTGAATTTTCCTAGTCAATAGAGATTTATAAGCAATTTCTGAGTGCCAGATACAGTACTAGGGCATCAGCAATAAATGAAATGATGGGTGAGACATAGTCCCACCTTTAAGGAGTTTATAGTCTGGTCATTGGGAACAATAGATGAGCCAACAGTGGTAGTGGGGTTGGGGATCCCAGAGGTGAGTTATGGAATCCCAGGGTGGGGGACACTGACTCAGCCTGAGATTGGGACTGGGGGCAACTGGGACAGCGTTATACTTGTCCTGTTTGATCTACCGTCCCTATAAGATTGAGGTTTGTCAGGACAAAGATTGTGACTGTCTTTTTATTGCTCTATCTATAGTGCTCGCCCCGTGATTGGCATGTGGTAGAGGCTGAATAAACATTTGATGAATAAGGAAATTAAATGACATGTAATTTGAGAACTGAAGGATGAGGCGTTAACCATGAGGAAAATGTGTGTGTGTGTGGGGTGAGGTGGGGGTAGAAGTGGGTAGCAGCAGGAAATAAAATGGTGAGAGAGGGCATTATGGGGAGGGAGTAGCGTGTGCTCCTTGGCGGTGACAAAGGCTGTAGTTTTGGAAACTGGTAGCTTACGTGGTGGGAGGGTACAGAGCCATTTTGTGGAGTCATGGGAGGGTGGATGGTGAGACGAATGTGGAGTTATTAAAGGTTTTAAACAAAGGAAAGACATTAGATTTGATATGCACGTTTTAAGGTCCAGGAAATGGCTTGGAGAGGACATAGTGGAAGCAGAGAGGCCAATTTGATGAGTTCTGCAGTAATCTTCATTAGAGTTGGGGTGGCAGGACAAATTACTGTAACTGAGATGGGGATATGGCTACATTCAAAAGCAACTAGGTGTACAGTGCAGTGATCAGGCATCTACATCATCCCTGAGGTGGTCTCCCTAATGGGACAAGTGTCCATCAGATACCGTACAAAATCTTTACAACATTGTAGGTTACATCCCCCAAATTGACTTTCGTATCCCCGTGGCAATCTTGTGGTTACCGACTGTGCTTTCTCATCTCCGCACCTTCCCCCTTATCCTCACCCTCCCTCCCATCGAGCAACACTCAGTTTTTCCTCTGTGTCTCTGAGACTGTTTCTGATTAGTTCATTCATTTATTCTTTACTTTAGATTCCACATATAAGTGAGATCATATGTTATGAAGCTGAACAATAATGAACGTCAGCTACAATTTTATATATATATATATTTACAAGAAGCGGAGTACAGTATTAGGAATAGAGACAGTGGAAATGTAATAGCTGTGTGTGATGTCAGAGGGGTAGTGGATGGGGGGAAGGGGGTTGTCACTGTGTGAGGGATATAAATGATAAATGTCTAACTGTTACATTGTTTTGTGCACCTGAAACTAATTTAAAAATGTTAAAAAAAAAAAAAAAAAAAGCAACTAGGGGTGTCAAATTGTCAGGACCTGGCAATTGTCTATGGAAAAGGAAGGAAAGATGTCTGAATGTTTCCCATGCCTTTGGAGGATGCTGGAATCATTCACTTATACAAATGAAAGAAGAAGAGCAGTGGGGAGATAAAAATCACGTGTGGACAGATTGAGTTTGAGTTGTTTGTGGGAAGTCCGGTGAGCACCTGTAAACATCAATCTTTACTACGTGAGAATGATCTGGCCTGAGATACAGTTTTAGATGTATAAGATCAGGGTTATATAACCTAGAGGTTCATAGATAAAATTCAGAAGGCCCATGAACCTTACAAATTATGTTGAAATTTTAATGCATGTGCATTTGTTCTGGAGATTTAGCTGTGTATCAACTTTTTCAAATGTCCATGCCCCTAAGTCAGCTAACCCTTGATCTATGTGGTTATTGAAGCTGGAAGGAGAGATGAGATTTCTCAAGCAGCGTGAGAAGGGAAGAGAGCTGACTGTGCTGTGGGGAACACTGACATTTCAGGGAGACACTGTGCTAAGTCAAGGATGGGGGTTTGAAGTATGGCGGATAAGATGAAGCTTTACAGAAAACATTAGCTTTACTGTTTATAAAGCACTTTCTTATAAAGCAGGCATTGGCATTTTATGTCTCAGGAACTCCACTAGGTGTTTATCATTTTGTTCTGTGTCAGTGTTCAGTACAAGACACAGAACCTTGGCAATAAATTTTAAACAAGGGATTTCATCCAGAGAATTAGGTGCTTATAAAACCACTGGAAGGGTGAGCCTCAGGGTGAACACGCCCCTATAGCTGTCATGCTGGCACTGGGACTTTGAGATCGGAAAGCCACAAGGGCTTCTGCCAACTGCCGCACTGCATCTTGACCCTCGGAAAGCTCGAGAAGGGTCTAGGACACTGCTGTAGTTAAGAAGTCTCCTGTTTCCATGACTTTCCTTGACAAGTGAACAATCAATAAGGAGCCAGAAGATGGCCTCCATCTTACTTCCACCTTCTAGAATTCATTGTATGAATGCCCCTAAGTAGTGAAACCCAATTAACCCCTGTGCCCCTAAATTCAGGGAAGTTTGGAAATATTTATAACTATACCACCTCTCTATTTAAACGGAGAATGCAATTGAGATAGAGAAGCTGCCAGATAGTATATATTTTAGTCTTAGTGGTTTCTATTATAATTTCTCAGCTTTACCATTGTAGTGAAAAAGCAGCCTTAGTACATAAATGAATGAGCATGGTTGTTTCAATAAAACTTTATTTAGAAAAATGGGTAGTGGGCTGGGGTTAGCCTGTGGGTCATAGTTTGCTCATCCCCAAGGTAAGCAAGTCAATTCACAATGATTACCATAGGTTCTTTTTACAGATGAGGAAACTGAAACCAGAGAGTTTCAGTTAAGTGCAAGTAAAAACATCCTGGTTATTTTGGTTTCAAAGTTCATGCTCTTTTGAACAAACTATGATGCTGAGCCCCTCCCTCTGAGAGGCTTGTGATGTAACAGAGGAGATAAAATGTGTGTTTTATTGTTATAGATCATGGTGAAAACCTCAGGAATGTGGTAAAATGCTTTTGTGTACAAGTCATTTTCGACAGGAGAAATCAGGATAAGTTTCACTGTGGAAATAATTTGAACTAGGTGTTGAAGAAAGGTTTAACTTGAACAGGTGGAGATGGCTGGAGGGTCCGTGGGGAGGCAGAGCTCATAAGTGCATGTCAGGTGGAGCCAGAAACTTCAAGGCAAGTTTAGGAAAACTTGATAGGAATCCAAACTCATATGAATGTTGTGACCTTCTAGGGCGTTAACATAGATAAGACTGGATTAGGGAGAACTTTAGATGTTAGGATTAGGAATCTAATCTGAAAAGCAGAAGCACTGGCATTTTTGAACAGGACTGTGAGTCACACATTACTTCAGGAAAAATTATTTGGTATTGTGGTACAGAATTTGTTGAGAGTCCACATTGGAAGTTATTGCAATACTTTGCATGAGAATACAAAGGAAGCAGTGAGCCATTCATGGGACTTGGAAACTTGTAAATTTAGGTGGAGTAGAAGGATGGTTTTGAAAGTGAGAAATGAGAAGAATAAAACTTGGAAAGCTAGGAGCAGGAGATTGTTTTTGTAAGAAAGGTGGTGGGTTCCATTTTGGATATAAGGTACTGAAGGGAGAAATGGAAATATGGATTAGGCAATTGGAAACGTGGGCTGGATCTTCAGGAAAGAGGTGGTTGGGAGTTGTCACATACAACTAGACAGAGAACCACAGAAAGGCTCAGATCTTCCAGGGAGTGTGTGTAGTGGAGGGTGCCCGAAGCGGAAGCCAGGAGACTTAGGTAATCAAGAACCAGGAGAAGGATGGGGAGAGGAAAATGGAGTAGGAGGGGTAGGTGGAGTGCCAGGATGGGTGTTGTACCAGCGGAGTCAGGGAAGGAGCTGTTTCTAGAAAAAGGAATGGCCAGTAGTGTTGCATGCCACAGCGAGGTCAAGAAATATTCATGAAAGGCTCCTGGACTTGCTGAGCGCGCAATCGTGGTGAGTGACCCCTGAGAGAGCTATTTAATGTATGGTGAGTAAGAGTCAGAGGCTGTGGACTGTTCTCTTAAGGAGTTTGATACTGAAAGGAAAGTGGAGAGAAGATGGTAGATAGGAATTTTTGTTTGTTTTAAAGTTCATGAATACTTTAGTGCCTAAATACCACAAATGACATATCAGATTTCGTCCCCTCCCCCACCAGGCTTTCCTAAAGAAAAAGTGGTTGAAGGAGTAACATCATCCAGTGCTCTCTTGATTTCAGGATTCATTTTTTTGGCCAGTTGTTTTGTGTCGGACTTGACTTTGCTTTTTGGCTCTGCTGGTGGCCTCTCCTGGCAACCTGTGAGGTAATAGACAAATGTGTGCAGTTGTTAAGCAACTGTCTCCAGCCCTTGTGGCTCTGCTAAATTTGGAACACGTATTAGTTCCCATTTAAGTCTTCATTCAGTGGGGGAAAAAATAATGCTAAGTCCTTGACTTTGAAATTTCAGAGGTTATACATTTGTGGAATATGAAATCAGTGCGTTGATGATTTTTAGTCTTACCTCAGAGGATTCCTTTAAAATCCACTAGAGAATTGTTGTGCTGTGAAATTTTAGTTCTCTCCAGGGTCTTTTTCTAGAAAAAAAGTAGGTATGCCCAAGCCCCAAAAGGAGCTGAGTATTTTATACATCAGTGCTTTCTGCGATAATAAACAAAAATAACATACAGCAACAACAACAGCAAACCAAACGAACTCTAGAATTTCAGATGGAAATGATCTTATCAGTCTAAATTAAAGACACATTCTAACTCATTTCCTTTCGCTCCTTGGCGTGTGGCTTCCACAACGTAATCAGCTTGGCCTCAAATGGGTTATGAAATGGATGTAAGAAGAGGTGACTTGGATTAATATTTTCCACTCAGTGGAATTCACTTCCTCACCTTCATATTTAAACAAGTATGTTATATTTAAATGGCTCTGCAGCTCTGCAGGGATTAGAAGTGTTATAGTGCTCTTTCGCATTTGTATAGAACTTTAGTTTTTGAAGTGTTTAGACATCCCTTAATCGCATTTGACCTCACAACAATCTCAGATAGGCAGTGCAGGTATCATCATGAAACCCATATTGCAGATAAAGGAACTGACATTCATAGTGGCTAATGAACTGGCCCAGGGTCGCACAGGTTACAAGCAGCAGATTGAAGGCTGCAGCTCAAGTTTCCCAGCTCCAAATGCATTATTTTTTTCCATTATGCCTTGGGTGGCATTTTTGACATGGGGTTTCTTTCATTCATAAGCACTTGAGTGTATAAGCTTTGTATAAACATAAAATGAGTTTCCGGTCATACATTGATGGTGGAGGGCCAGGAGTAGAAACCACAGACTTCAAATGACAGTTACTCTTATTGGAGGTTTGGCCTTTATTGATTGGAGGTCTCTTGTTAAGGGAAGGTATACATTCGTATAAGAGGTTTGTCAGTCTTTCATAAAATGGAAACTTCTGGGATCCTTGGGGATGGCTAATGATGATGATTATGGAAGAGTCTGCGAAGGTGAAGTACTTTATAAATCCTGGAAGAGTGCAGTGCACTTGGTGTTTCCTGGGGAGATAGACTTTTGCATCTGTTAAGCTCTGGACACTGCTAGCTTTGGCACATTGCTGTTTTTATAAATAAGCCTGCTTTGCTTCTCTTTTTAGAAATGGTCTGTCACCTAGCTCCATGGTGGTTTCCTGTGTGTGTGAGCTTGCGCTTCAGGTGAATCGAACACCTATACTACCGCACAACTGAATTTAGTGACATGGCCAATATCTTAACCCTCAAGTGGTCTTTAAATATTCTTAACCCTGGGAGCTGGCCCAAGAAATTGCTTACTCTTTTCCCTGTACCACTCAGCATATAAATTCTGAGTTACTGCTGACCAAAGATATGTAAAGTACAAATCAATGAGCATTTTGCTTTTGTATTTTTATGGAATGAGACAATGAGTGAAAGAAAACCCGTTGATGAAGGCTTGAAAATATTGTTCTGTGGATTAATAGAGCTGAGGCCACTTTTGTGCTCATTTGTTGACTACCATATCATTACACAGCACTGAAAGGGTTTTTTAAAAGAGCTCTATTGAGATATAATTCACCTATCAACAGTTCACCCATTTAAAGTATACAATTCACCCATTTAAAGTATACAGAGGTTTTTGGTATATTATTCATTTTTTAAAATTGTGGTAAAATATATACAACCTAAAATTTGCCATTTTAACCATTTTTAATGTACAATTCAGTGGCATTAGTCATATTCACAACATTGTGCAACCATCACCATTATTTCCCAAACATTTTCAGCACCCCAAACAGAAACTCGGTGCTCATTTAAACGGTCACTCCACCTGAAAGGAGTTTTGAATGTGCTTTGATAACTAAGTGCCTTCAGCTGTATGTCAGGCCTTTGAGGAAGATTTGTTTAGTTTATTCTTTTAGGGGAGGTTCCATATAGCATGTGTAACACAGGCTGGGGTCTCTCGGGAAGCAGCCTCTGAGCTTAGTATGCGGGACATTCTTAGGGAATCTCTCTGGTCAACACTTGTGGGGAAGAGAAGGAGGCAGGACTGGGCAGAAGGAGACGGGCTGCCTTGAGTTATAAGGCCTTCATGCTACCCAGTGGGAACCCTGGAAATGGGGTTTCCTGGACTGGGACAGTAAGGGTGGGTCCTTATAACTTTGTGTCCTCTAGTCATAGGATGCAGTAGGCCCAGGAATGGACATGAGCCTGGGCTAGGTAACTCTTTGATCAAGGGCAGTTCGGGAGAGCTGAGGGCTATGAGACAGCGGCATTCCCAGTAGATGGGGTATGAAATATTCAGTGGTTCCCAAGCATCACTGCCTATTGGAATCATCTGGGCATCCTCAACTGTAGTATGGCTGGTGGAATTGGGAGGGGGTGAGAAGTGGGTGGCAAGAGTTTTAAAAGCCACCCCTGGTGATTCTAATGAGCAAACAGTTTGGGAATGCCTGCGTTCAGTCCCGAAGACTCTTCAGAGTAGTGTGCCCTACCGTGGGAAGTGCCTGAATTTTGGAGTCAGGAAAATTTGAACGTGGCTCAACCATTTGCTAACTTTTAAGTTCTTATTTATGTTCTGCTGATAAGGCGTTGCTGCCAGGCTTTAAAATATCTGAATAGATGTGCATTTGGGTTGGAGGGCACGTACACATCAATACAAAACCAGTGAACACTTCCATGAAAATTTGGCAAAAAACAAGAAAGCGTAATTAACAATGAAAAGGTGATCTTTGAACTTTTGAAAAATGTATGGTCTTAATATATTAATTGTCTTAATTTGTCTTTCATGTCTGAAGTAATGAAAATTAAAACTATTTCCTTATAATACTCAGTAATGGTGAAGGTGGTGACTTGGAGACATTTTTATAGTCTTGCTGTGAGTATATGTTGGTATAACATTTACGGTGGAACATGCAGCAATATGCATAACAATTCTTAAAAAGTGAATGTCTTGACATAGCAAATCTAATTCTAGAAGTTTGTCCTGAGGAAATGACAGATAAGTGTAAAGATGTTTGCATACAGGTGTAATTGCTGAGCCTTGTTGGTAACTGTGGAAAACTGGGAGCAGCATAAATGCTCATTATTAGCAGGCTATTAGTTAAGTAAGTTATGGTGTACACCGATTCTGGAACTATAGAGTCACTAAAAATAGTAATGTCGCTATGCATACATGAACAGAAGAGAGCTACCATGTGCTTTTAAATAAGAGAAGCAGTTAACAAAACAACATGACTCTATGTTTGCATTAAAATCTTATTTGCATTGAAAGTACCTGTAAGAAAAATACCAAATGTTAATAGTAAACTGGTGTTTTTTTTTGCCCCTGAGTAAAATAATTACTGGTGAATTTTAGTTTCTCCATAGTATTTAGACTTTAAAAACATTACCCATATATAAATTTAAGTTTTATGTGTTTATTTTATATTCATGAAAAACACAGAATCATTTCCAAAATTGCGTGTGTGTGTGTGTGTGTGTGTGTGTGTGTGTGTGTGTGTGTGTGTAGCTCCATCTATCTATCCAGCAGTCTAAAAGGGAACTGTCTATATATAATCTAGTTAGTGGCAATCCCTAGAATTTGGGGCCATGAGTAATTTTAATTTTCCTTCTTTTATGCTCATTTATACTTTACAGATTTATAATGAGGTTGTATCACTCTTATGATGAGAAAAAAGTAGCTTTTAATATTTCAGCATGCCTGCCTGACCTAGTTTTTCATCCTCTCTTACATCTATTTCACACGGAGGGTCCTTTGATTAGCATTTCTTCCTCCATATCTTTCTTCTTGCCTTCTTACTTAACTATCACTGTGGTATGTTGAATAGCTGTGTGCTTTATCAAATTAGGGGCATTTATTCCAACTCTCACATTTGTTATCAAGCTGTGCATTTTCACTTTATTCATATTTTTTTTCCTAAGTAAAGCGTGACATTTAGATGAAGCATTTCCAAGCATGGCATCCATCATCTACCATTACGCTTTTGATTCATCTATTAAATGATAATGTGTCCTCCAAAAGTATTGATATTAAATTAAGTTATCCCATATTTGCTTTTAGGAAGAGCTTTGAGATTATCAGATTTACTAGGCAGGTAGGATACGGAAAAGAGAAATGCATGGAAAGCTTCCAGCAGGCTAGGCAGTTCCATGTGTCTCACAAATCTCATTCATCCCTTTTAGGCCCTCAAGTAAACATTACCTCCTCTGTCACATCATTGTGACTCCTCCAGGGTAAGCTGGTGCTGACTGCTCTATCTGTTATTTTATGGGCCTTATTACATTTTGTTGTAAGTAGTTGTTGATGTCTGTTATCCCATTAGACTTTCCAGATAGGAAATGTGGTAGCCGTCCACCAAAATGGTCTACCAATGGTCCTTACCTCCTGCTACTCAGGCCCTTGGCAAATAGATAGTAACAGAAGTGGTGATATGTCATTTCCAACATTAGGTTATAAAAGACTGAGCTCTTTCTCTTGAATCACTCACTCTGTGGAAAGCCAGCTTCCGTGTTGTGAAGACAGTGAGGCAATGTATGGAGAGGCTCATGTGGCAACAGCTGATAAAAACTCGGAGGCTGGCAGGCAACCCTGCGAGTGAGCTTCAAAGCAGATCTTCTCTTTGTTGAGCCTTTCGATGTTACAGGCCCTACCATCAACCTGATTGCAACTTCATGAGACACTCGGAGCCAAAACTACCTACCTAAATGGCTCCCGATTTCTGTGTGACCTCAGAAACTATGTGAGACAATAAATGCTTGTTTTAAGTGCTAAGTTTTGGGGTCACTTATTGCACAACAATAGATAACTAGTGAGATTTTGGTACTAGATGTGGGATGCTGATGTAACAAAAAACTGAAATCTGGTAGAGGCTTTGAACGTAGGTAGTGCACAGTGGAAAAGTTGTAAGCATTTTGAGGAACATGTTAATAAAAGCTTCAGGTGCCTTGAATACATTGTCCGTAGAAGTGTGCATTTTGAGGCAGCTGCCACTGGAGGCTTAAAGGAAAATGAGGGCTATCACACTGGAAACTGGAAAAGGAAGAGTCTGTTATGTAGCAGCAAAAACTTTAGCAACATGGTTGCCTGCAGTAATGTGGAAAGTAGAAAATATACCTAATGAAATGGGTGATATAGTTAAGGAGATTTCTAACCAGAGTGTTCTGTTTTTTCCCCATTGCTTATAGTAAAATTTCAGGGGAAGAGAGAGGAACTAAAGGCAAAAGTAGTAGACAAGAAAAGAGCCAGGTCTCACTGTTTTTAAAGATTTCTATCTTCTCCACATGGCACATGATGCTAAAGTTAAGAAATGGCTTCTGAGCAAAGATCAAATTTGGGGCACTTTTAGGAAAATAAGTTCCAAGCATGAAGCCAAGCGTATTACTGTAAACTCTTTTCTTTAGATCCCAAAAATCAAAGATGGTGTCTCAGAGTACCATGTGGTCAACCACGAGACCCTCTAAAGAGATTAAGGGTTTGCCTTATAGATCCTCTCAATCAAACAACTGGGCTTCTTGCAAGTTCAAGGACATTGTCCTTCAGCAAAAGCCCAAGGTGAGGAAGGACCATTGCAAAGAGATTTGTGGGTGTGGCTTTTGTGTAATGGGATTCACAGAAGACCCTCAAAGTTTTTAAGAGAATTATACTTGAAGAGACCATCAGCTTGAAATGAAAGGGGCATAAAGAGTATAAAATGAAGAGGCATTTGGACCCCCAAGTGTCTATAAGTAGGGAGCAGGCTGAGAAAACTACCCAGCTGCAAATACTTGTTCCCTTTCATGAAAGTGGAAGGGTGACTGACAGGCCAAAACCAAGAGTCCAGAGCATGGAATTAAGGGTCACAGAGAATTATTCTCAGACCTCAACTCGAGACCTAATCAAGGAACTCGAAACATTTGTTTGGTGGGATTTCAGAATTGCTACCCCTACCAGCTTCCCATTTCCTCCTTTGTGAGCAGGAGTGGTTAGAGCAGGTATCCTCTGCTCATGCCACCATTGTATGTTGAGTGTGTGGTGACAGGTAACTAGTTGCTTCAATAGCACATGCCTACAGATTGAGAGAAATCATATTCAAGGAACCATAGGTTAGGGACAGGCCTCAAGGAGCCGCATCTGTACCTCGACCTGATTTTAGATGATGAGGATCTGGACTTGGAGCTGATGCTGTGATCGGATGAGACTTTTAAGGACCCTGGGAGGGGTTAGTGTATATTGCATGTAGGAGAGATATGAATCATTGGGAGCCAGAGGGGGGAGCTGTGGTAGGCAGCCTCCATGCCAGCCCCCCGTGATCCCTGACTCTTGGCATTCAGAGTTGTTATCCCCTCCCTTTCTGCATTGTGCGAGGGTTGGTCTTTGTGACCAATAGCAGAAGTGATGGTATTTCACTTTGAGATAATTCATTAAACACTGCAGCTTCTATTTTGGGCACACTCTTGCTCTCTTGCTCTCTTGGATCACTCGCCGTGGGGAATGCCAGCTGTCATATGTTGAGGACATTCAGGTGGCCTTGTGGAGAGCACCACATGGTGAAGAACTTTCAGCCTATAGCCATGTGAGTGAGCTTTCTCATAAGTGTAGCCTCCAGCTCCAGTAGTCAAGGCTTCAGATGATGGAGCCCCTGCTGGACCGCACCCTCATGAGACACGATGTAGAAAAGAATTAACATACCAGGCCTGAGACTGCTATCCTTAAAAAGGCCTGCTTGCAAGGTTGGCTCTTGGCTGGCATCTGGGAACTTGGATTTCGAGAGGGTTCCCTCCATTTTCTAACTGATGGCAAGCGGTAGACTGTGCCTAAACTGTGCAGAAAGTATTATGTATGATGAGCACCTGCTTCTAATTGGGAGTCCGGAATTTGGGTACATGCTAGGCAGAGAGTACATGCGTGAGTAGCTCCCCATAAAAACTCTGGGTACTGAGTCTCTGATGAGCTTCTTTGGGAGATAATAATTCATGAAATGTTGTCACACTACGATGCTGGAGGAATTAAGCCTATGACAAGCCTTAGAAACTTGTGCCTGGTTTCCGACAGAATTTACTCCGTGTGCCTTTTTCCTTTGCTGATTTTGCCTTATATCCTTTTGCTGTGCATTATAGCCATGAATAATATAGGTGAGTCCTGTGAATCTTCCTAGAGGTCACTGAACCTGAGGGTGTCCTTGGAGACCCCCAGCACAGAGACCCTGAGCCAGAACCACCTACTCAGAAACTGTGAGATGACAATGGTTATTTTAAGTCACTGAGTTTTGGAGTAGGTTCCCCCCACCCTGCAGTAGATAACTAATACAGGAAGCCAGTCATTTCTTTCTCTCCAGCATTGAGCTTAGCGTCTGGAACATAGGTGTTAAAGAAATATTTGTTGAGTGAATTGATATTTCTGCCTTTGAAGAATTTTATAGTCCATCTGGTTGCTTTGCAGGAGAAATCGAAATCCTGGCTTGGTATTACGAAGCAGGCTTTCCTTCCTTTCCTTTTGTCTGGAAGAACCATCCTAGTGACAGCAGCCTGCCTTCTGGTTTCCGATTCTGCCATTTCCTTTTTGGGTGAGGTCCATGTGTATAGGAATTAATGTGTGACCATGCTTCTTCTCTGTTACTCATTCTTTTTAGTTTCCTTGATTTCCACCGCCCCCACCCCCTTCGTGATGATAGCTATTCTTAATGTAGGAATAAAATCTTCTTCCTGCTAAAAAATTAATTACCAAATGTTTCAGGGCCTTATAAGTTATTAATATTTTTCTGCTGAGTCTTGCCTCTTTATCATACGATTGCCTTGACAGAGTTTAGAGAAATGAACTTTTTCTTTGTTTTCCATTGTCCCCTCCTCTGCACACTATCTTGAAATTGACTTATATACAAAGACAGCAACCTTTCAGGCTAAGATGACTTTAATATGGGAGAAAAACCTAAAATATACACTAGCAGTAGACTTCGAGTTGTTTACAGCTTCTTGGAAACTATTTTAATCAAAGGGTGTGCACGCACACACACACACCCATATTGTCTCCTGTGGCACACCTTTCGGTAGCTGTCAGAACCTTTTCCCTCCCTTCAAGTCTCCTTCAGTCTTAACAAATGACCTGGATTCCTATTTTCCTGCTAGTCTCAAGGTGATCTGATGGAGCTCTCTCATTTGATCTCCTTCCCACTTAATTTTAAAGATTTTTTTCCCCTCTTTAGTCAAAAAGTTATCTATCCTTCTTTCAAAGGATTTCCCTCTCTAGCTTTTCCTCCCTCTTCCTGAATGTTATTTCATCTCTTAGTTTGCTTTGCACTCTTGCATTTTTGTCTTCCTCTTCCTACCACTTTCTATAAGGATGCTCAGGTTTCCCTAACATGAAGTAGAACACCAGCCGTTTTTTTTCTTTTTTCTTTTTTTTTTTAGCCTTGCTTTCTCTTGGAGCTTTAATCTATGCATTTCCTTTATTTTGTTGCCAAGCTTCTCAAAATGATCTCTTCTGCTGGCTGCCTCAGCTTCCTCATCATCCACCCACGGCTTAAACTTAAAACCCGGTGTTAACTTCTCCGTTCTGAAAGTCCCCTCGCTGGTATTTGAATGACCAAGCCTCTTAACTTTCTAACCCCCATGCAGATTGTTTATCTTACCGAAGCGTTTATTGTTGTGCTTGTTGCCTTCTTTGCAACTTCTTTTTCTTCTTTATTTGGCTTCCGACACCTTTGCCTTGGTTCTCCTCCTGTCTTTCGTAGCTACATATCTCATTGTTGACTAATGGACCAATGGGCCAATCCACCAGCATGTATCCAAACTGGCAGAAATTGGCTTGTGGAGTAAATGGTCCATTTATAAAAAATCTGTTCCCTCCCTAGAATTTTTCATTCCCCAGAGCTCAGTTGCTCACACAGAGTATGAGGACATTACATGTGAGAGCTGTTTAGGTGCTGTCGATTGGCGGTCTTGTTTATTCCATTTTGGTAGGACTCCAAAATTCTACATTTCATGTAGGTGTTTCAACCAAAAGCTGAATGTGTCTTGAGCTCACCAAATCCTATCTAACTGAAACCAGAGTTTTTATTTTCCTTCCCCCAACAGCTCCATCTTATGACCTCTCTATTTTTATCTGATTGTAGGACTGCAATCCACTTCTGTCCTCCACTTCTACCCTCAATTCCAAACAATTCTAAGTCCTAACTCAGAAGTACGCATATATTAGGTTGGTGCAAAAGTGATTGCGGTTTTTGCAATTATTTTTAACCTTTTAAACCACGATTACTTTTGCACCAACCTAATAATATTTCTTCTGTTTGATATCTTTCTATTCCCAATGTCACTATTACTGTCCCCTAACTACTGTCTTTGTCTCCAGTCCTGCTTTTAATTCTATGATGTTTTCTTAGGAGAAACTCCTAAAATTTGCAGTTCCTTTTAGGAGTTAAAGTTTTACCTCTATCTTTTTTTTGGTCTGTTTCTCAGGCTATTTTGTATAGTGGTAAAGAGCTTGGACCAGAATTTGAACCACTTACTAGCTGTGTAACTTTGGGCAAGTTGCAAACCCCTGTCTGCCTCATTTCCCCTCATCTGTAAATTGGGGGCTAAAAATAATATCCACATTGCTGGATATTACATGAGGATTACATGAGTTGCTGTGAGGATTACATGAGTTAAGTGGAAAGTATTTACTAGTGCTGGGCATAGCATCAGCAAACAATACGTTTTTATCAATTATTTCTAGTGTAAACCCCTTGTCATGTAAACAGAGTTAATAACTGAATAGCTCCTGTAAAATAAAACATGGTTGTATTCTTCAATAAGATGAATTACCTATAAATTATCCATTTCATCGGTTCTAATATCCAAGAACCATGAACACAGAGATCTCAATGTGTGGTGGTTTATAGGGACAGTGTGTAATCTTGCAGACTTAAAAGGCAAGTATGAGCCCTTTTGTAGGCAGTTTCGTATAGTGACAAAGGAGGCAGGAATTAAAGTCTTGTTAGAAGAAATTTGTCATTTGTTCTGTGAACAACGCAGTTCCTTTACCACACACTTGATGAGGGAAGGGATGCAGGGATGTGGCTGTTTCAGTTCACCATTTGTATGCCAGTCCATTGCTTGGCCATAGTAGGCACTCAATAAATATTCGTGAAACTAGTAAATATTCATGAACAAACAGGTCTATGGTTTGTTGAATATCTTGCAATGTAGGTTGTAAACACAATGAAGGCTTTGTATGCGCAACTGACAATGGACAATGGAATTCTTGTCTGCAGAGTGGGATGGGGCCTTTTGGGCTTTTCTTCTGATGGTTATTGGGCTTCAGGGTGAACAGATTCAGAACAAACGCAGGTGGCTGTTTCTTCTAGTGAGTACCTGACTCTATGCTGGTCAGGTTCTCGGATTCCTCTGCTGTTCGTCGTGTGTGCTTTGTCCTTATTGCAGGTGCTGGGTCTGATCTCGCTGTGAAAATAGTGTTTCCTTTCTGCCAACTCATGGGGTTCAGTGTTTGATTAACAAGTTTCCCATTTTCTGAGCAAAAGACCTTGGCAAATCTCCCTTGGTTGCTGCAAGGATCTGCAGTCATTTGCAGCCACTGCATGAGCCTTGTGTTGAATGACATCCTCTTTGTAAGGATGTGGTATCATTTATAATGCTGGCACCAGCAGCCGCTCCTTGGGCATTCTCAGGGTGGTGTGTTGACTTCCATATTGGAAAACATCGACCCTCAGGAAAGCAATGACTTTAGTTGCTGCTGCTGAATTAAAAACAACACAAAACAAGTCAGACTTGCAGTATAAATGGATTTTTCTCTTTAAAATAGTAACCTTGGGGTAGATGTAACCCTTTGATGCTTCAATTGATGTTGTTATTGCCCCAAACATTTCTGGAATTCTTCTTTTTAAGTTGCCTTCAGAGCCAATGGCACATTCTTGTGAATTTTTTTCAAGTCTGATGAATATTCATTCTTTGTAGGAGGCTTTGATTTTTGGAAAAAGGAAAGAGTCACTGGCATCGCGACCAGCACCTGAGGTGGGTGATGAGACCAGGGAGTACTGGTTCTGCCCAAGGCAGTGTCGGGGGTTAGATGTCTTGTAATTATGTCATGGGACTTGGACATTGGTTCTGAACATGATTTCTTTTAAAATTATGCTTCATATTATAAAATATTTGAAGCCTATAGAATACTGGGGAACACTGTATGACAGACATGTTCCTAGTGCTAACGTTAGACACAGATGCTAACATTTTGCTGTACTTGTTGGCACGCGTTCTTTCATCTTTCTCACCTCTCTGTACTTTCTTTGAAAAAAAAAATACACAGACACAAAGTTTTAGGTAATCCTAAAACTCTACCCTGCCCACCTCCCTCCCTTTTTTCTTCCCTCCCTCCCTCACTCTATAGTCACACCTCTGCTAAAGTTGCTGTGCTTCATTCCCAGGGGTGTGAATGCCTTTCTGACGGAGTGTTTTAAAACTTACACTAAATTGTATTACACGATATATATTCCTCTGGTGTTGTTTTGGAGATGCATCCATGTTGATTTGTTTTATTTGCTCTATACTATTCCCTTATATGAATAAATCAACTTATTCATCCGCTCACCTAAGAGAAGGTGAAGATGGTTCTACCTTTTTGCTATTACAGATGGTGCTGCAGTAACCATCTGTGTGCATAGCTAACTAGGAATAGGTACTAGAGATTGTCTAAAGCAAGTACCTGGAGGAGAAATTGCTAGGTGCTAGAATATGAACATCTTCAATTTAGTGGATGTTTCCAAGCTGCTCTCCAAAGCAGTTGTACTTATGCTCCCATTAGCAGTTACTGTTTCCCCATATCCTCTTGGTTTATCAGATTTTTAATTTTTGCCTGTCCATTTGGCATGGAAATGTACCTCATCATTTTAATTTGCATTTCTCTGCTTACTAGTATGATCAAACATCTCTTCATCTGCTTAGTGGCCATCTGAGTTTCTTTCCTCTTTTGTGAATTACCCATTCATATCCTTTGCCAGTTTTTCTACCGCCATTGGCTGTTTTCATTAATAATGTATAAGAATCATTTATATTCTAGAAATTAATTCTTCGTCAGCTGCAAATATCTCCTCATAGTCTATTGCTCTTGTTTTCACTGTTTTATGATGCCATTTATTCAACAGAAGCACTACATTTTAATACAGTCATGTCAATTTATTCTTCATGGTATGTGCTTTTTTGTGTCTTGTTTATGAAATCCTGTTCTACCCCCATGTCATAAAAGTTTCCTATACATTCTTTTCAGTTTTGAAATGTAGTGTGTTTTTAAGTGACCTAGAATTATTTTTGTGTATAGGATGACACCAGAATCTACTTTTATCTTTTCCCATATGGATGTCCAGTTGTCTCAGTTCCATATACTGAATCTTTTCACCACTGTCATGTACCATTGCCATATCTATGCAAATGTGTCCCGTAGCTTTCTTTTCTTTGTCAGTGGTGTGTTTGTCTACCGTATTCCGGCTCTACTCTGTTTTACTTACTTCGGACTTATAGGTCTGGGTTTTTTAAGTTCCACCTTTAGACTGGTTTTAGCTATGAGTATATCAGGCTCTTTACACTTACAGATCTGTTTCAGGAAAGTGGAAGTCTTGTTTTGCTTTTGTTGGAATTAGTTGGCTGGTTTAAAGACATATTGTGAGAATTTGCCCTCTTACGATACTGATTCTTCTCATCTATAAACATTGTATACCTGTGTTTATTTAGTTCTTTTTTTTTTTATGTCTTTAGAATTCCATCATTTTTCCCATACTTTTTACTTACATATCTTTGTTGAATGCATTCCTAAGTCTCCTGTAGTCTGTATTACTATTGATAACAGCATCTTTTTTTTTGTCTTTTTATAGGTGTATAGGAATTGTTGCTGGTGTATAGAAATATGACTTGTTTTTGTATATGTTGCTGAACTCTTTAATTTTCCTGGTTAATCTGTAGATACTCATGCATTCCCTATGCATACAGATATATAATCTTTTGATAATGACAGATTTTTTCCCCCAAGTTTTGTGACTAAAGGAAAACTAGTTCTCTTCTCACAACACTTCTGACACCAAATGTGTGGGGTTTCCCCACCTTTCAATTCTCCAATTCTCAAATTGTAGGCCAAACTGGGTGTCTTTACAATTTAGTTCAATTTTGGCTTGAACTGTCTAGAGTAAACACAGACCCCGCAGGTTAAATGACTCAGTCCCACAAGACTGCCCCCTCTTGAGAGGCCAATGACAAGTCCTGGTTTTCCATACTTCTGACCAGATGGGCTACAAATCAGGTGTTCCCATGACCCCTTCCTCAAGTTTAATAGTTTGCTAGAATGGCTCACAGAACTCAAGAAAGTGCATCACTATTCCTGGTTTATTAGAAGGGATACAACTCAGGAAGAGCCAAATGAAAGAGATGCATAGGGCAAGGTACAGGGGCAGGGGGCTCACGGAGCTTCCATGGCCTGTCATGGCGCACAACCCTCCTAGCACCTACATATGTTCACCAACTCAGAAGCTCTCTGAGCACTGTCATTTAGGGTTTTATGGAAGTTCCATTACATAGGCATGATTGTTTACGTTTTTAGCTATTGGTGATTGAACTCAATCTCCAACCCCTCTCCCCTCTGCTGTGGTAATGGGCCCCATCCCTCAAGAGTGAATTCATTAGCATAAACTCAGGTAGGGTTGAAAGGGGCTTATTATGAATAACAAAAATACTCCTTTCATCCCTATCATTCAGGAAATCCAATGACTTTAGGAGCTCTGTGCCAGGAATCAGGGATAAAGACCTAAACATACGAGGTCAAGGTCAGACAATTAAGTTCACGAACTCATCCTAGAAAAAGTGCTGCATACCTCATCGCTGAATATCACTATGGTCATCTTCAGAGTACTCCCCTTGGGAAGCTATGCACCGACACCAGCGCCTATTTCACCCTTCAAAGCAATTTTGGAACTCTTTTTCTGGAATGGCCATCAGAGCTGTCATCGTATTACCCTTGATGTCCTGAATGTCATCAAAATGTCTTCCTCTCAAAATTTCCTTCATCTTTGGGTAAAGAAAGAAGTCTTTGGGGGCCAGATCAGGTGAGTAGGGAGGGTGTTCCAACACAGTTATTTGTTTACTGGCTAAAAACTCCCTCACAGACAGTGCTGTGTGAGCTGGTGCATTGTCGTGATGCAAGAGCCATGAATTGTTGGCGAAAAATTTAGGTCATCTAACTTTTTCATGCAGCCTTTTCAGCACTTCCAAATAGTAAACTTGGTTAATTGTTTGTCCAGTTGGTACAAATTCGTAATGAATAATCCCTCTGGTATCAAAAAAGGTTAGCAACATCATTGCAACAAGTTCGCGAACTTAATTGTCAGATCTCGTATATATTTTTATTTATAGCACAGTGATTTTCACTTATTTTTCTTGTATTGATGTACTGGCTTGTACTTCCACTTATACCTCCTGTTTTTATAAATAAAGTTTTATTGAAACTTAGCCACACCCATATTGTCTATGGCTTATTTTGCATTACAATGTCAGACTTGACTGGTTTGGACACAGCCACTTTCTAGTTTGCAAAGCCTCAAGTATTTGCTTTCAGGCCCTTTACAGAAAGTTTCCCAATCCACTCAACACATGTTAAACAGATGGCATGAGAGTGACCTTGTCTCATTCCTGATTTTAACAGGAGAGCGTGTACTGCTGTATCATTAAGAATGTTGCTGCCTGTAGGTTGGTTGGCTGCCCCTTTATTGGGTTAAGAAAATGTCCTTCTATGCTTAGGTTTGTAATAAGTTTCTGTCGTGCGGGAGACCCTGCTCGCTGCGCCACTTGTCGTGCAGGAGACCCTGCTCGCTGCTCCATTTGTCGTGCGGGGCGGCCTGCGGGGTCTCTGCTCCCGCTCCCCACATAACGCAGGATATGGTGAGGCCAAAAAGGAACACCCATGGAGCCATAGATGGGGGAGTCATACCACTATATTCTCTCTGGCGGCACTATACTCTCACTGGAGGCTGGATCCACACTGTCCGCAAACCGCCATCCACGCTTGCCAGCCCAGCTGCCACCCTCCTGCCAGCCCCCATTCTTTTCTCTCCTCTCTCTAGCGTAGCCACAGCAGTTATATTAGTGGCCAATGGCTCACTGGTTACAGCTGACGGCCAACTAGCCACAGCTGATGGCCATGCAATCACAGTTGATGGCCATTTACTACCTGAGCCAGCACCTGTCTATGTGAGGCCGAGAGCCTGGAAATTGCTTTCTGGGGCTCTGCCCCACAGTTTCCTTGCTTGTTTTATTATTTTAAAAAATCACGAATGAATGTTGAATTTTATCAGATGTGTTTTTGACTTCTGAGTGCATTAGTTTTCCTCTCCTTTTAAACATAATTATATTCTCTTTAAGATTATTATTTCCAGTTCTCAGGGCTAGAATCTTCCTATTTAATGTGTTTTTTATAACTTGGAGTTCGGTGGGCCTGATTTTTCTGTGGGAATTATCTACAGCACGGGTTGTGGGAGTTTTGTTCTAGCTTTTCCCAGGTTCTTCATTGGCCAGGACCGATTTTTATGTTAATCTCCCAGGTTGGACCATGCAGGTAGCCAAAATTTGTACCCCAAGTGTTCCAGAAGGAAAGGTCTGGGGGTTTAAATTTTTTCTCCCGCCCCTTTTCCCCCCGCATTCTCCCACCCTTCCTCCTCTCTCCATTTTTTTTTAAGCCCTTGTTTCTCAGTCAAGTTGTAGGGCGCAGCTCCCTGGCCCATGCTGGTGTTATGAGCTTTGTGCTCCACCCGGCTGAAGCAGTCGGTCACCAGTCATTGGTCAGCCGCTCACAGCAGCTCATGGCAGCTCTTGGCAGCCGCTCACAAGAGCTTCTGGCCGCCCACGCCAGCTGCCAGCCACTCATGGCTGCTGGCCACTCACGGTAGCACACTGCAGCACACAGCAGCCCAGCTCCAGGGACAGCCATTGTTCACAATCTTAGCTGTAGAGGGCGCGGCTCGCTGGCCCATGTGGGAATCGAACCAGCAGCCTTCGGGCATTAGGAGCATGGTGCTCCAACCACCTGAGCCACCGGGCCGCCCCCAATTTTTTTTAAATTAAAGTTTATTGGGCTGACAATTGTTAGTAAAGTTACATAGGTTTCAGGTGTACAATTCTGTAATACATCATCTATATATCACATTGTGTATTCACCACCCAGAGTCAGTTCTCTTTCCACCACCATATATTTGATTGGGGGTTTAAATTTTGCAGGGAGCGTTTTGTCGCCTCTCCTGAAGCCAGAGATAGACAGGTGATCAGAGCTGTTGGGGGAATGCTCTTCAGCTGGTTTTCCCCTGTGGTTGCTGCTTTTTGAGGGCCCTCACTCTGGGCAGCAGCCTCCTCCCTTGGGCAGGCCCCACAGGCGTTGCCTCTTGTCCCCATGTGCTAGTTGAAATCTAAACCCTTACTTCCCCTGGATCAATCCTTGTTCTACTCCTTCCTCCTTCCCGAGTCCCCCCTTGCCTGCCCTCAGGGGGCAGCTGCCCAGTTGATTTCTCCGCTTACTTCTGGTTTTCAGTTGCTGCTTTATTTCTGGCACCTGGTAATTCCCCCTTTCTTTATTGCAGGTTTAACTATGCATTTCAAAATGTGTCTGACATTTCCAGGTACATGTAGCAGGAGTGTATGAACGTGTGTCATCTTAGCTCATCATCTTGCTGGAATGAGAGCCTGCTCTCTAAATGCAATTTCAGCATTCAACAAACAAAACCAAAACCAAAACCAAATCTAATAAAACCAAAAGCAAAACCCCCAAATCGGATCCCTAAAGGAGCTAACCATGAGCCAAGCAGCCTGTGAAGTCCTTTGCTATTAGCTCATGTAATTCTTGCCAAGACCTCATAACTCTTTTTAAAGAGAGAAGTTAAGTAACTGGCCCAGCAGTGTGTCAGAGGCAGAGCTAAGCAAGGAACTGAGCTTTACCGGACATTCCCTCCTCTTAAATGGTCTGAACAGGAGTAGCATGGGGTATTAACTACGCATGCCCCTTCTCGAAGTGACTCCTGTAAAGGTCAACACTTTGCCATCTAACATTCCTGTCACATTTGTCTCACGTGGTAATTCTAGAATAGAATCATGACTGTGGTTGTCTGTGAGAATTTGCAATTTGGGGTGGATTTAAATTAAAGAAAAATCTAAAAAGCAGTTGTCTTGGAGTTTTCAGCATCTGAAAAAAGAACACAGATACACCACTAGTACTTCTTTCTGAGCTTTACAGCACTCCAGGGAATCAATAGGGACCCATTGTTTTCCCTGTTGGCAAGATTTTAGAGAAAAATACCTTACTCCTATGTCTACGAAGACATATCTTAAGGATATATTGTCGTACACATGGTTTCTGGAAGACCACAGAGAGATGGAGTTTTACAATTGCTCTCGGTTTATTTACTCATACTCTGACATCAAGACCTCTGTAAAAATGGAATCAGTGGTCATTATATTTTGTGATTAGGGGCTGCAGATGACCAACATTTTAACCTCAGTAATGGCTAACAGTGGATGCCAGGGCCCTTCTGCACAGCTCACCCTTGTTTGCGATCTGATTTAGCAGCATCTTAATTTGAGTTAAAAGACACCTTTGGAAATTTTTGCTCAGTGCTTGTAAGAGCATTCCGGAACATTGCGTGTTACCTGATGCTATGTGAGAGGAGGTGCTCAAGCAGTCTCAGCTTCTCTGAGCCCCGACTCTTCATCTGGACGAGCTTGAGAAGTGGTAGAACTGCTGTCCTACCCGCAGCATAGGGCTGTGTCCCTGTGAAGTTGTGTTAATGACTTTGCCAAGAATTTTCTCAATGTGTAGTAGGCGTATTTGCTGGAGGAGCTGGTCTTGCAATCCCTGTGTGTCTGGAGCAGTCAATTATGATCTGCTAATTAGCTTGATATTTGGTCTCCCAGCTCAGTGAGCTTTGTGAGCTCCACCAAATCTGAATTTCCAAATGATTTGAAAAGAGGAAAGGGAAAGATTGGGCCAAAGAGGTGATTGCAAGTCAATTTCTTATAGTTAGAATTTACTCAGCCCAAGAGCCGTCCTTTTCTGTTCGTAGAAAATTTCCATTCTTATCCTGTCATAGCTGCTAACCTGTCCCAGGATGAACTACTGTGGTTTGCCGAAAATAAGACCAGGTCTTATATTAAGATTTGCTTCAAAAGACACATTAGGGCTTATATTCAGGGGATGTCATCCTGAAAAATCATGCTAGGGCTTATTTTGTGATTAAGTTTTATTTTCGGGGAAATACGGTAGTTCTGCCTCCCTTTTCTGTGTTCAGTATTAGCACTTGGAAAAGCCTGTGGCTGCATGGTCTGAGGTGTGGCCTCTCCAAGGGACAGATCTCACCTCTCTTCCTTGCCCTAAATGAGGCCCAAATTTTCTATTCTCTGTAATGCCAGCTGCTCTGTTAATTCTTCTTCCTTTTACTAATGAGTAAGTGTGACTTCTCCAGATTCAGCACTTTCCATCTGCCTTACTCTCTTTACAATTTTTTTTGAGACATTCACCAATAAATGCTAATATTTATTGAAATTATTTTATATGCCAGGCACTTTTGGAAACACTTTAATAGTAATAGGTAATATTTATTGAATGTGTACTGTGTACCAGGCACTGCTTTAGCCTCTGGGGATGTTGAACAAACAAAACAAAGGCTGTACCCCTTGGAGCATATGTTTTATTGGGTAAGCAGCCAGAAAATAAACCGTATCAGCAAACAAACATATACTATGTCAGGTAGTTTACATGTGCTCTGATGAAGAAATGGAAGTGGAGAGTGACAGTGTGTGTAGGGCTGGTTGGGGAAAGCCTCTATGATGAGGGGATATTTAGGAAGAGCAGAGTCTCCCAAGGAAATGAAAGAACAAGCCCACTTTGCTTCAAGTCTCCTCCTCCCATGTCAACTCAGTCGGAACCTGTCTGACGGGGAACCCTTCTTCCCTACCTGTATCTGCTAAAGGCACCATTTTCTGCTAGAGCCCAGGCTCTCGGCCTGTACTCTGACCCTTCCCTCCTCTTTCCTTATCCAAATTGCCAAACCTCTTTGACTTTCCATTGAAATATTTGTGGTGGTAACTGCCTTACGGAAAAGAAAACACTGCCTGGTTGAGTGCTTTGCCACTCCATTTCAGAATTACTGTAACAGCTTCCTAAGTGATCTCTCCTGGCTGCTGGCCTGGCAAACGTCTAATTACCAAACATCTATTCTTATTGTCCTGTGAACTACCCTCCTTCCCTTGGAAACCCAAGCCCCTGTCCCATTCCTTAGCTCAGGATGGCCTTCGAGCCTCAACTCCCCGACATGCCTTTGGGCCTCATACCTGGGGGATTCCTTACATATGAAATTTAATTTGTTTTTCTCCTGTTAATCTGTCTTGTGTCAATTTAATTATTAGACCAGCCAAAGAACCTAGAAGGGAATAAGGGAAACACAATTGTGTTTTGCCCCTGCACAACCTGTGTATGCTGGGCATACACAAATGTGTTTGTGTATACCTGTTCACAGCTGGCTATACCTGTGGTCACAAGGTGAGAAATTCTCCATTCCTTCTACGTAAACTTACTCTCTCCTCATGCCGCGGCTCAGACTCTACCTCCTCTTACTGCACCTTCACCTCCAGCCCCCACACCATTAGGAGGGGTGTCTTGCCTGTGTTAGGCCAATCCTAACTTCCTCTGAGCACCTGTGGTTCTAGTGCTGATGGCCACCTCGCCATGCCCACCGATTTCCTTAGCACTGTTTCACATGTGATCATAAAATACTGAGAAAACTTATACATCTACAATGAGTATAACTCTCCTAAGCCAGAGTCTTGGGATATGTATACGTATTTCACTCAAGCTTCTAAGTGCTCAAAACACATTTGGAGGAAGTTGCTTTTCTAAATTGCCTTCCAGCTACCCAGGAAAGTCAATTTTCTTCTTTAATAGCTACAACTCCTTTTCGGGCTCATGATGACATGAACGCAGCCCAGTCACCCGTCTGAGTCATCAGCAGGGACTTCATTTAAAATTTGGCTATTTCCCTACGTCAAATCCATCCTCAAGGCATTAAAACTAGATACTCATTAGAACGTGCCACAGGAAATTCTGAAATGAGAGTTCTGAAGACGTTTGTTTTAAATGTGAGGGGATGATGGTGGGAGCAAAGTAGGCCTGCAACGTTCCTCTTATTTCTTAATCCATTGTCTCTCATTTTTCTGCTTCTTAGTAAAAGGAAAGGAAGAAGAGGGAAGCGTGGGAATGAAAGGAAAGGCATTCAAAGGCAGTTTGAGTCATGGGAAGCGGCTAAAACTTACAAAAAAGAAAATGCACAGCATTCCCTCCTGCATCCAGGCCTTCTTCAGGAGGATTGAGCAGGAAATTTCACTTTGAAAATGGAATGGGACCTAGTCTAGTGCAATTGGAAACATGGGTGATAGAGGCAGGACGAAAAGGTGGAAAGGGCTAGGTACACTCACAATGATATTTATTTTCAAATAATTCTCCTGAGATAAGGGAGGGAACTTCACATAGAGGGAGAATAGAGAGTAGAGGGTTTGGTCCAAGTCACGTAGATCAGGCTTTGGTCTTTACTCTTCTAGTTACAAGCGACTAACTCCATCACTCAATTTGACAATGAGCTCATTGAGAAGTACCATGGAACTTTATTCTACTTTGAACGTTCAGCACTTAGCACATGTTCCACACATCAGCACCGTGTTTCCCCGAAAATCAGGCCTAGCCGGACCATCAGCTTTAATGTGTATTTTGTAGCAAAAATTAAGACCTGGTATCATATTATATTATATTATATTATATTATATTATATTATATTATATTATACCCGGTCTTATATTAAAGTAAAGCCGGGTCTTATATTAATTTTTGCTCCAAAAGACGCATTAGAGATGATGGCTAGGTCTTATTTTTGGGGAAACACAGTAGGACTCAATAAATATTTGCTGAGTGAAGACAGGAAAAATAATTGGTTGCTGGGAGAGGTTGAGCGGCTTATTGTGCACTGTCATTTCTGGAAGTGGCTAGCAGGTGATGCCTTCATAAGAGCAGGAGCAAATGAAATCTTGACTCTTTAGTGGAAAACTTGAGAGAAGCCGTAGGCCTTACCCAGTACCCTCCCCGGAGAGCATGGCTTCCAGCAATTCACCACACTCTCTTATTCCTAATATTGAATGTGCAAAATTCAGGTAAGTGGCTAGCACTGTCTTTACTTGGGTCACTTTCACAGGAGGCCCACAGGGATCCTTCAGAAGGTTTTCATTTACAGCTAAACTTTGCGATGTGAAACCAGTTCTACCCCAGGCCTGCACTGTGTCAAGTGGTTCCCCTGTTCTCCAAGAGAACATATCCTCCCATTGGTTCAGTATTTTCTCTGAAATTTTCCCCTAAAGTCATTGATTCTTTCATTATTCTGAAATTCTTCCCCAAAGTCATTTATACCCTGCTTTGGCAGCCTGTGGGTTGAGGTATTGGGTACCCCTGCATATTTTAAGCTGCTACCTGATGAGTACCTGCTCTATGCCTGTGACTTATCTGTTGAATTTCTCAGAGTAGTTCCACAAAATGGTCATAAATGAGGAAACCAGCTCAGCAGGCTTAGGCAGCTTTCCCAGAGTGACACAGCTTGTAAATGGGCGCGAGAGTATTCAAACCCAGAGTCATCTGTCCAACGGCCTTGCTGAGATTTTTTTATTATATTTTACATAGACTGCAGTTTAATATATCTGTGTCAATGAGATCCAGGGACAATAACGATATAATAAAAATTAAGAGAGTGCTTACGGCTGTCTTATAGAGGGAGTCTAGCTCACTGTCAGTGTGAGCAGAGCCACTCAGCCCTGTCAGTTTTCAGACAGTTCCAAAGGAATAAATACTGAGCCTGAGGCTCCTTGGTGACCAGAAACCCAATTAAAGGTGCTAGAGATTCTGATTGGCAAGAGCTAGGGATAGAGATGCTCAGTGTGACTGTTTGTGTCCTTGTTTGTGTGTGTGTGTGTGTGTTTGGGGGGCGGGAGTGGTTCCTAGGTCTTCACAGGAGTTAACAGTCATTTTTGCTAGGACTGGACTTGGCAAAACAACAGAGTAGATGTATTTTACCTTGGACCTCTAGACCCCTAGAGCCCTCTGTCCCAACAGGGCCAATTCATTGTATCAGCACCCAAGTCATAACTTCTCTGTCCTGTGTCTCTCTGTCTCAGGTTTTTGCTATATGGTAAGTTGCAATGAACTGGACAAGGTAAATGAAATAAAATAAATAGATCATCAACATAACGCTAAATAGTGTTTCTTTTGGTGGAAAAAAAAAAAAGATTTAACTCAGTTAAAGAGTATCTCCAGGCGTGGGGGATGTTAATGTTGGGAACGTCAGGAGGGATTGGCCTCCAGGGGAGGCTGAAGGGAGGCGAAAATCCAGGTGCTGATGGGGACTTTCGTTAAGGGAGGATTGGAGGAAAGTGGGTGGGAGGATTTGAGGTTGGAAGAACCTCTTGGAGTCTTTTATTTCAGACCTTACTCTATACCTTTCCATAGCGCTAAGCCTGATCATCCTGGCTTTGATGGTCTGAAATGTCTTCTTTGAGCCTTTTAGAAATGCTCCAAGTAGAAATATACATGATTCATTTTTTTGCACACTTCACATGCTAGAAACTGGGCATTATTTCCATAATCCTCAGAGGAGCCTTGGAAGGTAGATACTGTTATTCTTTCCTCTCACCCTTATTTCAAATAATGAATTGGGGATTCAGGAAGGCCATAAGCTAGTTAACGGCATAGCCAAAATTCAGAGCCAGGACTATATGATTATAAAGCTGGGCTCTTAACTGCTCTATTATGCTGTGAGAATAAAGTGGCAAACCTTAATATAACAGTGCTCATTACCACTATTCCAGCAAAAAACATTCATTTATTCATTTAATAGTAAATGTGCCAGGTTCTGTGGTAGTAGATATTAGGGATATAGGATGAATAAAACAGACAAACTGAATCAGATGGAGTTTACCTTTAGAGAATACTAGAATAAAGTTTCCACAAACTTAGGAAAAGCCTGATTGTTCTGTAGCCATGGTAACAAGTAGCCAACAGAATCCATTTTAAATCTGTTAATTTGGTCAACAACAACTTGTCGTAACGAAAGCTGGTTTTAAAACCAACCAGTATCAGCCCCTCATTTCTGAAAATCAGCCAATCAGAGATTAACTTTCTCCAGAAAACCTGCCTCTCAACTCCAACCAATCAACAACAGCTGTACCCAAGCACCCCACCTTATGTCAACCCATGTCTGCCTCTGAACATCCACCAGTCACAGAACTCCATGCTTTCCAATGCCCTCTATGAGATCGGCCATCTGTTCTGCTCAGAGAGACCTTTTGGCCAGCATGGCTCTTCTCTATTAGAGAGCAATAAAGTCAGCCTTGTGGCTCAGTTCCACATAGTGAGTGGTGTTCCTTGTCCTCTGACAACACAAACAAGTATACTATGTCCTACTATGACACACCATGTCAACTAGTTTCTGGCTACTGAAAAAACAGAGTAGGTCAGAGGTTGGAACATGACAGGTAGGGGCTGTTTTGGATGGAAAGCTCTGGACAGCCTCTTTGGTGGTGGAATGTTTGCGGAGAGACCAGACTGATTTGCGAAGGGTCCAGACATGAGCAGATCTAGACACAGAGCTTCCAGAAATAGGGAAGAGACCTGGGGTAGGAGAGAGTGCCTGTGTGTGTGGCGAAGGAGGAGAAGGTGAGGACAGAGAGGAGGAAGTGGGTGGAAGCTGATTCTTCAGGGCCTTGGGGGTTTGGGATTTTGCTCCAAATGTAATGGAAAGGCAGGGAATACCCAGGAATGGAGCATGTCCTGTGCTTTAAAAATGATGCGTGTGTACTTGCATGTGTGTACACACACACACACACACACATTGTGAAGTCAAGTTCAAAGATCCTTTAGATCTATAACAGGTTTATGCCATTGAACATGGGAGTTCGTAGGCCCTTAGCGAATGCTACTGAACCTGTTGACCCTCCCCCATTGGGAGTCCCATAAACGTGATTTTACTACTACTGATGTAGTCCAGTGACGGGTCTGAGAGGCTGTGCACTTCACTATACGCTGCTGTATTGTCTTAGGTACGTGTTATGCGGAGGCTGTAGAGCCCCAGACTATAGTGAAGCTTGCCCGCGTCAGAGGAGGGACTGGTCTACCCCTACATATATTAGCTAATTGTTTATCTTAGTCATTACATGCAAAGCTCTGTGTCTGTATTTCTCAATCATGGTTTATCCTGATCTGACAGATGGGGATAGATGCCAATCAAAAGACTGAAGTGTGCTCCATTTTATTCATTTTACACATTTCTTCAGTGAGATCACCAAGCTGTCTTCAACTGAGAGAGTTTCTGTTAATGAATTCTTGAAACATGATTTAAGTGGCTTTAGGATATGAATGCCGTACATGCTCATTGTTTTGGCCTGGGGACTGCTGCTGAACAGGGTGACTGCTTGTTTGTGCTGCTGGCTCTTGCTGACATTGACAATCGATCTACACTGGGCAATGAGGCCAGCCTGGCTGTTTTGTGTAGGTGGGTAGTCTACTCTTTAATCCCTGGCTGCTTTAATCTTTCAAAAGCGTTAACTCAAATTAGGCTGAAAAGCTTTCTCTTTTCCATCAGTCCCAACTACTGAACCCATTCCTTCAGCCACGCCTTCAGACTGCCTTGGACACTTGGGGATGGGTTTTGCTTATTCACATTTGCATTGCAGCCTGATTTGTGGACACGCCCTCTCTAGATTGGCAGTTATTTGCCAGTTCCCGAGTACCAGTTACATTGAGTAGCAGGAAATGAAAAGACAAGCAAGGAATTAGTAGAGCTAAGAGGGTGGCTCTTTGTCATTCTTTCTTCTTAGTACATCTTATAGTTATCTCTGAAAGGAGAAAAGGAGAATTTATTTAAACACGCTAAACACTATGAGTCGTGACTTTTATGTGCGTCATGGTAATAGCACCGCTAATGCTATACTTCATTGAGCAGTGACTAAATCTTTAGAGAAGTAGACTCGTAATATGGTTTCAAAGGACATGTTGCTAATGTAGTTGTTGCTTTTTTTTTTTTTTAATCAAAACAGAGAGACCCTATTCCAAGCCTGTGTCTGCGCTCCACTAATGGGCGTGGAGGTCTGATATGATTCAGTGTGGGGAGCTGAAGTAGCTAGAGACTTAGTGCTTGTTTGGCTTTGGTGCTCTGCTGAAATTCTTAAAGGATGTAGTTGAGAAATCATCAAGGGTTGACTCTCCTCTTCATTGCTTTTGGTTGTCTAGTGAATCAAAAACACAATATAGTCTTCTTGAGGTCTTGTTGACTGTTCCTTTTCTATAGGTCAAATTGTAATTGAAATATGGCAAAAGGCGTTGGAGTCATGAAACACAGAATCCCTGTGACATATTAGCTAGTTTCTAGCATAATACTGACTTATTGTTTGTGTTCTATTCATAAGTTAGGCAGGATTACATTTTGTTAAGAATCTCCTATCATTGGGAATAGTCAATAGTGGATGGATTATGATGTGTTGGATATGAACATTGCTTGTAAGTCACAGTGCACTTGTAAACACTACTTAGTGTCACCTGTAGCAGGAACCAGTTTTTCATGATCCCTCTTGGAGTTACCACTAGCTGGGTCTCTATCATGGAAGCCTACAGTATCATTTCAAGTGCAATAGCAACTGCATAATCCTTGTTAGCCAAAGACTGCAGGTCTTGCCAGAACTTGTATTACAGTGGCCTTCCTGATAATTGACGTTCATTCATCTTGTCACTTGGCCATGTAAAAAAATGGTAGCCGTCACTGTATTTGGAGGTATCAGACTCTGTGTCCTCTGAATGTGATTCAACTCCTGGGTTTCTTGGTGATGGAGGCATCAAGACCACCTGATGTTCAGGGATGTGAATGACTGTGAAAGTTCCCAAGGTTTATTCTGCTGGGTATCCTTACAGAGAGGCCCTTCCTTTCACACAGTATACATCCAGCACCCATAAGTGCTCTCCTTTGCTGCAGGAGCAGGAACTGAACCAAACTGAGGATGTGCTGGGAAATGTGTTTTTTGGTTCTTGCTAATTAGCGGTATGGTGTGATAAATAAATTCCAATGCAGTGCCCTTGGAAGTGTCCCCCATATTTGCTTGATGAAAATTATTTCTCTCTGATAAAGGGAGGGGATTTGGAAAAGAAAAAAATGACATTCTTGGGCTTCAAGATGTGGAGAGGAAGATCAAGTGTTTTCTTCTTTCTGTGATGAGAACCAGCTCATTACAGAACTGAAAGTGAATGCTGTGTGTCATATTTAAACTAGGGGCTGTGCTGAAGTATTAAGTTAGTGATAGAATTTTTGTTTTGTGTTTTCATTGAGGATGCCAGCAGTCTGCTCTCACAGGAAGAACAGGAGTCTGACCTCCAGCCTTTTCTCTTTCTTTAATTTTTCATCCTGTGTATTGCTCCCTCATCATTCTAGAAGTGGTTAAAAGATAAGAAGTTCTAATGTCTTTGCATTGTCTGGGAAGAAGTAGAAATGAATGTTAGTCTTTGATAAATTAATGAGACATATTGTAATCGTTAAAATAATCCCTAAAACAATAGTAAAACCGTGTATAACTTCCACACTAAAAGGCTAAAAATAAAATAATTAAAAATATGCTAATGACAATGAATGAAGAGGAAAATTTGAGCAGTGGGACAAAAGCACCACACGCATTGATAGATATAATAAACCCAAATATTTTAGCAATTAAATTACATGTAAATGGACTAACTGTTGTAATGAAAAGACAAAGACTGTCATATGGATTTTTAAAAAAAATTTCAGGAGACATTTAAAGGGTGAGGAAATAAACGTTTGAAAAATAAAAAGATGGAAAAAATATATCATGCAAATACTAACCAAAGAAAAGCAGTTGTAGCTTGATTCATATCAGTGTTGATCATATGATGGATATGGTTGATTACACTATGGGTTTATGCTTTATGGTGTATGTTTTTATAATCAGAGTGTCTTATAGTTAGAAAAAAATAAAATGATCACACTTTATCATTACTGGAAAACATTTCATAATTGTGGCTGATTTCTTTTTTCTTTTTGATAAAGATGTAGGCTTTTTACTGCCTCTGAAGAGGCCTTTCAACCATAATGTTAATGATGTACCTTTATGTAAGGTAAGTGGAACATAAATACTTTGTTTAAGCCATTGTAATGTAATGGGAAACATCTTGTGTTAAAAATATCATTATCTTAATGGTGAAAGGGGTGGGGAGAATGCAAAAGCAATAAGTTCTCTGGGGACTAGGCTATATAGCGAAAAGTAGAGTCATCTTTTCCTGACCAGTGACTTAGCTTATTTCTGAGTAAAACAGGTCAATGATGTGCTCTAACTAAAGCAAAATTTGATTGGATTCATTTGTAGCTGATAAGGATTCTGGGGCCTGAATAGCACTTAATTATTGAACTGGAAATGTAGAAAGGAGAAGAGCTAAGACATTTAGCAACAAAACATTTTGCGAGTGTCTTTACTTCATCCTCCATCATGACAACGATCCGCGTCACACATAGCTTCTGGTACGGCAATTTCTGTCAAATAAAAACATTATGGTGTGTCCTCATCCCCCTTATTGACCAGATCTGGCACCAAGTGACTTCTGGCTCTTACCCAAAGTCAAAATGATCATGAAAGATAAATATTTTGAATCGATTCAGGACATCGAGGCAGCCACGACAGCGCAACTAAAGACACTCACAAAAGAGGACTTCCAGAACTGCTTCAGAAAGTGGCAAGAACGATGGCTTAAGTGTGTTCACAGTGAGGGAGAGAATTTTGAGGGGGATTAATGGCAATATGTCTTTTCCTGTAATAAATTATATTTAAACATTCACCATATTTTTTGGTCATGCTTTGTATGGTCATATCGCTTTCCTTCAAGTATTTACAAGTTTTTAGGCTCTCATCAGTGCTCTCATCAGTGGTTCTCACAGGTAATACTACTAGGTTAACCTGCTCTCAATATAGACTGCTCTTTGTTATATGATACTTTCCCTTTTGGCAGATCTTTTTTTTTCTTTAAGCAGAGAAACTAGAGATATATAATTGTTTCCTCTATCTCTAAAATAAACCAAACCATCACCATTCCTATCTTACCTGTTAAACTTTTTAATTTCACCCAGAATACATGGCAATTGTAGAATTTTTTTAAAAAAATAGAGAAGAGCTAAAAATAAATTAAAACTTCTATAATCCCACTACCCAGAGATAAGGTCTGACCCATTCAACTCACAAGTTCTGTGCAACTATTGCATTTCATGTTGCCTACTCATTAACTATTGAGAGACTAATATTTTATTATGTGGTGATTTGTAAATAATTGCCCAGAATTCATTCACAAAAATGTGAAATTATGGCCACAATAGAAAGTCAGGGTTTTATTTTCTCAATTGGAAAGTAAAGAAAGAAATAAAAAAAGATGGAGGAGTGAAAATTTTTTTTCTAGGTGTGTATTTGTGGTGGGTGGTTCTAATTTTCAGGCAGAGAAAAGTTTTTAACTCCTACCTTCCTGATCTATTCTTAGAAATAAGTAGAATTGTTTTTCCAACGAAACTTTGGAAAATTCCCAAGTAGAGAGGTTCTGTAACAGCAAGAGGAATAGGGCAGTGGGGAAATGGCAAGTTGAAGAACTTTAATTTGAAATACAGTAGAGCTGGCCACAGAGTTGGCGCCAGACTTTCCTTGTCCTTAACAAGGGCATTAGGTTGAAAATGAAGGAGGTACTTAAAGCCACAGGTCAGGATATGGGGAAACTCCAGCAAAATTATGTTAAAAGTCTTATGATGTCTTAGGATGATAAGCTTACAGCTTCCCTATGTTACAAACAGATATAATCTTTTGCAAATGCCTTAAGATCTCAGTAGAAAATGAAGGAGTATGTGAGCCAGTAGCAGTCAGCCAGAAGCAAACAAATGGGTTTGGACATGTCACCCCAATGTTCCACACAGAGTGGCTGGCTGCAACATTTGCCCCTATGATTGCCTTGGTGATTACAATTAAAAATGTAGTTGAAGCTTTGTCCTCTTTCAGTCATCTGCCTCATGGGCTGATGGGTTTTGTTCTTGAAACTCTGAAAGGAAACCTTCTGTTGACCCATCCCTACTTTTCAGACAGGTAAGGACTAGCAATTTTACCTACCATGCATAGTCTCTAAAAATTTGTTTTGAAGATGTTCTGTATCAAAAAAGCAATTTAAGAAAGTGGAAAATGTAATAACCTGAAATAAACAAAAAAGTAACACTAAAAAAAAAGTACAGGTGAACAGTAGATCTGTTCAAAATTGACCAACTAGATGATCTTGATGATGGAATAAAGATATGTTTAGTCTGTCAACAAGAAAAAAAGAAAGACAATTAGAAATTATTGAAAAAACAAAAATTTGCAAAGGAAATCCCAATTTGACTATGAAGTATACTAAAATGTTAAAGAATTCGGAGTAATTAATGCTGTATAAGAAAAAAGAATACATTTGAACTTGATGCTTGGAATTGGTATAGTGACAAAGGATTTTATATCCTTTAGCTGATCTAGTCTCACCATCTGGATCTGAATAAAAATATTTAATTGTAATATTGGAAACATTATATTAGTTTTCAATTTTCAGTATTAACTTATATGCAAAGCATAAAAAGATAAATTATATTTGCTGACTAAAATGGAAATGTAGTAAAGCTTGACATTCGTAAAGTAATGATACAAGTGATAAAAATGTAAAATCAAAGGGGCTGAAAGGTGGCGTGAAGCATAAAGGCATACATTTTCTCTTATTTCAAAATGGGTAGTTGAATGATATTCTTTAGGCTGGATAATAGAGAAATATAGATTTAGGTATATATTATGTGATTAAAGTAACCAATAAAAGATTATATCTGTGATGGTGACACAAGGGAAAAAGAGAGAGTGTACCCTAAGATCTTTTTCTCTTAGGGAATCAATATCAATCACTTAAAGTTTATAGAGGCATATATGAAAGCAAGACAAGATCATACTTCTCACTCTATATCTTTGTGTTATTTTTTTTTAAAAATCCATGTGCGTCTTTTGAAATAAAATAAAACAAAGGTGAATGCATGATTTTTAGGAAACTGATAAGCAGATACATTAGCAAAACATCATTAAACATCCCTAGTAGAAGAAATAGAGTTTCAAATGCAGCTAAAAAAAAAAGGGGGGGGGGCACAATCTGCCTACATGTTGTTTCCAAGAGAAATACCTGAACGATCAAGTTTGATAATAAATAGGCACAGATTCTAGGCAAACGCAAGCAAAAAAACAAACAAAAACAAAACAAAAAAAAACACATGGCAATATTAACCTGGGATAATTTCAAGGCAAAACGCATTAAGTGGAGAAGAGGGGATATTTTATAAGGGTAAAATTTCAGTGCACCAAGAAATTACTATTGTCAGGAATCTTTACGCATGAAAAAACAGGACAGCAATGGGTAAAGCAAAAACTGTTAGGAGCTAAAAGAATTAAAGAAGTGGTCTCCCTGATAAGACAAGTGTCCATCGGATACCCTACAAAATCTTTACATTATTGATTACATCCCCCAAACTGACTTTCATATCCCCATGGCAATGTTGTGGTTACCGACTGTGCTTTCTAATTCCCTCACCTTCCCCCTTGTCGCCAACCCCTCCCATCTAGCAACCCTCAGTTTTTCCTCTATATCTCTAAACTGTTTCTGATTAATTTGTTCATTTATTCTATTCTTTAGATAGGCGCCTGACCACTGCAATGTACACCTGAAGCTGAAATTGAATAATAATGAATGTCAACTATAATTTTATATATATGGTAACAGGATGTGGAGTACAGCATAGGAAATAGAATCAGTGGAACTGTAGTAGCTATATACAATGTCAGAGGGGTAGTAGATTGGGGGAGAGGGGGTTATCACTTTGTGAGGGGTGTAATCTAACTATTACATTGTTTTGTACACCTGAAACTAAAAAAACAAAGAAAAGAGTAAGGTAAGAAAACGTTATTACATAGATAATTAGAATAACAATTAAATGGCTTAATTTAATATGCAAAAAAACCCCACCCAGAATATACTTAAAAAAAAAAAAGTCTGCACCTACAAAGGAATCTTGAAGGCAGTGCTCTTGGGGGTCCAGGTGTAGAGGGGTAACAGTCAGTTTATCCGAATCATAGGTGTCAGGCACTTTCTAGTAGGAGGAAGGAAAAGTTTTATTTCTGTGACATTTTCTCATGGTAAAATTCCATAAAATTGAAAACGTTGAGATAAAGGTATTATCAGGAAATTCTGTCATGATATTTAGTACGTGATCTATAAATTCTGTTCTTATCACCAAGTCACTGAGAAGTAAGACTGCTGATTTTCCCAACTCAGTAAAACAGAGTGAGTCAACCAAAAAAATGATTCTATTGACTTTCATTCTTCTCCATCCAACCCTAATGCCCTTCCTGCTTCTATAGATTCTAGTTGATATAAAAATTTTAGTGGCATGGCTGGCTTCCTCTAATGGAAGCTAAGATTGCGAGCAAAAGTAGGTCTGCTAGGTACCTGTGCAAATGTCAGATGGAGGGGCAGGGAGGAGGCAGGCAGGGGACTGAGAAAGACATGCTTTGAGCATCAGGAGAAGCTTTTCTAGCACTAGAGACTTGGAAGAGAAATCCACATCTAAGCCAGAAGAGTACATTTTATTAAAAAAAAAAAAAAAGCTTCCTGGTATATACCTTTTAATCAAATAGCATTGGGATCTTACAATCTTAGGACAGTAGATATTTTTAGTATTTAACAGAATATATGTTAATTTAATTAATGTTATATTTGGTACTTAACATAGTATATATTAATGTGCTGTTTTATCAGAAACCTTTAAAAAGGAGTTTATTAATGGGACAACCAGAATAAACTTACATAGTAGCAGTTCCTTACTCTCAAATGCCCCCTCCTCCAACTTTTCATAATGTGCTGATTTGATACATTTGTGAAATCAATACAGAGAAATTAACTTAGTGAGCCACTGCTCCTTGAAGTCTGGCTGCAGTGATGAGAAGTCTCATTCTAGATGGCCTTGGTACCAGATGGCCTTGATGCCAGATGGGATATAAGGCTTACTCTAATGCGTGGACTGCAAACAGGGCATATCAGTCATCAGAAACGTGCCTGTTTAGGGGTTTTAAGCTATTGAGATCTCAAGGAACTAGATTCCCCAGTGTGAAGACTTTTTCTTACTGGATTTTTAAAATGCTATTATTTGGCAATAATTTATTTGAATTCAAACATCAAAGGAGCTTAGTTTTCCTCAAACTAAGGAAAGTACCATTTTCAAGTGATTAAAACTGGCCCAACATGTTATTTTAGCTCTTGTTTAGTTCCTTAAAAATTGCTATTCAGTTTTAGAGGTAAGAAAGCTGAGATATTTTTTACAAGTGTATTAACTCTCAAAAGCCACAAGAGTATCTTTCAAAACTTATTGATAGAGTTGAGTGGATACAATTTCAGACTCCCTGAAGTTCTTTCAGTGTCTGTGTTCAGGACTGAGCATACCGTGTTTCCCCGAAAATAAGACCTAGCCGGACCATAAGCTCTAATATGTCTTTTGGAGCAAAAATTAACATAAGACCTGGTCTTATTTTACTATAATATGAGACCGGGTATAATATAATATAATATAATATAATATAATATAATATAATATAATATAATATATAATATAATACCGGGTCTTATATTAATTTTTGCTCCAAAAGATGCATTAGAGCTGATGGTCCGGCTAGGTCTTACTTTTGGGGAAACATGGTATATTTGTTCAGATTTTCGTTGGAAGTTATAAGACCACACTGTTCCCTTCAAAGTGTGGTTCAGGGGTCGCATGCATTGGAGTGGCCTGGAGTGCTTGTTAAGAATACAGTTTCCTTGGCCTATCCTCCAGTTTCTGATGCAGTATGTCTGGGGTGGTACTTAGGAATCTGTACTTTAGCATGGTCTCCAGGATGTTTGTAGGCATCCCAAAAGCTCAGAACCACTGCTAAGAGCCATTATTTTTCTGCAGGCAAACCTATTTTTCTGTTTTCATTTTATGTCATACAAAGTAGGAGTTTAAGAACTTATTTTTGGTAAAACTGGAACACTGTCTTCAAATTAGTAAGCGCCTTGTGTGGGAGAAATAGTCTCTTCAAAATTCCTCTATGAAATTGATTTTAAAAAGACCTGCTGACTCAAATGCTAAACAAATCTGTCCTCTCTCCCACTATTGCCTGTCATAATTGCTGACCTTATGCTCATGTATTCAAATACTTGCTGAAAGTCAAAACATATTTTCCAGAGTTTCTAATAGAAAAGAACTGAGCCTGTCACTTGGTTTTAAAAGGAAGAAATTGAGATAAGACAAAATGGTTCAGATAAACTTTACATCACACAAGAAGAGGAAGAAGAGAATAAAAATTTCCATGTCTGTTATCAACTGTCTTTTGGGTGAGGGTGTCTTGAAATAAATAACTCCTCCCTTCCCAAGCAACAATAAATACTCAATATTGCCAGTAGGGCTAATAGTTCCTGCTGCATCAGAGGTTAAATTATATTAATTTCTTATAGAAAATGAAGAGCATCACACTTAAAAACTGGGAATTGTTACATTAGAAATTGGATTTTTTTTTTTGCCATTATTTGGAGTGGTTTTTGTTTGTTTTATTTGTTTGTTTGTTTGTTTTCCCCCCCTCCTTCCTAACAATCAGAGCCACCTTTGGCTGGCAAGGTGAAGGAGCCACTGTGCTTGAAGATGACAGTTCTGTAACTTAGCCTGACAACTTTGAGATACTTGCTTCTAAAATAAGATGAAGCCTGGAGATGGAATGAGTCTACTTTATTAGTATTTGACTTAGAATCATTGAAAATCCCCTGAATTTCCTTCTCACTGGTATTGGTTCTATTGTCTTTACTGATAGAATTTTCTTTTGCTTCCATTCTTTGCAACTCTAGTGCACAGAATTAGAATAATCAGAATTCTTGGTTTATGACATACCACCAACTGTCCATTCATGGCCTTCTTTTATTTTACTTATTTTTGTAAATGAAGACCTGTGAACACATTGATAATTCAAGAATCAGACCATTATTTATGTGTTATATCTATCTCTATAATTCTCCTTTATCTTCTTTGCTTCCCCATCCCTCTGCCATCAGAGGTAACTACTATTGTGATCATTGCTTGTCATTCTGTTGCTTTATGCCCTCCTTATCTGCATGTACAAGTCTGCTTAAGTGATACCTTGTTTCATTTCCGCTTTTAACTTTATGAAGAGATATTATGTCTCCTGAGACTTGCTTTTTCATTCAACAATGTTAATGAGATTCATCCATCCTGTCACTGCTGTGCATTATTTTGTTTTGTAGTTATATTGCGATTCATCCATAAATCATAGTATAGTTTATGCTATGATTTATGGGCATTTAGAGTATTTCCAGTTTTTGCTTCTGTGACCAGGACTGCTATCAGGTACGCGCGTGCTGCGGTTTTCCTTGTGTATCTACAGGTAGAAGGGCAACCACTGCTGTGTTGCAGGATGTAACACTGTTCAACTTTACAAGATACTGTGCAAGTGCTTTCCATAGTGGTTGTATCAATTTACACTTCCTTGAAATACATTGCAGGTAAAACATGTGGGCCTCTCTCTATGACCCTTATCCCTGCCCAGTGTCATTCAGGGAAGGAAAGAAGCAATGGGGGAAATGAAAGGCACAGGGATATACGAGATCTGACAATTAAGTTAGTGAACTCATCCTGGAATAAATGCTGCATACCTGATTGCTGAATGTCACTACAGTCACCTTCAAAGTACTCCCCTTGGGAAGCTGTGCACCGACGCCAGCACCCAGTCCACCCTTCAAAACAATTTTGGAACTTCTGGAATGGCCATCAGAGCTATTGTCCTATTAACCTTGATGGCCTGAATGTCATCAAAATGCCTTCCTTTCAATGTTTCCTTTATCTTTGGGTAAAGAAAGAAGTCACTGGGCCAGATCAGATGAATAGGGAGGGTGTTCCAACACAGTTATTTGTTTATTAGCTAAAAATTCCCTCACAGACAGTACTGTGTGAGCTGGTGCATTTGTTGTGATGCAAGAGCCATGAATTGTCGAAAAGTTCAGATCGTTTTCGTCTTTTTCACACAGCCTTTTCAGCACTTCCAAATAGTAAACTTGGTTAACTGTTTGTCCAGCTGATACAAATTCATAAGGAATAATCCCTTTCATATCAAAAAAGGTTAGCAACACCGTTGCAACAAATTTGCAAACTTAATTGTCAGACCTCATATCACTGTATGTAGTTAACATTCCTTTCTCATACTTGCTAAAAATATTAAAAGCTTGCCTGCACAGTGGAATAACTTGGGGCAGTTTTAAAAAGACTAATGCCTAGGTCTCATCTCCAGAGACTGATTTATTTGTCTGAGTTGCAGCCTTTAACATGGTGGGGGTGGGGAGTGGAGGTGGCTAAAAGTTTCGAGGTGATTCTAATGTGCAATCGAGGTTGAGAATCACTGTTTTAAATTACAGAAATTTTGATGAACAAGTATAAGCTCAGGGTAGCCTGATACTGTTAATTATTTCCCTCTTTTCCAAAGTATAAATTTTGGGTTGTTTTGGAGCATTCTCTTAAACTTGAAATTGGAGAATTCTTGGAGATTTTTGTGTATCTATTTATTGTTGGTAGAAGTAAATAGTAGAAATTCAATAAAAGTTATTATGGGCTAGCAATTGTGATTGTCACTTATTTTGTGCTTACAACTGTGCAACTCAACGTTTAGTTTACATAAGAATAACCTGGGCTGTTTTTTTTGTTTTGTTTGTTTTTTTTCCAATTAGACTTTGATTCAAAGGTCTGGGTTTGAGCCCAGGAATTTATATCCTAACAAGCATGTCAGGTACTTATGATGCAGGTAGTTGTAGGAGCATCCTTGCAGAAAAAGCTGCCTCATAATAATCCTGAAGTGTAGGTAATATTCTCATTTACAGATAAGGGAACGTGAAGCTCGGAGGAGTTGAGAAAACTCCACCAGGTTACACAGCTACCTCGTCGTCAAACCTTTGCTCTGTTTGTTGTTAGCCCTGCTTACAGTAAGCTTCCAAGAAGGCCCTCAGAACGTGGGAAAGCCTACCAGACTTTGGAACATGTGTTAGCTGCTCCACACTTAACGTTCTTTCCTAATCTGGGCATGATTCTCTCTCTCCACAAAAATAAATAAATAAATAAATAAATAAATAAATAAATAAATAAATAAATAAAAAATCCTTTAATATCCTACGAAAATTGACCTCCTTTCTGTGAACCTTCAGGTGGACTGTATTCTGGATATGGTCCTGGACTGCCCAGAGTGACTCATTCCACAGGTTTATAAGGAAGAGCAAATGTTTTCTTTTAGATTTGCAGGGATAAGTTTCATTTACCTCTGGGTTTTGATTATTTGGGACCCTTTAGGTAGCAAGGGAGCGAGGAACTTACTGGTTTATGTAACAAAGAGCAGGGCCAGGGTGCTGCTGAGATTCAGATACATCTGAGCACCCAGGACCCCACTCCTGTGCCCCTCTCTGCATCCTGCTCTGCCTGGCAGACGTGGCTTTTGGTAAGAATACCACCTAGCCCTTCACCGCTTCACTGGAAGGGGAGTGCATTGCCTATCCCAGCTCCATTGTACACCCCGTGGGAAGGCTCTGGCTTGGTGTTGGTTACACACCTGGCCCAGGATCAGTTAACTGTGAACAGAAGATGGGGCCCTATGATTGTCAGCCTCACGGTGGAAATGGAGAAAGGAGCAGTTTGCCTGTAACAGGGTGAATGTGTCCTGGATAAAGGGCTAGTGGGTTGCTGGCAGTCGAAGCAATTGGTGTCTGATTTGGTGTGTCTGTGGCTAATTTTGGAGGTGACTTTATGAATTTGACTTTTTGAATAGTGAAAATGTTGAGCTTTATTTATGTGTAAGTAACTTTCTGTGGTACACCATCTCCATAGATAACCAAAGATAAGCCTAAAAATATTTTCTTGCCTGCCATTGACTCAGAATTCTTGATTTTGAGGTGGATTGATTTTTTTTTGAGGAAACTGTACACAGAGAATTTTTTATTATAAACTGAACTCACAAAAACAATCAATGTGTTATATTTTTGTTTGTATTTGGCCCTAAAACAATGGCTTTAGTGGATGATGAGTTTGATGCATCTTTAAGAATTATTTCTAAACTTATGTAGAGTGAATGGAAGTATTTTCTATGTGTGTTTTAACAAACTATAGAAATGATCCCTGAATGTATAGTCTTCTGTGTTTTAAAAACTTATATTCAGTGCATGGTCTCCTCCTAAATTAGGACTTTACCGTGAAATCTGGGGCTTCGGCCTATGTATTTAATTTAATTTTTTTTCCAGAGAAGTCTTTCACTTGTCACTTATTATAATATTTTCTTTGTATCCAGCACAACACAATGAAGTATTACAGTGATTTTTATCATATGTATTTTAAATTATATTCCTATTGTACTACATCTGCAACCATCTGGAATACAACTGTGTATGTCTACATGAATCACAATATGCTTTTACATTTCCATTCCTTTTGTGAGCAGATGGTAGCTTGTGAAGGAAACGTCATGATGATGTTTGTGTCCATATTTTGCCATGAAAGCCTCACAATCGCTCTTGGTAATTACATATCCTTCTCATGTTTACCTGCAATAAATTCAATGCCATCATATGTGTTGGCATTGTGATATATGTCCTTTGTATGCAAGGCAATCCTCTTAAGAATCTTTGCTACTATAGGTATGTCTGCACCATGTGACATCAAGGGTATATCTCAGTTTTATCTGTAGCTGCTTCAAGAAGTGTGTCTTAGCGTGTGTGGTTACCTTGCTTAATTCCCATCCGCATATGTCCCAGGCCACTTGCTCCACTAGAGCCACTGGTTTTGTTGACTACATGCAAAGTCTGCTGGTCTGTTGGTGCTGTTTAGCATTGTAAGACTCATTGCTGAGCTACTTCATAGAAGTTAGGCTTCACTATCACCTTCCCCCTTTCAGTTCTGATTTTAACTCTTTATCAAACTAACAGGCTTCATTTTCAGTGAATTCTTGAATGACTTCCAAAAGGCCGCATTTCAAGGACCTTTTGAGGGTCATTTTGTGTTTCTACTTAGCGCGCATAGATGGTACAACGTCAACTGCTCAAACAACAGCCTCGTCACCCATGATCTTTCCAAGTTCTCATGTTCAGAAAGTTAGTTTCATTCTTTGCAGAATTTCTGTCTGGCTTGGCAATTAGTGCTGGATTAGCTTGACATACTCTCTCTGAGTTTCTTGAAGGCTGTGCAGACCTCTTCATTGGGTGCTACTTCAGGATCAGACCACCCCTGGATGCCATGGGGTAAGAATGAGATCTATGAGTGACTGCCATTAACTCTGCCATGATGAAAATGTTGCTTACCTTGGCATCTGAAGCTGCTTATCATACTGTCAATTCATGACTTTTTGCTGTCATCTTCCATGTGAGTATTTCCAGGCATTGACTTGCAGAAGGCATGACTGTAATCAATCCAGTTTTCTGAGATATGCTGAAGCCTCAACAACGGTCTCAAACACATGTGTTAGATACCCATCTTCAGAAAATTTTCTTTGAAGTTGATGCAGTGAAACAGCAGCTGATTGAGCATGCATTTTGAGGGGTTTTCTTTTAATGGGAGTAGATGCTCATCCTTACTCCTTACTAACGCAGTGTTTCTGTGTTAACAATTTTAAGAGAGCTGGTTAGAGATGAGAGTTCCTTCTTTGGTCGTGAAATGATGATGGCAAAACTCTAAAATTACATGGTTATTCATCATCAGAAGCATTTTTTTTTGCATCTATTAACTCATTTATTCTTTATAACAGTGTCTGTGAGGTAGGTATAAAAAGTGTTCTTTGCAATTTTTAGCCAAGTGTTATTTAAAAGTAATCATAAAACTTGAAAAAGGAAAAGCTAATTAGTGATCATCCAGTCTAATTCCCTCACTTTACAGATGAAGAAACTGAATCCAGAGAAATTAAGTCCCTTGCTTGTGGTCCCATAGCTAGTTCATGGCCCCCCAAATTGTTTCCCAGACCAAAGATGGTTTTGTGAATAAAAGTACATTGTTTGAAACCTGATTCTCGTATTTTTGACTGTATAATGTTGTTCCAATTACTTAACATTTCTGTGCCTCGGTTTCTTTGTCTGTAAGATGGGTTATTGTGAATATTACATTAGACTATGTCTAAAAAAACAATTAACCCGGTGCCTAGCATTAAGTAAGTGGTTAACTTATTAGCAGTTCACAACTGGATTTATTTGCCATACTGTTTCTCAGATACCTTGGGAGACCTCAGAGCAGTACGGAAATGTTTCAGCTTTTACAGTGCCTTTGTTTGGAAGCCTTGTATGTATGCATCTGTTCCATCATTTAAAATTCTTCTAACCCTTCTAACCCTTAAAATCCTTCTAACCCTTAGAAGACTTTATTCTGGAAAAGGAAAAGAGACATTGTTTCGGAGAGTCTGATGAGAACTTCTTGTGTTGGTTCACGCAAAAGCTGAATGAGGTCATTTTTCTTACTTGTCCATTCACATTTAACTGTTAAGTACGATGTCACTTAAAACAAGGTACTATTTTGTTTTGAGCTACTATTTAATTTTTGTGCTATATTGTTTTAAACCTGGCACTGTGTTTTGAACCCATGCTTCATAGAAAAGTCCTTGTTTCATTATCACCCAGTCATGGCATATGTTACCTCTTGTTATGTGCTAAATGTTTGTGTCTCCTTCCCAACTGACATGTTGGAACTCTAACCCCCGGTGTGATGGGATTTGGAGACAGGTTAGAGTAGGTCATGAGGGTAGGAGCTTCATGGTGGGATTAGGGTTCTAGGAGGGAATTAGGAGGAGAGAGAGAGACAGGGAGAGAAAGATGGGGTTAGAGAAAGAGAGAGAGCTCTGTTGGAGCACAGAGAACAAGACATGTGAGGACTCAGCAAGAAGGTGGCCACCTGCAAGCCAGAAATCGAACCCTGCCAAATCTTGATCGGAACTTCTAGCCTCCAGAACTGTGAAAAAATAAATTTCTGTTGTCTAAGTACCCAGTCTGTGGCATTTTGTTATGGCAGCCTGAGCAGGGTAAGATGCCTCTGCTGGAGTGTGAGCTGTTCAGCCGTCTACTTCCTTGTTTGCCTAAATTGTACAATTTGAGTAAGTCTCCCTGATGGAAAAAGCATGACCGTGCAGATGCATTTTTAATTTTTTCTATCGACCACTGTCCTATGCTGTGAGTGGACGCTGGGCCAGGCCCTTGAAGGGGAATCAGTCATCAAACTTCTTTCTATTAGGTTTTTGATCATTGAAAATCTCCTCTTATATGATTAAAAAAATTGGGAAAGTGTTGATGTTCACAGGTCTGTGTAAAACAGGAAAGCTTTATAATGAAGTTATTTTACATGGTATATAAAAAATTTCCCTGCAAGCGTTCATTTACTCTTCATAATTGCTTGTAATCTTTTATTTATTAGTTTGGTGCAAAAGTAATTGTGGTTTTTGCAATTATTTTTAACTTTTTAAACCACAGTTACTTTTGCACCAACTTGATATATTTAGCAGTCCTCTCCACATCTTTTTTTTTTTTTTTCATTACCATGGCCTGTATGCCTTTATGTAACCTGAACTGTAAAAGACTGGAATACTGCAGATATTCCTCCACTTTCATTCTACCTGTCATATATGTCATTTTCTTACAAAGAATGCTCAGTCTGTCATAAACAAATCTCTGTATTTGACACCAACACTTTTTAGTATTCATTAATCTTACCTTGTTCCTTTGGTTTCTGGCTCATCTTTAGTTGAATTTGAAATCACTGAGGTCAGAGCTCATTTTTATCCATATAGATTGGGTACAGATAAGCATGGATTATAACCAAGAAAGATCTAGCATCAGGTGCCTACAAAATTAGGAGCATCACCAAGGAAGCATCAGCAGAGTTTTGTTTACTGGTGTTTTATTCTAAAATAAATTTTATGGATTAGTGATAGAAGCTTTTGGTTGCTATTGTGAAACTCCTAGGAAATGCAGCATTGTGTAATTTTGTTTTTTATTTTTGAAACATAATGGTTTTCTTCTTCTTTCCAGTCCCACCAGGGTGTGGGACTTTGCATTGAAGGCCATTTGTGTGTTCACACATGTGACTGGGTAGAACAAACGAGCTCAACAGGAATGTCTTTGCCCCTATTATGTAAAAGGTATTATTCAAGGCTCTATAAAGGGAATGTGACAGTCATAAAGGCTACAAATATTCTGGCAGGATTGTAGGATTTCATTTCCCGCCCTCCTTTAAAGGTAGGGAGGATCCATGTGACTTGCTTTGGCCAATAAAATGTGAGCAGTGTCGGAGGCTTTAAGAACTGATCCATGATCTACCACATTCCATCCCATTGTCATGGCGATTGTGAAAACAAGTGTTGTGATAGAGCCTCTATTTTTCCGAGTCCTTTATCAACCACGATACACTGAATTGTAGCCAAGCAACATGTAGATATGTATCTTAAGCAATATTCTTTGGTTGGAATTTTGTTGGGATAGGGGATTGGATTTGGCATACCTAGTGTAACATAATCTATTTTGACTATTACGGGGGTCAAAGAAGTGTCCCTATGCTCAGAAAGCTTGTGATGTAATTGGGCAGAGAAGATGCATTTGCATAATGGGGAAAGAACTAGGCATTTCACTGTACCCCTTATTTAGCCATATTTATTACTGAATAAGAGAGAAGCTGAGTATATCATTAGATTGAGATTTTAAGCATACTCCTGAGACCCTAATTTCAACTGGGAAATTAGCTTTTCTTTTCCCATGAGGCTTTCAGATCACAGTTGATCAAAACAGCTATGCAGAGGATTAAGATTTACTGCTAATTGGCCAGTGGATGCATGGTATCTTTAATCTGAAACTGACGATAAGAAGACCAATGAGTTATCTCTCTATTGTTCTTTCTATCTTATTATCTACCTAGGAAATAGAATGAAAATCTTCAAAATGATACAGATTTTCTTTGATAGCATCTATTAATCAAAATTGTACTTCATCTTTTTGGTATGTGGGGACAGCCTGCCTGACTACACATACTCCTGGCTAATATTGTTTAAATTGGTAATTCGTTCATTGCTTAAATTGGTAATTCATTCAACAAACATTTATTTGGCATCTGATGTGAACCAGGCCCAGCTCTAGATGCTGTGGGTACCATAAGGAACAAACACAGTCTCCAACTTCATGAATCTTACATTTTAGTGAGGGGGTTGGGTAATAAACAAGTAGACAAATAAAGATACAACATAACATCAGTGAATGCGTTCTATGGAGACAAATAAAGCAGGGGGATGGGATAGAGAATAGCAGAGTGCATAATTTTAGATGAGTGGTCAGGAAAGCTGTCTCTGAGAAAGTGACATTTGAGCAAGAAATGAAAGGAAGTGAGGGGAAAAAAAGCCATTTCAGTGCCCTGGGGAAGAATACTTCCGAGACAAAAATAGCAATTGTGAAGGCCCCAAGGACACTGTAGGGCCTTTAGAGAATAGCAAGGAGGCTAGTATGACTGGAGAGCAGTGAGCAAGGGAGACTCTGAGAGGACATAATGCCAAAGAGGTAGGTGGTCAGCAGCCAGATACTCGGTGCCTTCTGGACCTTTTCTACATCTGATGGGAAGCCATTAGGGCTTTAAATGTCGGAAGCCATGGCCTACTTTCTGTATTAAACAGATGACCCCAGGGCAGTCTGTAGATGGCAAGAGAACAAACGAGACAGGTTAAGAGGCTTATACGTGATGCTTGGGTGCAGTTGGTAAGTGATGGTTGCAAGAGATTGTTGGATTCAGGATATGTTTTGGAAATGTTACTGTTAAGATTTGTTGACTAAATCGGGACTTTGGCCTGAGCCTCCAGCTGAATGATGATGCCATTTTCTTAGATGAGGAAAAAGTTTGAGATGCTGTTCAAGAGAAGGTGGCTGTTGCATACACGAGCCTGGAGTTCAGGAGACAGGTTAGGGCTGAAGGAATAAGGTTGGGTATTTCATTGGTAGGTGGATTTAAATCCTTGAGATTGCATGAGGTCCCTAAGGGGTTGAGTGTAGTGGGCCAAGAAACGATGCTTGAGGACTGAGTCTGGTGTCTCCCAACATTCAGAGATTGAGGTGCCAGAGGGACCAGTAAAGGGGACCGAGAAGGAGCAGCCATTGAGGATAGGAGGACAATCACACAAGTGGAGTGTCTCAAAGCTGCAAGAAGAGACGGCCAAGAATGAGGGAGGAGTGAAGAACCATGGAATGCTACTAAGAGGTTGAAGAGTCGGCTACCACTTAAATGTTGGGTGTGTCAGCATGAGATCATGGTGATATGGACAATCTCAGTGTCAGTAGTTGTGTGAGGACAAAATCCTGATTGGAATTGGTTCAGGTGAGAATGAGAGATGAGGAAATAGAGACAGGATACATCGTTCTTGAGAGATTTTTGTTATGGGTAGGAGTGGAGCTAAATAGGATATGATGTCAGAAATTTTAGGCAATTATTTTTAAAGATGGGAGTTATAACTAATGGGAATTATTTAGTAGAAATAAAAGAATGGGAAGAAGGATCTCCTTCGGCAGGCAAGAGGGGATGAGAATCTAGTATTATCAAGTAGTGGTTTGACCATTTTAGCTGGAACTAAGGCATTGCATGTTCTAGATTTGTACAGAACACATATACCCACCTAAATAATATGTATACCCGCCTAAATGAACTGTATAGGTAAGTATACATATCTGTGGGAAGATGCTGTGTTTTCTTTTGCTTGTTCCTGTTTTCTGAGGAAAATAAAAATCAAGATCATCAGATGAGTATGAGGAAATGCTGGTAATATAAAATAGTTTCCTAGCAGTAGGACTGTAAGTTGGCCACGGAAGTGTGCAAGATTGTTGAGCAGACCTGAAAACCGGCCAGTATGGTTGTTTATTTTCTCTACATTGCGTCAGTTTCTGTGGTTTATGGAAAGAATCAAGGATAATTGTATTTAATCAGGGTCATACTTTTGCCAACTGAATAATATGGAAGCAGAGAGAGGCAGAGAAGGATTGGGGACAAAGGCAAAGGAATGATTATTGTGTGGCACAGAGGGCCAGGCTGGGTGACAATGGAGGTGAAGCCATGAGACGGGTGAGTGGCCATGAAGAGGTGGTCCAGTCTATGGATTCAGGGGCCACTGATGTCAAATTGTTGAATTTGGGACACTGGAGGGAATGACCTAGAAATACCTTTGAATTAAAAAGTTGATATCTTTCCTCAAGCTTAATCTCAAAAAGAGAACTTTAAAAGTTACTTACTGTTGCTGCATGGCTGGGGAAAAATGTATTTTTCAAATATGACTTCAACTCATTTTGTACCAGGATATTCATGCAGATATTCTTGGGCAAACATTAAAATTAGGCAACTGTTTCTTTGTCTTCAGCCATAAAAGGAGATGAGTAAGAAAGCAGAACTGAATACTTAGTGATTGTTAGATCCCACTGAATTTCACTGCTTTGTTGCGGTTTAACTGACAGACTAGAATTGCAGGGATGTCATTTCATTGGACAACCAAGCCTCATAGAAGGAGATAAAATTGGAAGATAAGGTCTTGGTTGGCACAACAAAAGAAGCATGCGTGTGTCACAAATGAGAGATCATTAGATAGATGTCATCTATTTGGTTGTTAAATAATAGCACACAAAGAAATCTCCCTCCTGTAGATTTCTCGTGTGTATTTATCTTGTGACGCATCAATGAATTAAAAAAAGCTTGCTTTGGAACTATAAAAAAGTCCTCATCAGAGATATGGCAATTGTAAAGTATGTTATATATGAAAATATATTTGATGTCACAGATGAATCTTTTCATTATTTTTTATAGTATCTAGGACATCACTGGCTAGAACTATTACAATAGTCAGATTCATTTCATCGTTATTGAAAAATCTGTAAGCGTTCTCACATACATTGTGTTTTTAGGGGAAATTTTACCAATAATTTAACATATGTTATCTAGAAGGAGAGTCTTCTGAATTGAAACGGAAATATGATAATTATCACTTTTATTAAATATCCAGCTGGCACACTTTGAAAATGTTATCTCAGCATCCAGCATTGGTTTTATTTTGGCTTCCACGTTGCCTATTTATTTTATTCTATTGGGGAAAACGATTAGGGTTAGAAACTTTTCCCCTAAATTACTGATTTTTGTTAAATAGTTCAAAGGTCAAGATTCATGGATCTGTGTGGGGCTTTATCCCAGAATTATGGCAACAACTATTTCTTGAAATAATTTTAGATCGATTCCTAGTAATATATGTTTGGGGGTGAACTGATGGTGCACAATATCATGTCTAAATATGAGTGTAGATTTAATTTTGGCGAGTTAGGGCAAGGTTCACTGATTGCTTAATTTATCCATCCTTGACTTCCCAATAAAAATTTTCACTTTAAAAATTATCTTTGTATCCCACATATGAGTGAAATCATATGGTTCTTGTCCTTTTCCACTTAGCATGATATTCTCAAGACCCATCCATGTTGTCACAATGGCAACATTTCATCATTTTTTATGGCCGAGTAGTATTCCATTGTATATATATGCCACATCTTCTTTATCCAATGATTTGTCGAAGGACCCAGAAAGCAACAAACCAACAAACAAAACACAAATACATAAACAGACAACAATATGGTAGTTACCAGAGAAGAAGGGGGTGGGGGAAGGACGAAGAGGGTAAAGGGGGCAAATATATGGTGATGAGAGAAGACTAGACTCTGGGTAATGAGCATACAATGCAGTATATGATGATGTCTTATAGAATTATACACCTGAAACTTACATAATGTTATTAACCAGTGTTACCCCAATACATTTAATTACATTAAAAGAAGTTTAACAAAAATGATCTTTCTGTTGCCATACTCTTCTTGTCCTTAAAACAACAACAACAACAACCACCCTCAAAAAACACTGGAATTATCAGGATGTTTATTTTCAAACCTTTGATACAACCTCTCCTCCACATGGAGGGTTTTCAAATTGACCATTTTCAAAGAAGCAGGGAGTGGAAGGCCCTCCCTGTGCAGCACATGGCTTTTGAAAGTGGCCCTCATTTTTAATGATGCTTCTGTCTGTTGATTGATACGTTTGCTATCTGTTTACTTTATGGACTGAGGTCAGAGTGTCTACTGTAAATGTTTAGAAGTATGGTTTCTTTCTGTGCGGAAGAGATTTAAAAGTCCTCTATAAAATGTACAGACATCTCAAAAGGAACAAATGTAGCAGTGCTGATGTAACCACTTTATTGCTGCCTTCGAAGGACTTTTAATCTCTGAAGGTGTGCGGTGTGATGGTGGGTGAGGGAACAGGGCATGGGAGATTGTACCTTTGCTGTCTCTCCAGGTTTCATGCTTTGAGAATCAAAGGTAGATAACAGTTGGGAAAAATCCTGTATGGGGCCAAAGATTTTTCTAAAGGTTTTTATGTCTATATATAGTTCTGTATGTTACTACTTCAAACTCAGCAACTGGCAATTTTGGTGTGACTGAGGTTGCGTTTTCTTTAAATATGCAAGATAATAGCATTTTTATATGACTTACGTTTCATATAGATATATTTTATTTAATCCTGTGAAAAGTTGTTGTTTTTTTAAACTGATTTTAAGCTAATTTGGCATTTTTCTTTTCAAAAAGTGGCATATCCAAGGAGATAACTCTGCCTAGAAGATGCTCAGTGGCTATCCACTTAAAAGCTGAAATTAGGTCAGTGTTATTTTGTCTTCAGGTAACAAAAATAAAACCCCAAGTGAGTAATGACTTGGGATTTTACTTAAGTACTTAATTTCCTGAAAAAACAGTTTTTGAGACTGAATAATTATTACACGAATGAATAATTATATTTTCTTCCCTGCTCCTACTATTCTTAATACTTTAGAGAAAACTGTTTTCAAAAATACCACAAAAGCTCTGATTAGTCAAAGAATGAAAGAAGTGCATTATGGGTTCACTATCCCTTACCCACAACCTCTGGCACAGATGTATTTTGGAATCAAGATGTTTTGGATTTTCGGAGGGTGTGTATGAGGCAGCACTTTTTAATCAAACACACTAGGATTTAGTGAAACACATAAATATTCACATGAAGTGGGATAAAGACTACGATCATCTCATATCAATTCAGATAAGGTTTTGCCTCCTATGGCGTGTTGGCATCAAACTTAAAAAAATAACAACCAACCAAACAAAACATAGTTTTCAAACGTTTGAAGTTCGGACTTACAGTTAGGTCTAGGGCCTGTCCTTGCTTTTCTCTGGATTATATCTACCTATTTGTCTGTTTGTAAAGAAATTAAGTCATATTGACCACATAATCTAACATTTTGCTACTCAAAGTGTGGTCCAGAGCTGGAAGCATCAGCACCACCTGGAAGCTTGCTGGAAATACAGAATCCCAGGCCTTACCCCAGAACTGCAGAATCCGAATCTGCATTTTAATAAGTCCCAGGTGATTTGTATGTACATTAATGATCAAGTATTGCATTACACTTAATTTAGAATTCAAGTCTGGCAAGGCAAAGGGCTTGTGTGGGAATATTTTAGCTTTTCACACCCTTGGAGAATGAAGTTTTCTGTGTCCACCCCACCCTTCGTACATGGTCTCCCCCTTCTCTAGGTTGTCCCCATCCAGACGACCCCCACATAGCTGACTCGTATATTTTGTATTTCCTTTCTTTTCTATTTTTAAAAAAGTCTGACAGCATTTGACTTTTAACTGGATCACCTATTCTATTTATTCTTAGTGAATTTGGTTTTATTTTTTTGATTATGTACTTTTATGTATTTTCTCCCTTTGTTTCTTTTCTTTCTTGTTTTTTTTGGTTTATTTTCCCCCCTTCTTCCACCTCCCCCCAACTCCAGTTCAAGCCGTTGTTTCTCAGTCTAGTTGTGTAGACTAATTTTTTTCATTTTTGACCTTCTAAGTAGGATCACTTCTTTTTCCACCTGAATTCTGTAGACTTGCCTTAAGTGAGAGTCCCTTGGTGACAAACTGTCTTAGTTTTTGTCTGAAAAATGTCTTTATTTTGTCCTTATTACATATAATTTGTAGTTAAATTTATTTTGTTTTTTTTATTTCAATGTCACTATTTTTAATTTCTAGAACCTAGTTTTTTTTATTCTTAATATTTGCTTGGCTGTTTTTTTATAATAGTATTTTTCCTGACCTATTTTCAAATTTCTTTTCTTATTGCTTTAAACATCTGAAACATAGAATTTTATATTCTGAATTTGGTAATTCCAGTATCTGAAGTCTTTGTAAGTCTGATTCTGCTGGCTATTACTCATTGTGTCTTGCTTTCTAGTTTTTTTTTGTGTGTACAAATTAACTAATTAGTTGATTCATTTAAAATTGTCAGCTATTCATTTTTCTCATAACTTTGTGGGGATTCTTCCAGGTCCAGGTTATAGATAATTCTTCCAGAAAAAAACAAAAACAAAAACAGAGAGAGAGAGAGAGAGAGAGAGAGAGAGAGAGAGAGCCAAAAGAATGTATACACATTTTAAGGACAACTGTATTAAAATTGTAGTAATATATACCGATAACAAAAGATGAATACAAGTCACGTTTGACTTCTGCAATTACAAGAGGTGCTCAAAGTGGTTACCATCAGCGTCCAGACATTTCTGATTATGGTGAACTACTGCTTGAGCAACATTGACCAAAGTGTCTAACTGTACACAGTTTTATGACATATATATAGTTGCTTCCACTACATGACTGAGATATTACCCACTATGACCCTTAACATTAAATTTTCTGGTTCAGGTTGTTTTGGGACCCTGTTTACTGTATAAATTTATGCTGCGAACTTGCATAAATTTTGGTTTGTAGTAATGAATTCCTAGGGTTGACTTTTGGTTTTCCTCTTCTTGTGTCTATGGCCAAAATCTGAAGCAAGCACGTTTCCCTGCACTCATTTAGGAGCAAAGCTTGATGTGTTGTTCTTGGTGTTGGTGGTGTCACCACCTGGGGAAGATCTCCTCTTAGCTACTCTGTCTTTAGCAGGCGCTTGGCTTTGTTTGAGAACCCTGAACCTTTTGAGCAGTATTTCTGCTAACCTGCATGGCTCCATTAAAAAAGTCTGTACTATAGAGAGATGTGGGCACATATAGACATGCAACTTGGTAAAGGGGGCCCAGGCTAGATTTAAGCAACTTCCCCCTTTGCTCTGGTACTGCCTTCTGGTCTTAAACCAAAGCTCAAGTATTCTGGAGTTAGACAAGTGACCTCAAGGCAAAAGCCAGTGTCAATGCTTAGCTTTCTTCACAGGAATCACACTCTGATGTGTGTGTGTGTGTGTGTGTGTGTGTGTGTGTGTGTGTAGGTATGTATACACTAAGCCATCACTTAACGTCATCAATAGGTTCTTAGAAACTGCAGCTTTAAGTAAAACGACAAATAACGAAACCAATTTTACCATCAGCTAATTGATGATATACAAGAGTTAAGTTCCTGATGGCATAGTTCTGGTCACTAAAACATCACCAAACTTCTAAATAAAGCCCCCAATTACTTCTAATCTTAAACATTGAAATAAATGTGAGCTATACATAAATTTAAGAAAGATGAATAAAAACAAGTCAGAGAATTCTTTTTTCAATCTGTTTGTTCCAGTTTACGGTCTTGGGTGGCTGGAGCCTCTCCTGGCAGCCAAGTGGGAGCCAGGTGGGAACCCACCCTGGACAGGATGCTGTTCCATTCCAGGGCTCAGCTCATCACACACACACACACACACACACACACACGCACACACACACACGCACACACACCCTCACTCAGACTGGACAATTTAGACACACCAGTGAACCTTGGGTGCACATCTGTGGGATGTGGGAAAAAATTGGAGGCCCTGGAGAAAACCCATGCAGACATGGGGAGAAGTCCCATGTCTTTTGTATAAAGACAGTGGCCCCAGCTGGGAATCAATTTTTAAGTTTTTTCTCATGAACGTTATAATCAAATGATGAATGAAATGATGTTGTTTGAGGACCCACTGTATATATGTATGTGTATGTGTACATATGCGACTTTATGTATATGTGTGTATGTATATATGTAAATATATAGGTATATATGTAAAAAGCATTTTAAAGAGAATGGTGTCAGGGTGATGGGCACTATAATTAGTTCCCTCCAGTGCTATTGTAACCCATGAGCCCATATTCACACATCTGTTCCTTTAATTTACCGCCCCTCCCCCCACACACATACGTACCTTTTGGGAGGAAGAAGAAATAAATGTAGATCTGCACAGCTTGATGTGTTTTAAATTAGGAGGCAGAAACTCTGTTCTGGGAAAGCACTGGGTTACAATCCTTTCAGGTAACCACCATCTTCCATTCAATTAGCAATTTAATATGTGATTTATAAATTAAGTTAGTTTCAAATCAGTGTTAATTTTCATGCCAAACTATATTAAGTAGATCCTTTTAGAGTTAAGATTGGCCTTGTAATCATTAGTGCAATGCAGCACCCTGCTATAGTTCTCACATTTGGCTGTGCTTTGGACCTACATGAGGAATTTTCTAAATACTGCTGCCTGAGGACCACCCCCAGAAACTCTGATGTATCTAGTCTGAACCTGGCCTGGACCATTAGGAGTTTTAAAAGGCCCCCAAGTGTTCTAAGGTGTAGGCAAAGTTGAGGATTACTTTGTAGTCGTTAGTTATATAGGTGCCATATTCAGACTAACAGTTTCAATTCCTGGCTCTACCACACATCGGATGTATGACCGTAGGCAAGTATCATAATGTCAACATGGTTCAGTTTCTTCACCTGTAAAATGGGGATGCTAACGATAACAGCATCTACATCTCAAAGCATTGTTATGAGGATAAAATAAATAAAAATATGCAAGATGCTTAGAGCAGTGGCTGGCACAAAATAAACATTGCTGTTTTAAATATTCAACTGATAAAAAATATTACTATTATTGGATATTTTCTGTCTCAGAAGCATCTGGGGGAGGCTAAGGATTTAAAGGAAATCAAACTTTGTATAGTGCCAACATAACTTTGGTGCTTGGTTGGGATTTTTTATTGTTTTGTTTCATAGTTTTATTTAAAAATTACCCTAATCACCCTCTAAATTTAGGTGGTATCTGCTGGAATCATTTGAGATGTTTGTTTCCAAAAGACTGCAGAAATTAAATCAAGATATTTGCAGAGAAATGATTGACAGCTTGTAGGGGGACTAGAGAAAGTGCTCCCCTACGTAACAAAGAGAAAAATATGCAACAGGGAGCATTTCCTTAAACTGGAAATTAATGCCTTTACAATAATTTAATCTATGCCATTAGTGATGAAGATATTCAGAATTTCAGAGGAAATAATTATTAACATATTTTTTTGAAGTTGTACCAGTGTAGACTGTTTTTCCAAGGATCTACATGCTAGATGCTGGTTTTCACAGTTTTTCAGTATCTTTTCCTTTGTTTCTATCCTATATCATATACAAGAGGGTTTAAATGGTTTGTGTTCTTGGTTTTATATTTTTATTTCTCTTTTAAGTGGTTAGTAAGACAGTCTTCAACTATCTTACTGGTTGCATTTGTTATTTATATTGTTTCCCATTAAATTATTTGATAGTTTCAGAGAAACTTTATTCCTATTTTTAATTCATCTTCAACTGGCAATGCCCCTTATTTCAGGTCCTGTATTTAGCTTCTGTTCTTGCTGATGTGTAAACAAACTTTTTTATTATTAAATTTATTGAGATAACGTTGGTTAATATTATATAAATTTCAGGTGAGCAACATTTTAATTTGATACCTGTATACTCACTCTACTTCGAGCTCACCACCCAAAGTCTAGTTTTCTTGACCAGCTTTACCCAACGTTCCTTCCCCCACCCTCTTCCCCGCTCTGGTAACCACCATTCTGTTGTCTGTAATGATGAGTTTGTTTTTGTTTTGTTACTTATTGTTTTATATTCCAACAGTATGAGTGAACTCATACTGTTTTTGTCCTTTACTGTCTTGTTAGACTGCTGGTGGGATTGTAAATTGATAAAACCACTGCGGAAAACAGTATGGAGTTTCCTTAAAAAAAAAAAAAAAAGAATAGAAATACCATATGATCCAGCAATCTTAATTTTGGGTATTTACCCAAAAATGTGAAAACATTAATTTGTAAAGATGTACATACCCCTCTATTCATTGCAGCATTACTTGTAATAGCCAAGACATGGAAACAACTTGAGTGTCCATTGACAGGTGATTGCATAAAGAAGATCTGAGATAAATCACACACACACACACACACACACACAATAGAAACAAACTTTTAAATGAATTACCTTTTAAAATATTTTTAGTAAAGAGAAGTACCGTTTGTAATATAAATAATGTTTTGTTCAGAATTTTCTGGAGAAATCTGTCATGTTCCTTTAAGTCTTTACCGCCATACTGGCTGTGCCTTCATTTATATTTTATTGTGGGTAAAGTCATATGCAAACAATAATTTCTGATTTCTCAGTCCTGGGTACATTGAGTATCCTTCAGACAACCATGCAAGTGTTGGAACAGGTGGGCTGATGGGAATATGCTATAACCTAATTGATTGTCTTTATTTACCTGACCGAACTCAGTGGGAAGGACAAGAAGTCGGAGACATCTAGGAGTTCTCCCCAAAACATGGCTCCAGTGAACTTGGCTGCATTCCTCAAATTCTTCCTTCAAATTCTAAGACCTTTTACTTTTAGGAGGAAAACGTATTCCCAAACTTCTCCAAGAGGTCTTGGCTAGAGCACTGTGAATTGACCTCTATCTTTAAAGCATTTATTTGTACTTAGCTTCTTTTTTCTATAATACTATTGATAGGGAGTGGAGACCACTGCCAGAGCAACCTGGAGGTGATGGCTCATTGTGCAACCTCCATAGGTATCTTCACCCTGGTTAAATTCCCATTCTCTTCTTCACTCCACAGGGTCAAAGAGGATAAAATATTCTGTAGCCTTACCTTTTTCCTGTTCATGTTTTGTCCTCCTCACTCTAACTTTATCAATAATCTTACTAGTTTCATTTTTCCATTTATTAATCTAAGTTCTTTTCATTTCTCCGATTCGGTGTAGTTTTATTCAGAATTTCTCCTCTCATCATTCAACAGCAGTGGGTCATTTTATACTTGATGCTTTGGTCTGTTTACATTTTGTCTTTTTTATGGGCATCTTTCTATGTCCTTGTTTATTAAAATAGTTTCAAATACTTACATAACATTCCATTGTATGGACATCCCATGACTTATATATAATCAATGGTTGGCATACCATTTAAGTTATTTTCAGTTTTTCAATATTCTAACTAACACTACAATGAATATCCTTTCACTTGGGACTTATGTCTACATGGAGGATCTCTGGATTAAAAGAGGTATATATGTAACACATATATGTGTGTATAACATATCTCCAAATTATCCTACAGAAGAATTGTACCAATTTCCATGCCTGCAAAGAGGGTGTTGCCATTTCCTTTTCTCAGAGCCTTGCCAACAGTGGTTATTTACAATCCTTTCAAGTTTTGTAATTAAAGATTAATAAAAATATATTGATTTATGGTTACGGGTGAAGTGGAGAATCTTCCCATAGTTTTTTTAAACTTTTGTATATTAATTGGCTCTTCGTATTTTTGCTCACTTTTCCATTGAGTTGTTTTTCTTATTGATTTGTAATGGCTCTGTATATCATAAGAACATTAATCTTTTCCTGTTTTACATAGTGCAAATGTTTGCCCCAGTTTTCCAATAGTCTTTTAACTTGAGTTTTTGTCTTCCTTCCAAAATGCTACAATTTATGTAATCATGTCTTTCAGTCTTTTTCTTTATTGTTTCTGGCTTTGATGGTATACATAGAAAGATTTTTCACACCCCAAAGTTATAAAAGTATTGGAAAATTATGTTAAAATGCCACTTTTAACATTTACTAAATGCTCTTGCATAATTTGGTCTATGTTGAAGCACTCTAATTCTTTCTTTAATCTACCGGTCTTTTCGTCTGTCTGTTTCTTACTGTTGTGATTATAGCAGGATACATATTTATATCTACATCTAAAAGCATACAGCATAACAAACATACCTGTTATTTAATAGTTTTTTTTCACCCTATTCTTGAATGCTTATTCTTTTAAATGAGTGTTAAACATTTTTTTAAAGTTCCAAGGAAGATCCTATTGGTATCTGTATTTAGGTTACGTTAAACTATTAGCCAGTTCAGGGGAGAATTGACATCGTTGTAGTACCGTGTTTCCCCGAAAATAAGACCTAGCCAGACAATCAGCTCTAATGCGTCTTTTGGAACAAAAATTAATATAAGACCCGGTCTTATTTTACTATAATATAAGACCGGGTCTTATCTAACATAATATAAGACCGGGTCTTATATTAATTTTTGCTCCAAAAGACGCATTAGAGCTGATTGTCCGTCTAGGTCTTATTTTTGGGGAAACACGGTTTTAAGTCTTCCAATATAAGCTAGCACATAGGCGTTGTCAGTCTTTATCCCCTTAAGTTTTTTTCAAATTCTCCAGGATGGTATCAGAATTCACATCCCTCTCCAGCAGATTCCTCAGTGTCCCAACCTGATGTTACACTGAGACTTCCCTTTATTAATTTTCTGGACCCATGTTTCCAACTGCATCTACGCATCATGGTTGTAGCTTACATCTTTGATTTTATTTCTTCCATCTTCCCCAATAGTTATTATTGTAGTATTTTGCTTTCTATGTTCGCCTTCTATATTTTTACTGGATTTATTATCAAAATCTGTAAATCTCCTTTAACCCTACTAATTTAATTCAATTAAATATGTCTATTTTGTGAATTCTCATCTTCCTGTTTTTAACAACCACATATCAAGCTATATTTCTCCACTGATATACCAAAATTAAAGGAAACCTTGGATATCCCTCCACAACTGAAATGTTTATTACTATGCTCCAAACCTCCAACACTCGCCCAGAATTGATGTAGGGCATTTAGAAGGCTTTTGTGTTCTTAATACTCTCCATCCCCACTTCCTTGAAAATTCTGGGGCTAATTGAATTAATTTAGAATTTTAGTTTTAAGATACCATTACATTTTAATTTTTTTTAGTGAATTAATGCTTTTAAAACATATCATTAGTCACATTTATGTTACCTATTTTTAACTACATTATCATATACTTAATCTAGTTCCATAAAAAGTACTGCTCAGCACGAATTCTCACACTCTTTATCTTCCTCTTGAGGTCTTTGTGTTTTTAAATTTTCATTTGATTGGGATGCTTTCTTAGAGCCCAGTGTTGGTGTACTTTCTTGAGTTTATTTCTAAAAATAAAAATATCTTTCCCCCCTCAAATATGTATTTCAGCTCTGCGGTCTTGAATTGCTGTTCTTTTCCTTCACATGTGTGTAAACCCAGTATCTTTGTCATCCAGTGTTACAGATAAGAAGCCTGATGTTAGATGAGTTATTTTTCCTTTTTAAGTTACTTGCTTTGTCTTTATGGAAGATTGCAGAATTTTCTCCTTTGTCCTTGAAGAAATTTCTCCAGAATATGTCCAGATGACCTTTTTTCATTAAGCCTAACTAGGATTTCTGAGGCTTGTTATTCTGAAAATCAACTCAATAAAGCTTTTCAAACTGAAGTTTTAAAATCAGTGGAACTTTCTCTATTTTAAAAAATCACCACACCTACCTTTTCTTCTAATATATGTTTACCTTAAAAAAAAAAAATACTGGAAAGCAAAGAAAATAATTCAGTAAGTTCTCATTTAGCACAAGCAAGAGTTAACTGTTAACCTTTGTCTTGTTTGAAATCTTTTTCAGAAATATAGTATATTTTAAAAATATTGTCTAGAAGGCTAGAGTTATAGCCATTCAGTCATTTCTTCATAGTACTTAGACAGTTATTTGTGAATTAGAGGAAAATGAAATATGAGGAATGCCAGAAGCAGCAGAAAGAAGTTCTGGGAGGAAATAAGCATATTTTAAAGTGTCATGGAACTTGAATCCTGGATATGAATATTGTTTTATAAATATTTGCAATGAGCAATGCAATGGGAGTATTGTATCAGGATGCCTTGGCTGCAAGTTACAGAAAACCCCAACTCACATTGGCTTAAAGTGTAAAGAAATGGTTCCCCAAAAATAGCAAGGGTTACTCAGCTTTCCCTCAGGCCAGACACTCATATGGTCACATTGTAGGTACAGCATTTTCACATATACTCACACCTGGGTACGCACCTCCAGATGTAAGTGTCCTCAAGAATGAGAAATGTCATTGCTTTTCATGTTTCTTGTTTAGGAATGAGAAAACCTTTTCCAGGATCCCCCTCGAAAACTTGCCTGTGGAGTCTCAATAGCTAGAATTCACTCATTCACTCACATGCTTAAACCAATCAGTTACGATAAGAAAGAATGGAATTCCCATGACTGCCCTACACCAGTGGTTCCCAATCAGAGATGACTTTACCCCCAGAAACCACTGGGCCATGTCTGGAGACAACTTTGCTTGTCACAGTTGGGACACAGTATTGGTATCTAGTGGGTGGAGACTAGGGATGCTGCTAAACATCCTGCAGGGCACAGGTCAGCCCCCCCCCCGCCCCCCAACAAAGAATCGTCGAACCCAAAATGTTAATGGTGCCGAGGTTGAGAAACCCTGGAAGGCAAATCAGAACTTTGCCCCTGAAAGTGGAGGAGATGTCTGTTTTCCACTGAAGTAGAGAGCTAAAGATGGTTGTGTGGGTGCTGTAGAGACTATTCGGAGAGCCCACTACAACCACGCTCCACTGATGAAGCTGGTCTCCTGACCTCCTCAGAAAGGGCGGCTCAGAGCTGTGGGTTTGAGACTATTACTAAAAATTAACTGACCCCATTGAATTTCATGCTGTTCTCTAATTCGTTCCCAATCTTCTTGCTTGCCAAACTTTCTGCTAAAGATATTTTTAATGAATTAAAGGGGTATGTGTACTTATTTTTTAAAAAAATCTGAGAGCCTTTGTGTTGTTTGACAAGGAGCCAGAAGTGTCACATGGAGAGAATGGCCTGAATTAGACAAGATTGCCTCAGCAGTCTTGTACTTGGGGACTGGGGCAGTTTGGAAGACAGGTAGGGAGGTCATGCAAGCTAGTAAACAGAGAAGTTCATGAGTACTTGTACCTCCAAGCATTGGGGTTGTGAATTGCCAGAAATTCTCATTGCCGGAAATGGCAATAGTCATGTGATGGAATTCCACATTACATAGGCCTTTGTATTTTTTTTCCCTCCTAAAACACAGTGGTTTTGGAATTATTAATATACTAGAAAACTCTTTTTTTTTTAAATTCTTGATTAAGCCGTTCAGGGCCTTCTGCAAGTCCTAGTTCGACCATCAATTTGGAGAAGTTGTTTGACTGTTTTCAACTTTGCGGTACCTCATCTGTAAAATAAAGGAATTGAATTGTAAGATTGCATAGACCCTGTAATTCCCCTCACTTCAGATAAAATATAGATCCCTTTCTCCATTCAAGAGACTGCATGATTTTTGATGGTAGCTGCAGTGAGTATATGCTCATGCTTTTATTGTTTTTAGCAATCAGTGGGAAGTACATCAGGTGAAATCTCTCAAGCCTGCATGTATCTGGTCAAAGCTCACTTACTGGGTTTTTTTTCCCCTGCTGAAACTTGCACACACATACTCATATACTATATAAACCAAAGAGATCAAAGTTAATTTTCACCAGCGCAGTGTATGGTGTTGTGGGTGCTCATCTCCCTGAAGCCTACTTTCTCAAGTAATGAAGTAAGCTGTAAAATCTCTAAAAATTTGACCAGGCTGAAAGCCTTTCCAGAAGGATCATAGGTTTGTGTATATGATGCTTAATCTCAAATCCTCAAAACACACCCCTGATTTGTTTTGAGAGAAAATCTACGTAGGGAGCCCACCACCTTGGGCAACACCCTTCATTGTCAGCATGGACATATGCTAGTTACTTTAATGTGCTTTGTTTGGAATAACTTTCTTCCTTACAGAGCATGGTGGAGACCCCATGCATGTAGAATGACTGAGAATAATTATCTTTGCAACAGTAAGGCATACGGGTGGGGAGTCAAGAACGCAAAAGGTAAAGGAATTAGCATTATCAAGTGCTTTCTGCACTTTACACCCAGAAACCACTGGGCCATGTCTGGAGACAACTTTGGTTGTCACAGTTGGGAGACAGTATTGGTATCTAGTGGGTGGAGACTAGGGATGCTGCTAAACATCCTGCAGGGCACAGCTCAGCCCCCCCCCGCCCCCCAACAAAGAATCGTCAAACCCAAAATGTTAATGGTATGGCAGCCACTTAGATATTTTATGTTAATCATGTTAGGTCATTATTATTAGCTTAATTGATGTGTGAGGAAATTGTTGCCCAGAGAGGTGAAGTAACTTGCTCAATATCTTTCAGTATTAACTGGCAAAGCAGAGATTCCCGCCCAGGCCTGTCTGGTTTCTCACAGTTTGGCCTCAGTCTAAAAGCACCTGGGCCCACATATGAGATGGGTCCCTGTCTAGAGCTTCTCCTGGCCCAGTATTTCTTCAGCAAACACAGATTATTTCCAAGAGTGCAGAAATAGGGCTGCGCTTAATAGGATGAGAATGATTATCAGAAGGGTTAAAATGACCCTTATGAGGAAGAATGTCACAGGAAGTCTGCCTTCCTTGGGCATTCTCATGTTTGTCTTCCTTCCTTCCTTCCTCGTCTTGTTTATAATGCCAAGACTGTGGTGTTTATGTCTCCTATTTCCCATTAAAGAATTACTAAAGTCATTTTTTTCCTAAATCTCAGGAGTTAAATACACTGAATTACTGTTCTAGTACAGACTCAAATTAAGCTGTGACTGCATCCAGAAAAGCAGGAGGGCTAACCCATTTCTGCCTCCCGCTCCCTCCTGATAAGATGGTAGGGGAGATAAAGCAGTTTTCCCAGTGTCTGGCTCTCAGAGACATTGCTAGAGGACACCGGTGACCTCCCTTGCTCTAAATGCATTGGGGTTTTCTCCCACCATGTTGGCTTTGCTATCTTTAATTTATGACAACCTGGTTGTTGGGGTTCTTCTCTCTGCATTCATGCCTGACTCCTGACCTCCAAAAGAAGAGGTACAGATATTTTATTTTAAGGTTGAACACTTTTACTTTGTAACATTAACAGTGTTCCCAGTGGTATTTTGCTTTCTATTAAGGTTTTCTCTCTTTTTTCTGTGCTCCTACACCTTGTCTTTTCACCTTATTGCACTTTATCAGAGCATATTTCGTTTTTCTCCCCCTCAAAAAAGCCCACACCCAAAATGCTAACCAGGAGATGTATGGGGTTAGTTTCAAGCCGTGCTCTGACGCATTGGAAGTTGACCAGTTCTTTTGCAATTAATGACAAAAAAATCTTGTGAACTGGTTCTTAAAAGCATGGGATAATAAATATGAGATTTCTAACTACAAGTTAAAAATAAAAGTTGTCTTCTTGATTCAGTTTCTAATCAGCTAAATAGTGTCTGCATAAATATTTGAGGGCTAATGAGCAAGGCCCTCAAAGAGTTAATTGCCCTGACCACTAGATACCTAAGCCCCATTTTCCCTGAAGTATTTGATTCCTGTGCATTCTCAGGACCATAATTATAAGCTACTGAATTAGAAAGGCTTACAATATGGTGCTCTGAGTGTTTTTGCCTCCTTCATCAGATAAGATGAAACACATTTTAAAAAACTAGGAAACACAATGAGCTATATTATGAAGTAGTGAAACATGAATAAAATGTAGATATATTAACATGGGTAAATCTTAGTAACGACTCTGAGTGAAAAAGGAAGTTCCAGAAGAACACAATGACTATGAGACCTTTTTCATAAAATTCAGAAACATGCAAACTTCAACAACACCTCCCCCACCCTTCTTTAAAGAAAGAAATGAACACAAAATTCAGAATCACGGTTAGGAGCATATAAGAAAATCTTGCTAATGTTCTAATTTTTGGATTAAATCATAGGTTCATGGCTCTAATTATTAAACTAATTTTTAAAGACCTACATTTGAACCAAGATGATTGTTTCTCCTGATTATGATCAATCAGTCAGCTCTGATCATCCAAAATCTTTTTTTTTGTTTTTAAAAATTTTTCAATTGGGGAATGTTGGAGAACAGTGTGTGTCTCCAGGGCCCATCAGCTCCAAGTCAAGTCGTTGTCCTTCAATCTAGTTGTGGAGGGCACATCTCAGCTCCAAGTCCAGTCACCGTTTTTAATCTTTAGTTGCAGGGGGCGCTGCCCACCATCCCTTGCGGGACTCGAGGAATTGAACTGGCAACCTTGTGGTTGAGAGCCCGCGCTCCAACCAACAACTGAGCCATCCGGAAGGCAGCTCAGCTCAAGGTGCCGTGTTCAATCTTAGTTGCAGGGGGCAGAGCCCACCATCCCTTGCGGGACTCGAGGAATTGAACTGGCAACCTTGTGGTTGAGAGCCCACTGGCCCATGTGGGAATCGAACCGGCAGCCTTCGGAGTTAGGAGCACAGAGCTCTAACCGCCTGAGCCACCGGGCCGGCCCCTTAAAAATTTTTTAATTGGGGAATGTTGGAGAACAGTGTGTTTCTCCAGGGCCCATCAGCTCCAAGTCAAGTCGTTGTCCTTCAATCTAGTTGTGGAGGGCACATCTCAGCTCCAAGTCCAGTCACCGTTTTTAATCTTTAGTTGCAGGGGGCGCAGCCCACCATCCCATGCGGAAATGGAACCGGCAATCCTGTTGTTAAGAGCTCACACTCTAACCAACTGAGCCATCCGGCTGCTCCGCCCAAGATCTTTTGAAATGGATCTTGGATCTAGCATGGGTGAGCTCATCCATTCCAAATTTGGGATTTTTAAAGTTTCTGTTGTTTTCTGTTCTTTGTATCTATAACTATGATCATCAGGGAGCTAATAAAGAAAAAGTTCAGATACTTGTTCAAGATGGAACGGAGGACTTTATTCAAGGGAGGCTACTATAATGGGACTTTGCAACAGGGGAGAGCTATCGGGCCCAACTCTGAATACAACAAGGACAAGTGAGGATGGATAGCCAAGGAGCAGGGTGAGGGTCAGTGGATGGAAAATTATTAAGGGGAAACGTCAAGGGTAAAGGGGATCTGGCTAGACCAACACAACAGGATTCTTGCTGAAGGCAGGCCAGGGCGATAAAACACGGAAGGTGGGAAGGGAGGCGTTTGATCAGATATTGAGGGTGATCAGATACCAACGGTGGGGGATTTTCAGTGAACTGTCTCAGCAGGTTTCTTACTAAAACTGGAATAAGCAGGCCAAGGATAGAACCCAAGGGCGAAGCCTGGTCAAAAAGAAGACTCGGGAGGTTGGCTCAAGTTTGGTCAAGGAGAGAGCAAACAGGTCTCTAGCTCTAATGGAAGAAAGAAAGGGTCAGAGAAATTTTGGCACCATGGGGCAAGTCAGGTGGAAATGGATAATCCAATAGCTAGAGACCTGAGAGAAAGAGTTTGTGCTTTGGGCTGGGCAAAGAGAAGACCAGAGTCTTTTTGAACCATCTCTTTCTCTGCATTTAAGAATTTAAGCTAAAGCTTAGTTTTTAAAAATAAAGGCAGTTCCCCTCCCCATCCCACCCCACCCCCCTGCATTGACAGCAGCCTGAGCTATCTTTGGTGGCAAGGTTTTGATTAAGTGGCAGGCTTTGCTCATCAGTGATCTTTGGGGTATATTTTGTTCATAAGAAATAAATGTGGGTGCCATTCATTTGAATCAAGGATGAAACTGCCAGTTGTGATGCACTCCTATTTCCCATTTTCACATAAATGTGGTTTTGACCGACTGGCTCCTTGACGCTGCAGGTTCTTGCCGGCTCCAATCGCTGGCTGAGAGGTTATCTCAGCTCAACATTCTCCATGTAGCTCTACATTTCTATTAAGATGTCTGCTATCCTTGGCAGAACAGAAGTGGGACTTCATTTGAAAGGATTCATTGAGCTGCTACAAAGTGGAAGGAAGCCATCTCACTTAGAGGTATTGACATGAAGTCACTATCATCCTTTGTCTGGAAAACTGTGAGGTTCCTCTGCTCCCTTCTTGCCCCCACCCCATGCCTTCTCAGGCCATTTCTGTTTTCTCAGCCAGAGTGATCTTTTGAAGGCTTATATTAGACCAGATCATTCTCTCACTTAAAACCTCTCCAGTGTTTTCTCATTATCCTTGGAATAACATCCGCATTTCCGCTCCCCCCCCCCCCCATCCTTGGGAGAAAAAAGAAACTTAGAGAAATGATCTAGAAGCAGCTGCCTTACAGAAACTTGTCAGGGCCTAATAGGACTCATGCTATGGACCATCTCAGAGACAATGTCTTAGGAGGCTGTGTACCATCTTACAAAGTGGGGTGTATGTTTTGGACAGTGACTAATTTCTCCCCTATTTAGATATTTGTATCATATTTAGAATATTTGGATCTGGGAACTGAGGGGTGGAAGTAGCAGTGGCTCCCACAAATTGATACGCTGTGCTTTTATTATGATTTAATTCAAAATATTTTCTAATTACCTTGTGATTCTTCTTTAACCCCTGTGTTTTTAGAAGTATGTATTTTAATTCCCAAATATATGGGGGACTAGCTAGTACCTTTATGTTATCTCATCTTTTTATTTCTTTCTAATTTAATTCTGTCATGATCAGAAAATAGACCATGTATGATTTTAATTTTGTATTGAAACTAGTTTTATGGCCCGGTTTTTTGTTTTTATTTTTATTGGGGAATATTGGAGAACAGTGTGTTTTTCCAGGATGTCAAGTCGTTTTTTCAGGCTAGTTGTGGTGTGTGTGGGGGGGTGGGGGGATGGGGGGGTGCAACTCAGCTCTAAGTCAAGTCGTTTTTCAATCTAGTTGTGGAGGGTGCAGCTCACTGGCCCATGTGGGACTCAAACCGGCGACCTTGGTGTTATGAGCACCATGCTCCAACCACTGAGCAAACCGGCCGTCCACCCACGGCTCAGCTCCAATCTCAAGCCTCTGTTTTTAATTTAGTTGTGGAGGGCGCAGTTCACTGGCCCATGTAACATCTGCATTTTTATCATAGCTGGTGGCCCCTGCCTGTGTTCCCCACCTCGTCTTGTGCCCTTTTCCTCTTGTTCATTATGGTCTCCTCATCTTGGTCTTCTTTCTATTCCTCATTCACTCTGAGTTCATTCTTGCCTCAAGGACTTTTGAGCATGTTTTTCCTCTCCCTAGAATGTTCTTGCTCCCGATCTTTGCAAAACTCATATATTCTCATTGTTCCCAGAAGGGTCTTCCCTGGCCACCCTGTAGCCCCAGCCCCACCTCGAGAGACACTACCGTGTTTCCCCGAAAATAAGACCTAGCCAGACCATTAGCTCTAATGTGTCTTTTGGAGCAAAAATTAATATAAGACCCAGTCTTATATTAAAATAAGACCCGGTATTATTATATTATGTTATGTTATATTATATATTATATAAGACCTGGTCTTATTTTAATATAATATAAGATAATATAATATAAGATAATTTAATACAACTTTAATATAATAATATTAAAATTAATAATATTTTAATATAATATAAGATAATATAAGATAATTTAATATAATATCATACAAATCTTATATTAAAATAAGACCAGGTCTCGTATTAATATTTGCTCCAGAAGTCACATTAGAGCTGACAATCCGGCTAGGTCTTATTTTCGGGAAAATATGGTATGTCCTTGTACCTTTATGTTATCTTCACTGCATTTACTGCTCTCTTCACTTATTCTGGTCACGTGTGTGTTTATGGCTGCCTCAATTAGAATTAATTTCCACAAGGAAAATAGGAATCTTGATTGGGTCACCATTGAATTCCTCGTGCTCAGAATAGTGCCTGGCACATAGAAAGCATTCAGGAGATGAAAGTCTGGCTGAGGATTGAAATTCACTCACTAATATGTATGTCTATCACATACATAACCAAATTAGGTCATTTCCAGTGAGCATGGGGAAACCTTCCTGTTTTTCTGGAATAATATGACAAAGGATGGAAAATAAGTGCACACAGCTGGAACGACACTTATTAATGCTGTGACACACTAGTGTACATTTAAGTAAATATTGCAAAAAGAATTAGGCCAACATCAGATGATTTGAGTTTATATTCCTACATATTGTGTATTCGTTTCCTGATGATCAAAACTGGGTTAATTAGTTTACACGCTTTCCTGTTAGGGACTTGAAGATTATCTGCTCCATCCATTTTTTCTTTTCTTAGCTTAGAAATCACTGTTGAATTTTAAAAGTGATCTGCCTGGCCCTGTTTCCTGATCTTCTAATGGAAATGGTGAAGTGGAGAGAAAAAATATTTATTAGAATCAGATAATTAAATTGTTTTGTGTGTTTTTTATGCTAATGTTTTTCCTTCCTTTGAGAGATGACTCCGTGGCATAAAGCAGAATGAGCAGGATGATTCCAGCCGCCTCCCCTGGTCAGGTCTGGAACTTCCTGTTTGTCACCAGCTCACAGTTCAGCTTGGGTGGGAGTGCCTCAGGTTTCCGCAGGACAGTCCTTTCTACCCCCACCCCCACCCCCCACCCCGGACCCTCTTCACCAGTTGCCATTCGGGACCAGGCCATCAGTTCCCAAATGGGCTTGACGGGAAGGGAGACTGGAAATAGCTTTATAATTAATTGGTACTTTCATGAGGCATGTTTTAAGATGCTAGGTAAATATAACACCAAATTTTATTAACAATAAAAATTATTTAAGGAACTTTCTACAAAGTCATGCTCTTGGATTTTCATTAAACCGAAGGTTACACAGATTTGAAAATGAATGAATGAGTAAATGACCATAGTATCCATCTAGTTTATAACTATTGACCTGGAGTCAGATAATTTGAATATGATACATTAACATGGATACATCTTGGTGGAGAGAAGAGGAGAAGAGTTTATGTATGTTGATTGTCTGTGCTTGGCTCCATCTTAGACGTTTGTTCATCTCCTCTTGGTTCATCCTCATGTCTCTAGAAGGCAGATATTACATGTTCCACTTAACAGTTGTATTAACATAGGCTCAGTGTTTTGGTGCAACTTGTTCCTAAGTGACGGTGCTAGGATGGGCATCTGAATTTGCAGGCAAGATCCATCCTTGGTCCATTATACATTCTTTGGCTCCATCACTTAAAATTAAACTTCTGCACATTAGTTTCTTCGTGTTTGGAAGGGGGCTAAGAATGTGCGTTACCTGTCTCTCCCAAGGTAGTTTAAGAATCAAATGCTATGTGAAACAACTTTGAAAACTATGTGGAGCTGTCTAAGAATTAACAGAATACACAGCGAGGATCTGTTAGCAATAAAAGTCAGAATCCACAGTGAAAATTCTTCTTCCTGTCACCTTACAGGTGCCCAATATGAGGACTGACTGAGCTTAGACCCTGGAAAGTACCCTCTGTCCCTCCCCGTCTTTAGGCTTCACCTTACTGTAATGGGGCTTTGCTGCCTCCGTCCACTGAAACCACCAGTTTCTTCACAAGCACGTTGGGTACCCTTGTCCCAGTCAGGAAAAATGCATCCGTTCCTCTGAGGGGATGATGTGAGCACAAGGCATGCCGGGGTCCTTGTTCACGCCACAACTTATACAACTATGTTCCCCAGTGGACACCACTTTTGGCACCACTTTCACCCGTGACTTCCTACTGGCAAAACCCAGTAGACACTTTTCAAACTTCATCTTAAGTTCTTTTTGACATTTGACATTGCTGCGAATTCCCTTGTAGAACCAACCTCCTTTCCTCAGTGAAGCTGATACCAGTGTCTCCTGATTCTCCTTCTAAAGATGGGGCAGTTTCTCCTGGTCTCCTTCCTAGGCTCTTCTTCCTCTAGCCACTGCTAGGTTCTGTCTGTCCTTAGCCTTCTTTTTTCTCACTACACACACATCTTTAAAAGGCTTCAATACTGGTTAGACATAAACCATGAATCCCTTTAGATTTCTTATGGTGCCTTCATAGTTCCTTTAAAATGCGGGTCTTTGTTGGCAAAGTTAATTGTGTTTTAAAGGCAGCTCTCCTTTAAATGATCAAATCTACACATGGACCAGTGAAAAAGCAGGTCATCCTAGAAAAGTTTAAAAGGAAGCTAGGACAGTTCCCACAAAGTTCTCTTTTTAGAGACCTCCAGGCTAATGTCCTTGGTGGAATGGGACATTAGCTGGACCCAACTTGGCCTTGCTGATGTCTTTTATCAGTGGCTGTGAAATCTCTGTAGGGTGGGCTCAGGCCTCCATTGCCACACTGCATGAAAGTCCTCCCTCCTCCCCACTATCTCATTTCCAGGAGCCTTAGTCTCTTTTGGTCATCTGGGCACAAAAGTCCTGTTTCGGTGATTCCCACTAAATAGACAGGCCCCTCTTACTCAACATTTGTGAGTGTAGCATACATACTTCCCAAAAGTCAGGGGAGGGGAAGTGGCACAAGCATTTATAATGCAGTAGGGCAGGCACAACCTTGCAGGTTTTAACAGGCCCTCCAGCCACCCTTGCACAAGAGGGGGACTTTCACCGGTCACTTCCCCAGAGACCCACTCTGCCCTTACCATGTCTCAGGCTCCTGGCCTTCGCTCCCTCTCCCGGGCCTGCTCTCGTGCAGAGCCCTTGGGCCATCCCCCTGTTGCATTGCAAACCCCCCGCCCCCATCTCATATCATCTGCTGTCAGCAGTGAGGCTTAGGTGATTCCTTTTGCCCTAAGAGGAGCCCCGGTCACTGCTGAGGTCCCATTTTCCCTTGTTCACTTGAGGAGGGCATTAGATGCCCTTAGCTTTTAAAGGGCCTCTGTGGGGTGAGGGAACCTTGATGGAATTACTTCACCTCCCCAGACCCTCTTAAATAAAGAGGTTGCAGGAACTGAGCTCCAAGCTTCTTTCTGGCTCTACATTTCTATGACTTTGATCTCATCTGTAGTTGGCTTGGAGAATGCAGTCCCTTTTAAATATATTGGAATCTATGTGGTACACCCATATCTGCCATGAAATCTTTTTTATTCTATTTTACTTTAAAGAGGATGTCAATAGTTTGGCTGCACTAGACGATGAAAATGGCCTAAGCAAGCAGGACAGAAGCTGCAAGGAGAGAAGTTGGGGAGTGGAAAGAAGCCAAGCCAGTTAATAAGTGGTTTGCCATAGGCCCCTGTTCTCAGATAACCTCACTTCACGAGAACAAGATCACGTTTGACTGCTCTCCAGCCCTTAAAAAAGGCAAACCTAAGCCATCTGGTATTTGAGGGAAATATAGCAATAGAGGGGATTCACATAACTTACTGTTCTCTAAATTCTTTTCTGTAAGTCAGATCATCGAAAACCAGCAGACTTGGACCATATTATCTTAGCTTCCTCTGAAAAGGCCTTTGCTAAGCTTAGTAGGTAGTTGCAACTTACGCCATTTTTGAAGGATTGGTGTAAGGAAGGTCCACTTGAAGAATGAGTTTGTGTTGCTTACTTTTTAAAAACAGACCTATTATTTTAGAATGGTTTTGGATTTGTAGAAAAATTGTAAAGATAGTTCAGAGAATGCCCGTATACCCAGTGTCCAGTTTCCCGTTACTAACTTCTTACATTAGATCACTACATTGTTATAATTAATGAACCAGTATTGATATATTATTAAGAACTGAAGGCCATACTTTTTTCATAGTCCCTTAGTTTTTAATGTCCTTTTTCTATGCCAGAGGCCCATCCTGATGACCATATTACACTTAGTTGTCATGTCTCCATGTCTCCTTAGGTTCCTCTTGCCTGTGACAGTTTCTCAGACTTGTTTTTTTTATTATGAAATACTCCAGGCATACAAAAGTGTGTGTGTGTGTGTGTGTGTGGTGTGTGTGTGTGTGTCTCCAATATAACCACCATTCAGTCTCAGAAGCAGAACATTACAGATAAAATCGAAGCCCCATGTGTACCACTCTTGATCCCATTCGCTGTCCCTTTCCAAAGACCCCAATATTTTAAATTTGGTGTTTTTGTCCCATACATGCTTTGAAACAACCATATATAGTGTTATTTTGCATATTTTAAAGTGGTATGAATGTTATCCTGTAAGCCTTGTTCTGTAGCTTGTATTTTTTCCCCATAACATTTTTGATCTACATTGCTCCAGTTTATTTAGTTTAATTTCTCAAACAGATTCCATTGTATGAGTCCACTGTCTTGTTGATGGACATTTAGGTGTTCTTCCTTCTTGTGTTGCCATGTCCACTGTAGACAGTCATAATTTACACATCACCTTATGCACATGTGCAAGCATTCTACCTTGGAGTTTGGGAAGGAGGATTTCTGGGTCTCACACATTATCTTTGACAACACAGTTTATTCATTCATGCTCTAAATAGTAAATACCTAAGATAGGTCAGAAACTGAGCCAGGCTCTGGAGGTTAACAGAACAGAAACAGCCCTCCCTTATCATGGGATTTACTGTCTATTTGGGAAAACAAACATTAGAGAAGTAATTAAAGATATACATGTACTATACAGATGTGTTATTAAAATAGAGAACAATAAATTGTGTTGTGTGCCTTGGAAAAAAATAAGGGATATTGAGAGAGGGTGAACCTTAATATTTCTTGTATTATAAAATACCAAAAGAATCCCTGCCAGGAAAAAACTTTCTTTGATCTAACAATGGAAGCAATGTGAAGGGTTTCTCTTTTTGCGTTAGCTACCAGGAATCTCACATCTAAATGTAGTGCCCAGCTGCAGTGCCTGGCACACACCAGTTACCTTTAGTGTATTTATATTTTGGCTTTTTAAATAAAGGGTTTTCTTTCTATGTCTTGTTTTGCATATTGGTGGTAGCTAAGGTATAAATCTTGGACAGAAGAGAAGATGTTGAAAAGCTATTGGTCACCCTCATTTTAGCTTTTCAGAGAACAGCCTTCCTTTACTTAAGGTTTGGGATATTTGTAGGGGTCTTGCTGTACTGGCATGCTTGCTTGATTTCCTATGAATTCTCCAAATTAACTTATTATCCATGAAGAGGCAATTTGTTCCCTGAATATTTCACTTAGGTGATGGTTCTTTTTAATCACCACCACCACCACACACACACACACACACACACACACACACACACACGGAGAGAGAGAGAACTCGTTGGCAATTCCACTTGGCTCTACTGCTTTCTTTAGAAATATTTGTCTTGCCTTAACTACTCTCCTTTTAGATATCTAGTTTTCTGTGACACTGTTTACTTTCATTATGCCTTAATTATGGGATTCTGATAGCCGTGGAGGAGTGGAGAGACAATAAGTGGGGTTTTGTGGATAATTAAATGTTAAACCAAAGCTGAGATGTTTGATAACCACAACAGTTGTTTCTGCAAGTATGTTCCAAAGGCAGGAATATTATTTCTATTACAGAACAAACAAGAAGGAAAAAAGCCTCCCACAAATCACTCTATTTCTCTTAACTACTGTTCTTTTGAAAGTCGAATGCTCTTTCATCTGATTTGTTTCTTTTTGATTGTCAGCCAGCTGTTTATGACAGAATGCTATTTAAAGGACAAGTTTTTAGTATGACTATGTCAGTTATCTAAATGAGTGATTGAAGTGGACAAAATGTGCCTCATCACCAACCACAAGGACCAGAGTGCATCTTTTTTCTTGAAGAAAAATTATATTTGAGCAGCTATGATTGAACTCAATCTTACAAGGGCATTAGGTTTTAATGAAAAAAATTAGCACTAACAAGCAGAAATACATTTGGCTGCAGGTAATAGAAAACTGAATCAGTGGTGCTTTTAACAAGCGGGGTCTATTCTTTTCACATGACAAATCTAGAGATAGGCAATTACTAGGGTTCATTCAGCTGCTTGGCAATGCCATTAGAGACCCAGGTTCTTTTGTGCTTTCTGTCTGCTCTTCTTAATGTGTTAGCTTTTATACTTATGCTTATTGCCTCATGGTTGCAAAATTGCTGCTGCTGTGACTACAGGTATCATCCCCACCTTCCAGGGGGGAGCTGGCCACCGCTCACCCCTTTTTTTTTTAATCAGGATAGCAAAAGTTTCATCAGAACTCCCCAGCAGATTTGCTCCTAATTCTAAATGACTGTAATTAATTGTAAATGGCTGTGCCAGTTTCAAGGAAAGCTCAGAAATTTGGGTAGTTAGCCGACATATTAAGGTTTCAAACAGAGTGGAGATATTAACCAGGAGCACACAGGGAATGGATGCTGATGGGGCAACTAACAGCCAGCCATCAGGCTATCATATATTGCACACAAGAGTTTTGCTATTAAGCATCAAATATAAAAATGATGTCCTTACTGTGAAAATGGAAAACCATTACAATTCTAATGTCATGCCAACTCCATAGTTAAAATGAAAAGGTAGGAAATGCTGGTGCACTGCCCGCATAAATATATTTGATTGTTGACTGTAGGACGTTGATGGAGACAAGCTAATCTTGCTTTGTTTCAGATTTTGCTTTTGTTTTTCCTAGCTAAAGCCTGAACCAAAAAATAATTAAGAAATATATATAGACACATGAAATGGAGCTTGTTAATTATGTATACACACACACACACACACACACACACATATTCTCAGAAAATGAATACTTTTATGCCTTGATAATCTTCAGGTGATCACTAGGAAAGGGGGACAGAGGTAATTAATAACTACACTCCATTAAAAAAAATTCAATTGTTTCTCATTTGTTTGCCTTGTTCTTTTGTTATTTTGGTTTATATACCACATATCAGTGAAATCACATGGTTCTCTGCTTTTTCTGTCTGACTTATTTCGCTTAGCATCATACTCTCAAGATCCATCCATGTTGTCACAAAACTCATAGACACAGACAATAGTTTAGTGGTTACCAAAGGGTAAGGGGGGTGAGGAGTGGGAGATGAGGGTAAGGGGGATCAAATATATGGTGATGGAAGAAGAACTGACTATGGGTGGTGAACACACAATGGGATTTATAGATGATGTAATACAGAATTGTACACCTGAAATTTATGTAATTTTACTAACAATTGTCACCCACTAAATTAAAAAAAAATTACAGAGAAGTAAACAAAATAAAATTAAAATACTGCAAAAAAAAAAAAATTCAATTGAGCCACAAATTTAATCTCATTTACCATGTTGCCACAGGTAGAAAAGACTCTTCCTTAATTTCAGGTTTTTCTTTTCTTAATGTAAGCGCATCTTCTGATTATGTCTTGATTTGTCATAAGCCACAGTTCTCTGGGTTTCCTGCACTCAGGTGGGTGGGTCTCACTATTCTTGCTCTCAAATGGCAGCTGGAGCAAGAATCATCTGAAAACATGGCTGAGCGAGACATCCTTCCAAGATGGCTCCTGTGTGTGGCCTCTCCATGTGGCATGGACTTCTCACCATCTGATAGCTGGGTTCTGAAGCTGAACAGTCCAAGAGATCAAGAGGGATGCTACAAGGCTTCTTTTGATCTGGCCTTAGAAGTCATGCAGCATCTGCCTTCCATTGTTTATGCATGACAGCCCAGACAAAGGGCAGAAGGAAACATGGTCCACTGGGGACTATCTTTCGAGACAAGCTACCACAATCTCCTTCCTCTCCCTCCTTAGGGGATTCAAAGGCCATGAGAAGCCAGTTAGGAAGAGAAGAAAAGGGTGAGGATATGGCTGCATATAGCAGGTAATGGACCAAAGATCCAGTAGTGTGCCTAAGAGTTGCCACCTTGTACCTTGAGTATCCTTTTCATGCCATTTTGAAACTCGACAATGGTAGTTTTGAGTAGAGTTGAACTCTTTAGCTTTATACCTTTTGAAATGTTCCCTTTCATAGCAAAAAGAAGTAAACATTAACTTTTTTTTTTGAGAAATCCTTTAGTAGAATAGTTGCAAACAAAACACAAAGCATATGACAACCCTAAGCTCAAATAAAAACCAACCCTGAGCTTTGATGTGCAATTTCTATTCTTTATATGTGAATTATCTCCTCTTGTGTTGGAAGCCAAGCAGAGAACACTCTATTCCAGAATAAATCAGATCAAAATTGATTTCATTATCAGCATTGTCTTTCTTTGTGCCAGGACTAGAGGGATACAGTTAAATACATCTGAATATAACATAGGCGCTTTAAATCATTCTCTTTACGTTTATATTGGTTGGTAGTTGTTACCTTTTCATGTGAACAAATGGAAACCACAGAGCAAGTTTTCGGAATCTTTAGGGATCGCCAGAGATTCCCATCTTGCTGATATACAGGAAAGGCGGTAATTAGCAAACAGACCAAGAATGAAGAGGTGGAAAAGAGGGTGGGTATTTTTGCTGCTACAAACTACTAGCTTTCACCATTCTAATGCCTTGGCCTGTGTTGCTGCTGCTACCTGAACACCCTTCCTCCTCCGTCTCTGCCTGTCCAACTCCCACTCACTGCCAGATGCAGCCCAGCTGGTGGCTGGGTGGGCAGGGTGCTCCATAGCCACGATCCCTTTGTCTGTCACCTTGTATCTGTATTGTCAACTCCCTTAGTGGATTGTGGCTTCTTATGGGCAGAGACCAGCTCTTAGCCTGGTGCCATCAGCCGAGAAAGCATAGTGTACAGAGGTTTGGGGAAAGTTTGAAAAAAATACATGGTCAACTTCACCAACATTCGGGTCGTTTCTTATGATGACTGGTGGCAGTTGTGTTAAGTAGCTTATACCTTGCCCTGGTCCAAACTAACCAAACAAATAAATAAACAAACACTAACAACAACCGACTGGACCATACATTTGACATTTCCAATGTCAGAGATGGGAGAGATGTTACAATAACCTGCACCAGTTGTGCTGTTGCTCATCTGCCTCTGTTACCTAGAGCATCCCCCTTTGTATTCCCCAAAGGCTCCTCTGTCCTTGTGGTCTGGCTCATGTCCCCTGTGCTCCCTGAGGTCCTCTTGGAGTCTCCCCTCCCCCCAAATCCCTACGGTGCCTCCAGGGGGCACCGCACAATTGAGTGGTTATGTATAACTTAACATTTGCTGTCATTTCATTTGCATATGTCTGGCCTCTTTGCTAAGATGTGAGCTCCTGTCCTTACTTTTCCTCTGTCCCCCAAGGTGGCTAAGTAGTGCGGACATGCGGCAAGCACTCACTGGTGTGGCCCTTGACTGCCTGCAGCCTGTGCACTGCATGGATATTGGCTGCTCACTAACACTCTTTACACCAGTGTGTAGTTAGAATAGGTCCTTCAGAAGGGACGGGCTCTGGGGGATATTGGTTTAGGAACATTGTTTTTCCCCAAAATTAAAGAGGACAAACTGTCCGAGTTCAGCCAACTTTGTCTGACAGATGTATTGTGATTAACCTCCATGTGGTTTTTAGAAACAATTGAAAGAGTTATCAACATTTAATGATCAGGAGATTGTACATGAAAACCCAGAAATCTAGTTTCTCTTGAAAATTTGGAAGATTTGGCAAATTGGACCTAGATTCCCAATTAGCAATAATTGCTTCTAACCAAGTGGTGACTGTTCCTTTCAGAAGATGAACCTCCCTTTTCTCATCTCCTATATAAAATTGTACCCCTCACTCTCTTCTTTCATGTTACTTTTTCAGTTCTTAGATTAATTATTCTAGAAAATGACTGTTATGTGTTCTGTAGTACTGCTAAGTGCATAGAGCCCTATACACATGAGGCTTCCCAAAGAAACCTGATATACAGACAGCTTAGATATGGACTTCTTTCTTATTGTGCACATTAAGAGATATCAGGCCCTCTGGGTATCCCTTAGAATTGCATGTTTTTTCCATCAGTTGATTTATTTAGCAATTATCATGGTGGCTTCCTTTTTATTGAGCACTTACTATGTTCTTGTTACTGTTCTAAGCGTGTATTAACTCATTAATCTCGCAACAACCCTGTGAGATAAGAGTTTTTATTATCCTCTTTTACAGATGAGAGAAATGAGAGCTTGAGCACCAACCAGGTCACACATACAGGAAGCGGCCTAGCCAGACTTTGAACTCAGACACAAGTGAAATCAGTTACACATCTTTAAGATTTATTTCCAGGACAGTGCACCTTTCTTTAAATGGCTGTTCTGTAGGTATTTAAACAAGATCTCAGATATGATATCTAGTTCTTGGGAGTGCTGTTCTTGCTGCTCATCCCCAGTGCTAACTCATGACGTAAACAAAATAACGTATAGATGGCTCTGCTGAATTCAGATCTGTTTCTGTGTTGCTAGGCAGTCTGCTCTGAAGGAAGGTAAACTTGGGGGGGGGGGTGTCCTAATGTCTAAAGTATCCAACATAATCGACCCTCAAAAGACACAGCCTTTTTTTGCATGAATGTAAAAGAGGACTTAGTAGGGAAATACTTGTAGAGCAGGTGATTTAGCTTTATCTTTAATCCTAATCATGTCATGGAATCTTTTCTCTGCAACCACCAACCTACTTGTAGTGCAAAGTCCCTAGATGCTTGGGGCTCTGGTGGGTGATTGTTTTCCTGTCCCTCTCCTCCAGCTTCTCCTATTTCCTTTGCTTCGTCCACTTCTTCTCTTCCCTTCTCTGTTTTCTTTTTTTCTTTTATGTCTGTCTCTTTTTTCTTTTTTTCTACCAAAATCTTTATTGAGTGCTAATGCTGCAGGGAAAATATGATCGTTTTGACTCTCAAGAGTCTTAGTTTGGTGGAGGCAGATAGACATATCAAAAAAAGAATCACGTTTTCATCAGTTATATGCTAGTGCATATGCTCAAGAACACAAACAGAAAAAACGATTCCTAATGCTGGCAAAACAATCATGAACTGGGTCCCCTTTCACATTACAGGTATTAGAAAGTATTTTATAACTTAAAACGTATATAATTTTCATACTACCCAAAATATAAATCAAACAGTCATGAACTTCAAATGTGTTTTCACTTAAAACACATTAGTCCATTGAGTTATGGGCATATTTTAATATCCCATCCATGAGAAAGTTCCCTGAAGAGAAAAAGGGAGCCCAAGGTACAATTTATACAGGGATTCCTGGACCAAGGTAAGATGTTGGGGGTGTCTATGGACAATTCATGTTGTACAGAATAGACGTTTTACAGGTAGTACTCTAGATAGCAGGGAAGCAACAGTGGGTTGATAGAGTGGGTGATGAGATGCATTGCTGAGAGTAAATAGAATGAGTTGCTTAGAAAATGACTGAAGTGTAAGTGGATATTTATGACAAGAAATACATATCCCTTGTCAAAAATGATCTGATAATATATATCTAGAGCCACCACAGTGCCCATTTCTTTTGATTCAGTAAGGCAACTTCTGGGAATCTAATTTTAGGACGTATTTCAAAATATGGAAAAATCCATATGCATAGAAATTATTCATTTTTGTTCTATTTATAATAGCCCCAAATCGGGAATGCTCTGTGTGTCCCTCATTTCCTTGGTGAAATGTTATTCGGCAATTAAATGATGATCTTGAAGACTGCAAAGTAATTTGAAAAATGCTCCAGTAATTGAAAAGTATGAAAACAATTGGACACTGTGACCAAAACTATGTAAATATGCATAGGGGGGGAAAAAGATAGGCAGGAACTACAGTTAAATGTTTTATAATATGTTAGATGTGAGATTACGGGTGTAAAATGATTATTTAGTTGTTATACTGAGCCTGCTAGTATGATGCATTTGCAATGACTTTACCTATTACAGTGACATAGATTGAAACATTTAACCATAGCACTGTGGGAAGTGTATGATAGAGGCAGACACAGGATGTATGCGAGCAGTCACTGGCTGCTTTACCTGGGAGATAATGCTGTAGTCGAGCAAGGTGAAGGGTATGGCTTCAGCCAAGGGTCCAGGGGATGGACACAAAAGAGTTGCAGACATGGGCCAAGGTCAGACGATGGTGGCCCTACAGGTTTGAGAGTGTGAGGTTTGACGTGGTATTTGTGTCCCACACATCCTAAGCCAGCCCACCTCAACTGGTTAGCCAATGGAAACTGATTTTCTCCTCCTCCTTTGCGGATCCTGGTTTAGTAGGTCTGGGGTTGCCCTCTTTGGGAGCTGCTGCTCCCTTAGAAAAGTGCTGAGTCAGGTGTATTAAGACAGCTCTGCCATCGGTCTTGGAAGGAGCTTGCCTTTTCTCCTCCCTGTGGCTTTGGCCAGGATTATTTGTTTTTGGACTCATTCCTTTTTATGAAAGTGATAGTCCTGGACATGAGTGCAGTAGTCCTGGCTGCCTTTTTGAGCACTTACAGGGTCTGGTATTACAGTAAGCACTTTCAAACTTCAGGAAGACCTATTTATTACTCTCCCATTTCTTAGATGAGTGCATGGAGGCTTAGATAAGTCAGGTAATTGACTCAAGATTATACGAGTCAGTGGCAGAAATACAATTCACTTTTAAAAACTTGTTTATTATCTTAAAAATATTTTTGTTGGCTAAAAGTTGGCCATCTAATATTATTTTCCCCCCTAAAAGTCTAATTGTTTATGAAATCAGAAGGCCTGGGAAACCCTGGACTATTTTCTGAACCCAAAACTCTAGGCCCATGATTTGACAGTGGAACAGACCATTTAAAATTGAAAACATTCCAGAAAAATCCAAACTACAGGATTGCCATGAGTTTCAGAAGAAGAACCAAAGACTTGGCTTGCTTCTCAGAGTTGAACACTGTGGACAAAATACTCGTATCTTAGGAGGAATTCGAGAGCTCCATTATCTAAAGCGCAGGGAATAGCCCTTTCTTGGCTCTTGTACAGTCTTACCTCTCACTAAGCCAGGACCCCTCAGCACTGCAACCTTCCAGTGCCATCCTTTCCCACTAGGAATCCAAGCTCAAATCACCATTTAAAAGATCTCTGCACTGCATCACGTGGCTATCCGAGTGCCAGATGTGGCAGGCACTATATTTAAGTATTATTTTGCAAGGAAGGCGAAAACCTCAGCACTTTGAAATGATTTTTAGATTAGTGTTCTGGTGGAAAATTCCTGTCTTATCTATGCAATGAAATACCTTTTGTGCAATTTTAGCCAAGGTTTTGAAAACACATGAATGAAAACAACAACTTTTCATTTTGTCTCCTGTTCTCCCAATGGCAGCAACCAGTAAGCTAAGTTCTACCCCCTTCCTGCTCTCTTCATCTTTTCTAAATAGTCTCGTATATTTTAGTACATACAACAAGTTAGAGAAAAACATAATAGCAGAAGAAAACTTGTCCCTTAAATAAAATTTTTAAAAATTACAGAAAATCATAATTATATTGTGCCCATGGAGGAAAGAAAATCAAACTGTGAAAGGTTTTTTTGTGTGTTTTTTTACCCCCAGATTGTATTGAATATATTTGGGCTTGTTACCATGGTGGAGACAGGATTCCTAGAGTGTGCTAGAAGCATGCAAGGCCACTTGAAACTAGACTCAGAAATGGTACATCATCACTTCCATCATCTTCCATTGGTCAAAGCAAATCATAAAAACATCAGCCAAATTCAAGGGATGGAGAAGCAGATTTTACGTATCAGTGAAGGAGTTGTTGTTTTTTTACAATCTATAAGAGGAGTGATTTTGTCATAGGTTATTAATAGAGTAAAATGAGTTAATGTAAGTAAAAAGCTTAGAAGAATGCCTGGCACATAGTAATTGCTGCTTTGCTATCTATTCTTTTTATTGTTGTTGTTATTGTATTTATTTATTTCTAGACATTTCCCCATTGCTTATTGAGTATCCTTTAATCTTACTTTTGTTTTGTGTTTTAAAATCTTGTGGGAGGAACAGTAGTAACTTATCAGACCCTGAACATGTTATTTATGGGCTGATGTCTCTGCCAGCCAAAGCGAAGATGTTAGGTGGAAGAGATGTTTCTTTTGCCTCCCACAGACCAGTTCCCTATTTTGCTATCTCCTCCTCTAGGTGGTGCTGTGGGGCATTCTCAGGTGTCCTGTTTTCATGCTTTTTTCTTTCTTCTGTTAAAACTAATCCCCATCCTTTATTCTTACCATTGTCGTGTTTAACAAATATGAGTGATATTTCACTTTTAAAGGAAAACAGTCTTGTGTGAATATAGGTTATATTTTTTATTATAATGTTACTTAAATATGTACAAACATAAAGCTATGTATAAACTAATTATGCTTGATTACAGCTTTTATGCATCTATAAAATTTAAAAATATTAAAAATGAAATTTTAACAGAGCACATTTAAAAATTAAAGGCAAGAAAAACTTCAGAATCTCAAAATAACAACATTAACCTAACATGATAAAAATGATGTTATTTTTACTAAAATGACGTCCCGACTCAAAACAACCATGGCCTTTGATGCCTCAGTTTTCTCTGTGAAGATGACTGTAAACCCTTCCATTTCACCTGTACTGTGACATCATTTGGTCTTTGTTTGGCTTGAAATTATCGTTCAGATATCAAGTCCATCTCTGTCCACACCTCTTTAGCCTCCAATAATTAGCATGGCATTTCTTGATGTCGAGTTGATTATAAGCACAAATATGAACATGCAAGTCACCTGGCAGTGCTTAGTTATAAGATCTCACTGACAGCCTTCCAGATTTTAGTGTGCAGATGAATCTTGGTAAAATGCAGACTGGTCCAGTAGGACAGGGACCCAGGATTCTGCATTTGAAACAAGCTCTCCGGTGGTGCTCATGCTGTTGACCCAGACACCTTTGAGTACAGGGATCTGATTATGCTTGTATAAATATTTTTAGAATATTGCTTTAATGAAACACACGAACATTTGCCAGTAGAAAAGTCACATGTCTGTGGCTTATTGTTGGTCCCTAGTCTAAGAATCACTGCACTAAAACACAAAAGGCAGCTCAGTTATTAGAGTATTATACTGGCCCTGTAGGAATTAAAACCTGGCACTATGTATGAAGCCACATGTATTGAATGTCAGGCATCAGCCAGTAATACAGGAGGAAATGGGGGCTGTATGAAGCCCTCTCTGGATATTCCAGATATAACTCACAGATGACTCCTCTGCCACTGGGACAGGCCAACTGTGTTTTTGCTTCTGATAAATCAAATCTCTCTCTTTTCATCCAAGCAAAAAAATTTTTGTAACTTTCTTATATCACCACTCCCATTTTGCCTGCTCTTAGAGTTAAAAATGTGGTGGGACTTCCTTTTTCAATTTTAATGTCCTGAGGGCAAGGATTATGTTCTATTCATTTTTGTACTTTCACACAGCAGGCATATAAACAGTTGTGGAATTGAATTTATTAGCTAGATAAATCTCGTGAGTGCCCTTTGCTATTTGCATAACCAAGGTTTGATTTTCTTAAAATTCTACTTTGCTCTCTCTCTTATATTTCAGAACATTTGTTAAGCCCTTCCATAGCCCCTTTTCAACCACAGCTCCTTCCTCCTTCTGAAAAAATAACACTATCTTAAGTTTTACAGTAAATTGCTTCCTTGTTTCTTTACAGTTTTATTACTGAATTACACAGCCCCAGAGACCAGTCTTTTCCATTGATTTTGACTTTCTGTCCTTCAGTCTACACCCCCCCCCCCACTGTTGCTTTTTTTCCCCATACAACTTACCTGGTGAAGAAGCTAGATGGTTTGACCCATTGGAACATCCCAGAATACAGACTTTGCGGATTGCTTACTCATGGTGCAATTCATTGCGTTCCTCTGCATTTCCTACATATTGGCAGCTGGACAGAGAGGCTTATTAAACCCAAACTTGATTCTTTTGCCAAGACCGGAAATGGCATTCAGTTCTTTCATCAGGAAGCACATGATGCCCAGTATTACTGTTTTTGGATATTAGCAATCATTGATGCTTAATACTAGATCTATTGGGAGGTATGTATTGGCAATATTGTGTTATTTCATTTTCATTTGTTAGCTGGAGTAATTTATGTGGAATAAATTTATGTCACTATGTAGCTGCCCAGTGATAGATTCATACATGAAAAGTAAATCAAATGATCATCTTTCCTTGTATTTCAAGATGGTGATTTGCTTCTTTGTCATATTTAAAAGATGACTAATTTAAAAATATGTATCATTATGAACTATTGGGTTTAAACATATTGGAAGGGTATCAAACAATGGCAAACCTTATCCTTAGTAAGTCATAAAGTGTCCCATTCTATGGCCTCTTCAACTTGGTTCCTGATTCCTTTTGATATGACTCTGGTACTCTGATTTTTTTCCTTCTTTGTTCTAGGCTCATTGTGTACATTTTTTGCCCCAGACCAGGAATCAGCCATTTCTCCAAGAAAGCTCTGACCCTTTTAATGGAAAAATAATAACTGAAACCACTAACTAGGCACTCATGGCTATTGGCTTTGTCCTTTACTCTGCATCTTTCCTATGATGAAGCTAGGAAATATTTATATCTATATATCTTTTGGTATATATATATATATATATATATATATATATATATGCACACACACGCACACACACATATAATTAAATATATATTTAAATATGTATAAAGGTAAAATACTTCATAAGTTTATCTGATATTTACAATTTAGGACTACAAGGTTTTTCCTTAACCTCTTCGATATGACGTCTGTGTCACCTTTCTTCTGTCTTAAGAATCTTTGATGGGATTTATAGATGATGTAATACAGAATTGTACACCTGAAATCTATGTAATTTTACTAACAATTGTCACCCCAATAAATTTAAAAAATAAATTAAAAAAAAAAAAGAATCTTCGTTCTCAAGGACATAGAGGATGCTAGATTAAAATCTTTCACAACTGTTCATTTGCTCCACATTATGCACACAATATTAGTACAGCCATCACCAATATAATTACTAAAAAGAGTAAAATTTTTTGTGCATATGCTATTTTCATTTTCCCCTAATACTTTATAGTTATACTAATTTATGATATCAGATAATAGTTATTCCATGCTATATTCTCTCTGATTTAATCCTCATTTAATGTTAATTCTTAATTTTGTATACTTAATGCTTATCACCATCTCTGTGTTGATGATTCCCTAGTCTTTTGGTTGTCTTAAACTCATTTTGTAGTGGATTCCTTAGGAAGGGGTTATGGTTCAATTTTGCTGAAAATAAAATCCTTGGTTTATATTTTCTTTCCATGAGTACCCCAAATACGTTACTCAGTTTTCTTCTGGCATATATCATTGCCGTAAAAGTCTGCTGATTACCCAGTTTTCTTTACCTTATAAGTCTTGTTCTCTTTTTGCCTAAAGAATTTTTTGGTTTTTTTTTAAAGTCCTGAAATGTTACTAGCATTGGTAGTTACTAACTTGGTATATTACTAACTAGTGTTGGTAGTTCTGGGTCATTATTCTCATATCTGCAGTTTCTTTTTTATGTATTTCTGAATTTTTTGTATTTCAGGAAAGTTTTCTTCATTAAAATGCTTTTTTTGTATTTGTTATGTTCCCTTGTTCTAGTTTTTTTCTCTCCCTTTCTGAGTCTCCTATTATCCTTATGTTGCATCGTATTTGGTTGTCTCCAAAATTTGTCACTTAGCCCTGTAACACTTTTATCTTCTTTTCTTTTGAGTTTTAAAATTTTCCATTTCCCCCCACCCCCACCACGTTTATCTTCAGGTATTATTTTTTGAATTCACTCTTAAGTTTCTTTTAGTTAAGTCTTTATTTCCAAAATTTCTAATTCTCTCAAGTTTTGTCACCTGATTTCTGAATATTTTTTCCAGTTTTTATGTATTCTTCTTTCATATCTAGTGTATTTTCTTAGTGTCTTTCGGCAAATTTAGAAATTGTATGTTACAGTGGTGATCTGATTATTGAAACTATTTTCCTTGGAATTCTTTTGTCTGTGGAAATGTTATTTTATTCGTTTTTCTTTTTCTTGTCTTACAGTGATATTGTGTGGAATTGGATCTTAATGCTTTGCTCATTTTCTAGAGGTTTGAGAAGAGAGTTGGTTCAGATATAGCTTCTTCTAACTTCACAGAGCTCTCTTTTATTCATGTAATGTTATTTTTTAAAAAAGAAAAACACTTGCTGCCTGAAATTTTCTGGCTTTCTTTTCCTTTCCCACTGTTATCTGGATCTTCTACTTTATTTTTTTTTTTTTTACAATGAACCAATATTGCCTTGAGTGCTTTAAAAATATGTTGACCCTTGCCTATTTGGCTGACCTCACAGTGCTATCATATACCAAAATCATGTACAGAGGACCTGAGATGATTTGGCAAAGTAAAGTGAAAGGGAAGTGACTTGTCCTGTATCACACAGGTGCTTTGAGAATTAGACTTCACGCTGGCATTTCCTTGACTCCCTCAAGATCCCTTCCACTACAACATTCTGTCTCATCACTAAGTATTAAGAAAATGGGTTCGCTAGCCAAAAATAAACTTTCTGAGGTGGAATATATGACATTTTTTGAAGAGTACTATAACCTGTCCTTTCTTAAAAGTCAGTGTTGTGGCAATCACTGGACGGTTCTTCTGTTCAGGTTCACGTAGCTATCACCATGCACTGAGTGACTTGCTGTCCTCTGGACCTTGTTGACTGCTTTGCCTACAGGTTCTTATTTCGTCCTTATGACCTGGCCAAGTATTACCATCATCCCTAGCTTACATAAGAGGAGACAATACAATTTAGAGTATGTTGCCCCAAATCACCCTGCTAATAAACTCTGGCTCTATGGAAATAGACATGCTCTTATTTTTAAGTGTTCTGAGCACCAAAAGCAGCCTGTCTTCTATTACTGTCAACACTGTAGTCTGTCCTTTTCTCTCTGCCCTGCCATATTCACATATTTGTACACACACACACACACACACACACACACACACACACACACACCACGGAGAGGAGGGGAAAGGAGAGAAGCATCCTGGATTGTTGTCTTGGGAGAAAGACTGTCCTGTTTAATGGGACTTGTAGGAAGGAAACTTTTGTTTTCCTGCCTTTTCCCTTTCCATTTCCCTCTTTACTCAGCAGTTAGTCCATCAAGAATTACAGTGTAGAGCCAACATGTACAGTCTTGTGCCATTTTCTGTACAGAATTTCTACTTAAAGTCTTTAAAACTGGTTGCTTTGGTGTGTAGGGATGTAGAATAAGCAGTAGCTAAAACTAGAAACGTTTAAGGCAAAGGAACTTTTTGTATGATCCTCTCTATCTACTGGCCCAGATAATTGTCAAAAGGACCACATGAGGCGGGGGGCTGGAGGCATGGCCTGCACTTTGCAGGCATTCATCTTTTCAAGGCCTGATCACATTCGCCAGCTACCTCCCTGGTTTCCTTGTCTTGACCTTTATCTTTCTCAAATCCATCCAACACACTCACCAACTCAGGCCCTAAAACCCTTCTTTTACCAGGTCACTTTCCTGCCTAGACCCACTGATGCTTTCACATTGTTCCCCAAATCAAATTCAAACCCCTGCCTGACTTTCAAGACTCTCTAATCTTGCCTCACTGAGCCGAATGCCTAGAATCATAATGGCCTGTAATCCTCCCCCTTCCACCTTGCCTCTCTCTGCCCCCTTTGGCTTTTACTGAGTAAGATTTTCTTTTCTACAATTACTGTAAAAAGAGATCAATTCTTTTTAGCTAAAGTGAATTACACCCAATTCTCCTTACGTGGAATAAAGACACTGAAGTGCTGACAGATACCATCTCGGGAATGGATGATGTTCTTGCTGTTTTTCTTCCAGGATAATCAGAAACAAATTTAACCAGTGAATGGCCATTCCATATGGAAGGGAAGTGGTAACTAATGCAAAAATTAGTGTAGCTCCCAGTAGAATTCACACCATTTCTATATAATTTGCCACTTACAAATTACAAATCTAGTAGACACTCAAATGGAAAGACAGGATGAGTCATATACTCTGTCTCCATTTTTAAAATACAGTTTGAATAACAGAGCCACATTCACTTGTGAAAAGGCCTTTTAAAAGGAGACTAGACTTCAGGTGGGGACCACACATAGAGTATACAGGTGTCATAGTATAAAGTTGTACACCTGAAATATGTATAATATTATTAGCTAATGTTATCTCAATGTATTTCATTTAAAAATTTTTCTAGAACATAGTAGGTCCTCAGAAATTCCAATTGCTGTTATATATTATTCACAACACCCCCAAGAGAGTTTTAATAAAATGCGTTTTCCTGATAGAGGTTAGCACCTCCACAGACAAGAGACCTGGGGAGGACCACATTTGTGTGTGTGGCCGACAGTATCCATGGGGGGTGCGTAACTTGAGGGAGCCTGAAATAGCTGTTTCAAGCTCCCTCAAGGGAGCCTCAGAGGAGCAGGCAGACCTTTTCCTGAAATCATTATGTGCCCATAAACACTGGCAGACCTGGAAGCTTCAACTAGTGGTCCCGTAGTTAATCCAGCTCCAGGATATTGCTAACTACAAATGTGAAAGGAGTTGGATGGGTCACTCTGTACTGCCAGTTTCTCAGTTTTGCTTTCCTCCTTAATACCATGCTGTTTGTCTCTTTGGGAGAATCCCTCTGAGAGGCCAGAATCCACTGACAGGGCTCTGGGTCTTAGAGAAATAGGACTGTAAAATGTAGGAGGTTTATTCCAATGGAACTTGTTACGTTGCGCAGATGGTGGCATTTCCCATGCGGATCGGCAAGGAGTGTTTGTGATCACAGCCACCGATGCCCAGGAGGCCCTCCCACCAGCATCACATTCATCGCCTCCAACACTCACCGGGGCAGTTAGTTAGCTGCACCCTCTTTTTGTTCCTAGAGCACTTGTGCTTGTGTTTCTTTCTTGCTACCCATTGGTGGTGGTTATGATAATCTGTCTTGATGCATGTCCCTTACGGGGCTGTCAAGTCTTCAAGGGCAGGGACCTGACTTCTACTCCAGGGGTTAAGAGGTTCTGCGTTATGCTCAAGGTCACTGAGCAGCTGAGTGGCAGCTAGGCGGGATTCTAAGCCTCATTCATCAATCTCCAAAGACCAGATTCTTAATTAGAAGGCCTGTCATGTCATAGAAAATCATAATGGTCCTCTGAGGGCAGAGTAATGGGCCTGAAATAGTCCATCATTCAATGATAATTACAAGAGTGATTGTTTATTGGGTTCTTAGAAATTGCACTAATCATTTTATAGACATTATTTCGGTTAGTCCTTCTAATAGTCCTAGGCATAGATAATATAACCACCATTTTCAGTTGAGGAAACTGAGATTCATGGAAGTTAAAAGACTTGGCCACACAGCTAGTAAGTAGCTCCAACTCTAACCCAGCCAAAGCCCTGGTCTTGTCTGCTAAGCTTTAGTGCATTTTGGCTTAGATGGGCCTAGGAAAGCTGAGAACAACTCCAGAGCCCCTTGTCTGTTTGTGTCTCTCTTGTTTCATTGAAGCCCAAACTCTGTAGATTATTTGTTGCTACTTTGAGTATAAGAAAACACCTGAAGGGATAAGCAGACTTTAAAAAATATATATGTAACTTGTCATACGCCTAAATCAAATTACAGAAAATAATTCTCGTATGTGTTGTCCAGTTTTTCATTTGAAGTCAGTGAGGAGCTTGGGAAGGACCATTGACAATTACCAGCTATAGCTTTTCTGAAGTTCACGTGTCCAGAGGACCAGACTGCAGGTCTCTCCTTGCAGCTGCGGTTGTGACGCGAGAGCAGAAGACAAACTGCTGTTGCCAGAATCACGGCAGGACAGGCATTTAGAAGGTTTCTCCCCCTCTTTGACTGACTATTAGTTGAAAGGAGTGCTGTGGAAACTAACCAAGGAAGGCATCATGCTGCCAGAAAAATGTCAAGGAAAAGTATTGTAAGCAACAGTAGTAGCTGTTGGATCCACTGCTAAAGGAAGGGTGGAGAGATTGAACCAGTTAGTATGAAAGTTGGAGATAAAGTTCTTCCAGAATATGGAGGCACTAAAGGAGTTCTAGATGACCAGGATTATTTCTTATTTAGAGATGGTGTCATTCTTGGGAAGTTTGTGGACTGAAATAAATTGCTATTGACATGGCATCACGTGAAGCTGCCCATTCCACTGCCCATTTTGTGAAATCTCATCATGTAAATAATTTCCATGTCTCTCTTTTCTAATAAACTAATGATATCCCAAAACAAGAAGAAAAAGAAAATTACCAGCTATAGCCTCTGTCAAGCTCCCAAACAGCCCCCACTTCTCACTTAGACGGTAACGAAGGGCGTGGCCTTGGCAAGTGCACCCCATATCGTGTGGGTGATTGATTGCAGTGGGAGTGTTGGTGGTGATGGTGGCGATGATGCCTCATATCAATGTACCCTGTACTTTTACAAATTCGATCTATCTCAGCAGGAGGTTGACCAAGCATCTGCATGATTACTCTGTTTCCTCATATAGGAAGAACTGAATCTCAGTAGTGGTTAAGTGACATGGAGTGGAATCAAACTCAGGACTTCTGTTTTCTGACCTAGTGCGCTTTCTGCTACAGAAATAGTTTGCAAACTGTGGTGTGTGGAGGTGTCTCAGAGACTGTCATAATGAGTGGGGACAAGTGGGCTCAAGGCCAACACCCTGCCTCAGATGGAGCAGCTCCGCTTTCATCTGACTGATAGAGGTCTGCACGGTTTGGGCAATCTAATGGTGAGCTGGCTATCGCTGTGTAACAAACCACTACCAAAATGTAGTCACTTGTTACTGTGCGTGCATGTGTGGGTTGGTGGGCATTGGCTGGGCTCTGCCAGACTGCTGGGCAGTGGGGCAGCTGTGCCATAGGCCTCTCATCCTCCTTGGACCATTGGACTAGCCAGGGCATGCTCTCCACATCATCTTCCAGGCTTAGGCTTGGAGCTGGCATACTGTCATTTCCATGGAAAGACACATTGCCTAGCCTAAAGTCAAGGGGCAGTGCAGTTCACTGCTCATTATGAGACTCTGACAAGGTCATGGATGCAGAGAGGGGTCAAGAGTTGGGGCCGATAGTACAGTCTATCACAGCTCCCTTTAGAATGGTAATATCACTGCACTGTCTAAATTTAAGATCGATTGAAGTTCTTCAAGCCACCTATACCTATAGGAGCCACAGGAGGTGGCTTCTATGTATTAAAGGACAGGAGGTTTCTACCCAGAAAGAGTCAAGCCTGAGGCATGTTGGTTGTGAGTGGCTGCCAGTTTTGGTTGTGGTCAGTGTCCTCATCTTTTTATTGCTTCCTCAGGTAGGGTGATGTTTAAATGTGTTTATATGTGTGTAAGAGACAGAGAGAGAGGCTCAAGATACAAAAGTGCCTCTGCCTACCAATCGTGTCAGCTTCCATCCTTGTTTTAACCGAAAGCTTTATTCTACACTTTCCCTTCCCCGCCAGTCCCTGCTCTGCCCCAGCATTCATATTAGGTTGGTGTACAGATCCACTTTCTTCTCTACCACCTTCTCCTTGGTGGCTGGTGTCAGCTGCACCTCTGAGCACTAAGCCTTTACCTGCTGAAAGCCATTCGTAGGTGGTTTGTGCCTTCTGACCCTAGACTGGCAAATTTGCCTTCATAAGCTGTCAGATTCTGCTAAAGTCATTTAATTCTGTCTTCTTTGTAATGTGGTTCAAGACAAATGGGTAAGAGGCCAAACTATGAGAAATCTGCCCTGAAACACAATGTGTCAGCAGTGTTCTATTTCATCATTGAAAAAAATGATGCAGGAATTACCGAGTAGAATATTTATTAAAATGGACTCCATGGGGAGTTTTATAAAGACAAATGCAAAATTTAAATGTACAGAGTTACTGTTGCAATATAAAGACTAATTCGAGAGGATTGGGGCAGAGAGAATCTCCCCATCTTACTTACTGCTGTTTATCCCAGTAAATTTAATTACTTGAGTGACAACCACGAAGCATTGCAAGTCATCCAGCCAGGTGGTCCAAGGGTTCTGCACCAATATCTGAGTGGAAGGGTGATGACCTTGTGGGACAAGTGATTTTGATAAAGGAAAACAAGAAAGTCATCAGGTGAAACGAAAAGTCATACATCCATTCTGTTTAGTCAAAATCAATTTTAGTGACACTAAGAAGAATCGTAACCTAGGCACTCTATAAGTATGACCACTTTATCTGATTTAGCAAGCCGTTTTCTAACTAGCTGGAGTCAAAGCTGAGTGAATCTACATGCTAAAATCTATTCCCTTCTAATACTGCCCCATTCACCTCGATCTCAATTATGTGGCAATCTTGTCAACATGCAACACGTCTCAGAATATGGCAGGATATGGGAAGGCCACCAAATGGTCAACCCAAATGTCTCAGTCAGGGTTTGATCAGAGAAGCAGAGCCACCAGGATTTATTATCCAGATTTCACGTATGCAGTTGTCTGGCTAAATAGTCAATGGAAGATTGTTGCAGCTGTGTCTGACACCAGAGCCTGAGATTAGCAGGGCAGGCAGTGGAAGGGAGAGAGGGCTAGGAGGTGAAGGAAGCTAAGGTGAATGTGAACCCTTGAGGATAAGGTAGAATCCATGGGCACGGACTGGAACTCACGGTGGTATCTTTCTACCTACCCTCAAGCAACTTCCATGACAGGGACAACCTCCAGGAGAAGTTTCCTTTGGGAACTAAGCATGTACCTGGCAAGGAGTCAGAGAGGTAAAGCAGGAGTTCCAGAAAGGGCTGGACAGGCCCATTTGCTGCCTCCTGACAACTAGGTGGGCAGAAAATAAATGGTAACACATAAGAGCTGCAACAGCACTTGGCACTTTGCACTGACCTTTCAAATGCTGAAAGACTACACCTGCTTCATTTCCTTTGTTCACATCTCACATAGCATGCCTCATGTGATCCGTGCTAACCCAGAACTATGCAGGAGAGGGAAGTGTGGGAAATAGTCCCAGCTTAGCTAGGTTAACACAATCTAAATCTACCATACTTAGTCTTACTAAGTCCGTTTGTCACATGTGGCCCACCCAGCCTGGAATTTAATCCCTTTTGGTTCATCCTTTTGTAAGGACCATTCTTTGCCTAGTTTGCTCAGAAAGGGCACTAGATTCTCAGGTGCAAACCTCAGTTCTGTACTGCCTGCTACTGATCTGCTTACCTGATAGGAGTCTTAACTCTTGAATCTGTAGTGACATCAACAGGATTGAGAATAACCAGTAATATAGTACCCTGCACTTACAGGCATAGCTGATGTAGAGATACAGAAACATAAATGGATATGAATATTATACATACATATGTGCTACAAATAATATATAGCTAGTGATACAGCATAATCTACCAGTGACACCAGACAGCCCTCATCAGTGAAACCCAGGAACGAGACTGGTTTATTTAGTTAACAAATGTTGATTGGGCACCTACTGAGGGCCTGGTAGTGCTAACAGCACAGGGGATACAGCAGTGAATGGAAGAGTGTGGGCCTAAGGAACTTACAGTCTATCCCAAGATGTCTCGACCATGACACCATTGACATTTTTGGTTGGCTCATTCTCAGTGGTGGGGATAGTTCTGTGCACTGTAAGATGTTTAACAGCATCGCTGGCCTCTACCTACTAGATGCCAGTAGTTCTCCCTCCCTCCGCTCCCAGTTAAGACAACCGAAAGTGTCTTTTGATATTGCCAAATAGCCCCTGGGGGGAGCAAATCACCCCCTAGTTGAGACCCACTGTATGGGGGAAAGACACGGTAAATACCACTGAGATATTTTCAGGTACTAATAGGTGCCATGAAGAGTATAATGTAGGACAACATGATTGTAGGACCATGTTCAGGGAAGGTAAGAAAGGCCTTGTGGAGGATTGGTGTTTGCTCTGAGATGCAGGCAGCCCTTCAGAGATCGGGAGGACAACATACTTCAAGCAGAAGGAAGAGCCAGGGCCCAGGCCTGGGTGGGAACACACTTGGGATGACGGAGGGCAGAAATGCCAGGGGACTTGGGGTTCACATGAGGAAGCGGAGAGGAGTACATGGGGTGGGAGTGAGTGGCCTTGACATAGGGGCTTTGTTACAGGGGTCATGGTACGGAGTCTGCATTGAACCCTGGCAACTCGGAGAAGTCCTGGGGGAGATTTGCTCAGGGGAATGATGTAATCTGATTTATTCCTTAAAGGGACCGTGCTGGCCATTGTGTGGCGGGAGGACAAATGCCTCATGGCCCTACAATGTCAGGCAGGCTGCTTCCTCCATCCAGTGACCCACAGGCATCCTTGATCATCCTCTGTTCCTGGATGTTTCCATCTAACAAGACCGATCAGCTGGTGGGAGGGAGTTTTGAGTCTTTGTGGCTGCCAGTGATCAAAATTGGACTTGAAAACATGGCACTTTCATCAACATTTCTTAAACGCTGGCTACTTCTGTTTCTGGTCTTTGTGTGTACACATTAATTTCCTTGCTGTAAGTGCTGGGCCCCACCCTCACCCTCCTTTTCAAAACAGGCCTTCGGCAGCCTTTGCTGCACCTCAACTTTTCCCTAAGGCCGTAATGGGAGGGACCCCCATAGGTTTTGAGTTTCAGTGAAATGTAAAAGTCTCCTGCCTGATTACTACCCATAACATTCTTTTCTTTTTGATCGAAAAGCCTGTACTCTGTGGGTTCTCTCCATTTACCTCTCTCCCCTCCCACACCCCCTCCTGCCTTCACAAGGTTTTACTCTTTACTGGCCCATTTTACTCTTTACATGCCCATTTATATTTAAATTACACAAGCATGAGCATTCATGCTCTATGTTCATAGAAGAGGCACTCTGTTTTTCCTGGAAAAAATGATTTACTTTCATTTTGGACATGATTTGAATACAAGATCTGGCAATTAAGTTCGCAAACTCATCCTAGAAAAAGGGCTACATACCTCATTGCTGAGTATCACTGCAGTCACCTTCGAAGCACTCCCCTTGGGAAGCTATGCACCCATGCCAGGGCCTAGTCCACCCTTCAAAGCAATTTCGGAACTCTTTTTCTGGAATGGTCATCAGAGCTGCCATCGTATTACCCTTGATGTCCTGAATGTCATCCAAATATCTTCCTTTCAATATTTCCTTTATCTTTGGGTAAAGAAAGAAGTCATTGGGGGCCAGATCAGGTACATAGGGAGGGTGTTCCAATGCAGTTATTTGTTTACTGGCTAAAAACTCTCTCGCAGACATTGCCGTGTGAGCTGGTACATTGTCGTGATGCAAGAACCATGAATTGTTGGTAAAAAGTTCAGGTCGTCTAACTTTTTCACGCAGTCTTTTCAGCACTTCCAAATAGTAAATTTGGTTAGCTGTCCAGTTGATACAAGATCTTAATGAATAATCCCTCTGCTATCAAAAAAGGTTAGCAACATCATTGCAATGAGTTCACAAACTTAATTGTTAGATGTCGTACACGGGGTTGTCTAAGTGGAAGCAGAAAAGCGGACGGCAAGAGGAGTCCTGGTACAGATAGTGGCGAGATGTGGCATCTGATAGCTCGAGCAGGACAGTGGACCAGGATAGAAAAACATCTTCCTGAGGTCAGTGCAGGGTCAGTAGCCCTGGACACCAGCATACCTTAGTCATCCAGAGGCATTCTTGGCCAGCCTGCCAATGGGTTTCCTAATGAAGATCATAAAACACTGAGATAAAATTAACTGTTTAGTGTAGTTTATTTAGCAGTGCAGGAAAATTTTACTTTTTTAGTTATACTTTAATTCAAAATGATAAAAAATAAGAGTGGTTATGGTGCTTAAAGAGTTACTTGGGGGGAAAAATTGATCAGCAGCATGCTTCTCTAAAGGTTACTGCTCCAAATTTTATTTTTTGGTATAGGCTTTAGTGGAATCTTCCAAAAGACATTAATCCGTTCTTTTGCTTCAGTGCATGTTTTCTTGATGGATAGTATCTATTTTTCTATTATTAAGATTTCCAGGACACATAAAAATCAGAGGACACATGGTCAATACAAAATAATTCTGTAGAGTAATGAGATTGATTTTGGAGGGTAGTTTAAGGACTACAGATGCCTTTCTTTCAGTTTTGCTAAATATATGTAATAGGAAGGGGAAGGGCAGCATCTGAAGCTAAGGAAGGAAAATTTTGAGCTGAGGAATAACTAAGTACCGTGTTTCCCTGAAAATAAGACCTAGCCAGACCATCTCTCTAATTTTGGAGCAAAAAATAATATAAGACCCGGTCTTATATAATATTAATTTTTGCTCCATAAGACGCATTAGAACTGATAGTCCGGCTAGGTCTTATTTTCGGGGAAACACGGTGGGAGTCAGACTGAGCTTTTTAACACAATTCCGGAGAGCAGTTGACTTAAACCATAGGCAGAAACTAGCACTGCAAGCACTTAGGAAGCATTTTTTTGTTGTTGTTAGATATTATTGGGCTTTGACAGGAAATCACATCCCAATTGTCTAAAGAAAATCAGCAATAGTTTTCTATGGGCCATTTGTGCCAGTGGTAATTTTGTGGGAAGAAAGATTTATAAAATTGACCATGTATTTGAAAGGTTATTGAAGAAGGTAAGTTTGTGAGTGAATGTTCCATGATGTCCTTTAATTTTTGTTCTTTCTGTGGACAGCCTGAATTTTCACTTAGTTTCAAGATTTAGGAAAATAACAGTCATCCATACTCACAAATCGAATTCAGCCAGAATTGATTTTAGCCTTGTATGAGCAAGAAGTATTCTTGGTGCTACCCTGTTTCCCCAAAAATAAGTCCTAGCTGGACAATCAGCTCTAATGCATCTTTTGGATCAAAAATTAATATAAGACCCGGTCTTATATAAGACCCTGTATTATATTATATTATATTATATTATATTATATTATATTATATTATATTATATTATATTATATTATATTATTATATTAGACTCAGTCTTATAGTAAAATAAGACTGGGTCTTAAATTAATTTTTGCTCCTAAAGATGCATTAGAGCTGATGGTTCGGCGAGGTCTTATTTTCGGAGAAATACAGTATACATGAATTAAAGAAAAGGGAGAGAGGAAGGGGGAGAAAGGGACAGTCTCTAGTCTCTGGCTCTTGCAGTTTAGAAGTGAGAATAGAGGTTCATATACTAGCAGCTATGATACGACACACATAGATGGCATGTGTGTTCTAATGGACATGAAAAAATATGCCAATGGGATTAGGAAGGTTTCTAGAAGGTGCAGATTTCAATCTGGTTTAAAAGCAGAGGATGGAACGTTGGCAGATGAAGTCAGCAAGAATATTCTGGTAGCAGAAATCGCTTGGGAAAGATGCAGAAATGGGTATTGCCTGTTTTGTGAGGACAGTACATTTCTGTGATGGGAGCAGTGGGGGAAGTGAAAGTATTGGAGGTAACCCTTGAAAACTATACAGACCAACTTGGAGAGAAATTGTGAAAGTTTTGCTGATGGATTTGTATTGTATTTTCCATGCAATGCAGGATTCATTAGAAGAATTTGAGTTGGAGATAGTCGTGGAAAATTTAGAGGACATAAGTTAGATATAAACTATGAAATATTTTCCTTCAAACTATTAAAGCATCATCTATTCAAAGGACATATAGATGATCTACTAGGTGGTTTTCAAATATTGTGTGGAACCCTTCCTTCAAATGACAGCTTATACCAATGCCTCATCTATAAAACAGATGGAGGAGCAGTTCTGGTAGAAACAAGATGGGAAGAGTCTTGCATTTGCTATTTTCTCCTCCCTTCACCCCTGTAGCATTCCGCGAAGCTCCCTATACATAGAAAGCTGAAAATCATGGGACAGGCTGCTATTTTAAAGATGAAGTAACCCAAAAGAAATAAAAACATATGTTTACAAAAAGACATTCAGGATAACGTTACTAGCAGTCTTATTTCATAATAGCTGAAAACTGGACCCAACCCAAATGCCTATTAACAGGAGAATGGATAAATTGTGATGTTCGCAGACAGGGAATGCTATTCAGAAGTAGAAGGAGTGATCTCCAGAGACACATAACAAAGTGAATTAATCTCAGAAACATTAGGCGAAGGAAGCATGACACAGTAGAGTACATACTGTCTGATTCCATTTATATAATATCCAAGAACTTGTAAAACTAATCTATGGGGAAAGAAATTAGAAAGTGGTTGCCTGGGTGGCAGGGAGGAGAATAGACTCAAAGAGGGCACGAGAGCACTTTCTGGAGTGTTGGAAATATTCTCTATCTCATTTTGTGTGGTTACAGTTATGTATTCAGTTGCACCAAAGATGTGTGCGTTTTACTGTATGCTCATTAAAGCTTAATTAATAAAAGTTGAGTTATCAAAGGTCCTCAGAGGGAAAGTTGCCCAGTTCCCATAACCAGTTATGAGAAAGACTATGACACAGGACTGGAGCTTAGATTTCCTGGAGCTGAGGTTTGCTGGTCCTGTGCTTTTCACCATATCCCCTCCCTCAAAGTCATGCAGCCTCTTCACCAGCACAACATCAAGGCCGTCTCACCACCCCCCCCAAGTTACCTCCCCCCACCTCCAAAAACTTCACTGTTGCTGAGAAGTATCAACTTGACTTGACAGCACTTTAGAGATTCTGATTCAGCTGTTTAATTTTCCTATAGTGCGATGAGAACTAGCAAACGCAGCCCCACTTTTCTGACATCATGTTTTAACTGTATTGGGAGCCCATTGATAAACAGTGCTCTATTCCGTAGCCATGGGGGGCTTGTGTGACTTAACCATGCCAGGTGGGAAGGGGGCAGGGGAGAAGGCATGGGGGCTCTCACTGTAGACCTGTCTATACTGGTGGAATGTCGACTCTCAAGGCACACTGTGCTCACCTACACAGATGTGCAGTTCAGCTCCGCTCGTGGGCACCACTAGAGTGCCACACGCTGCTATGCAATTCGGCCTGTATCTTAAGGACGTTATCTCAGGAGAAGGTGGGAGGTGGTGGGAGTTTCTTATTGCCTTCTTGCTCATGGAAGCATCAAACAACATCATGGAATCATTGCTGACTCAGGGCTGGGGCTAATACTTTCCACAATGATGGGTCTCTTGGCTTCTGTTACTATTTTTGATTCTCTAGGCATCATAGTCAAACTCTTTGAGGTGGGGAGTGTCTGAGTCTGGTAGTCACTCGCCAAACCGGAATAACCTTTCAGCGGAGTTGAAACCTGTCCATCGCTTAAGCCAGAGTTGCCTCGACTCAGATTTGGATGTCTCATCCCTGAATCTATAGCCAGAATAATAGTCGTAACAATAATTGACACAAACCGTGGAGTTCTGCCTGCTCTGCTTCAAAGGAGTCTGTAGGGGTGGAAAATGAACTCAGATTAAATTTACTTCCCCAAGGCCACACAGCTGGTATTTTTGGAGCCAGATTCAAATCCAGGTTGTCTGGAGGCTCCTAAAGTCATCACTTTTTATTATACATGTCTTTTTTAGCTTTATTGGATGTCATTAAATGTTCCCACCTCTCCTTAGTAAAATTGATTTTCCCTTGTTGCAGATTCTCTAGGAATCTTGGCCCATAGCTTAATAAATGCAAGGACATTGCCATGTTTGTTATAAGCTGTCGACATCTGTGTTCTAAATCTGAATCAGGCCAGCAGTCAGGGTTCTCACTGGTCTTTTTGTTTACTCTGTACACTTCCTAAGAATCTTTCATTTGTTTAAGGTAAAAATTGAAATATAGGGAAAAATATGGAATGAAATAAAAAACAAAAACGTTTTCTAGTTAGGTTGCTAATTCACTATGTGACGAAGGGCAAGTCACTTATAAATCTCTTATCTTTAAAATGATAAACAAGATTTCCTTCTAGATCTTAAAGTTTATGATCATAGGACTAATTTTTAACAAATTATAACATCAGTTTTTCTCGGTTTAAAGCTTCAGTATTCAACAGCTTAAGGTATAGGAATTAAGAAAGAAGAATGGTTCCTAAACAGAAAAGACAAGATTCAATGCAACTGGTAGATATCATGAAATACAGTTAAACTTTGGGTGTGGATTGGCAAACTATTCTTCTTTCTCTGAGTACTTGTTTCTCATATGGTGTCCGCCTCAATTTCTGCCGGTTTTAATGAGGAGACCCAACATACTCGTAGACCAGAATCATGCATGACATGTAACCATCCTGAAAGTATGACGAGCACTTTGGAAACCTGGTGTGGCAAAAATCAGACTTAGACTCAGGTACAGTAGGAGTTACCTTTTGTTTTTGTGATGAGAAAGTATTTGTAATGCTGAAAAATTGATAAGAGGGTTCCTTAAAATAACAGACCTGATTTTGAATTTTATGCAATGTGATTTTCAAAATTTTGACCTGCACAAAACTTTTCACAAGTATCTCATGTAAAGCAATAGTGGTGTATCTTTACTGAGAAATAAATATTCCTCAAAACTTTGAAAAACATTCAGAAGCTTCAGATGAAAACCAGGGAAATTCCCTCTTCTTCGCTCCACCCCACCCGCCTGTCCCCAGGTTTGCCCAAGAACCGACTTTATCCCAAAATGGCCAGAGCTTGATGACTTTAGGGAATGACTGTAATGACCCCAAAATATAGATAAGTGACAGAATATACAGCGTCACAGTCTGTAGCATCCACTTAAACCTTCCTCCTAAACTGCTGGCGGAAGCAATAATTAAGATCTGAAATGGGAGGTAGGTGACACACGCTTTGTGGTCTCATGTAACATGACCGTGAAACTGAGTTCTTTCACTTGCTGTCTAAGAATACTAATAATAACAGGCATTTAATCTCTTTGCAGATATAGTCTCTTTTGCTGTATTATGTTGTTTATTCCATGGGAGCTTTCGATTTTAGCTATAAAAATGTCACTGTGTCTGAAGCTGCATTTTTCATCTTACAAATTCTCAGGGATCTCATCAATTTAACTTGCTGGTACAGTTAGCAGCAAATCACGACAGGCAAGGATAGGCTTAATCAAAATTTTTTCTTAATAATGAACACAATACACAGGAAAGCATAGCAACAAATGAAACTGTGATCCTGAGTAAAAACTTATTATCTGAAAATCTATATTTAAATTAAGGGCTTTGCAATAGGATTCTTAACTGTACAAGAAAAACCACCATAAGATGCCTCTAAATAGCAAGGGTGTCCTAGGCATTTAAAATAGAATTTAACCTATAAACAATTTTCCCTAGGTTTTAAGCAATTCATTGCTGCTGAAAAAAAATTTTTTTTTTATTTCTTTAAAATAGAAAAGCATTTGCAGTAACTGGCCATTGTTATGGCTACAGAAATACAAAGGTAATTTTCTTTTGTATAATTTTTGAGTTACAAATTGTTTATCTTTCCTTAACTTTGACTATAAAAGGAATTCCTTTTCTTGCTCAGCTTACATAAAAGTCTCTGGTACAGTTCAGTGACACAGATGTTCAAAATTAAGGACTGAAGCCTTTTACCTCCCCTCACCCCCCGACCCCCTGCCCTTATCCAATACTACGTAAAGGCCAAAAGTCACACAAAATGATGTGAAAAGAGAAGGTGACAGCATTAGGGACAAGAAGGAGGCTGTCTTATATAATGGGGAGTCACCAGTTGACATTTTCCAAAGATTTTTAATGATGAACATTTTCAAAGGTTCTCTTTTACTCGTCAACAAATATAAAGTATGTCAACTCCCTCCAGACTCCAAATGCTTGTAATCGTGTTAGAAAGCACTCCAACCTTTCCGTCTAGATACCCTGCGAGGGAAGTCCTCCTTGGCACGGAAGGCTGAGTCATGCATAACACCTGGGGAGAGCTAGTTTTTCCTGGCTTCAGAGGGAGGCATCCAAGGGGATTTTACCACCGATCAGAGGCTGAACAGAAATGTTCCAGACTGGTGTAACCTGGCTGGGTGATAATTGCGCACCTTATGTTTCCTCAATAGTGCTATAAAAAATGCCAGATCACTTATGTTTTAATGTATTAGGTATGAGTTTTCAGAATTGCAGGGCTGCACACTGAGCATGTGCTGGTGGGTTGCCTCCTAACCTTTCCCAGCACCCAGGCACCCCCCTCCATCCCTCTTTCCATTATAATAGGTAATCTTCTGCCCTTCAAGTATAGTGAACTAAAAGGATCCAGCTACTTATATACTTTCCTGAGAATTTTGAGGTGAAAATCTTTCTTCCTCTTTAGTTTCCCCTTCACAGACAGAAGTCCTCATTTTCTTTACATGTTCATTTATCTGCTGTTAGTAGAGGTTTGCAACAGGTATGCTAGAGAAGGGCTGCCTGTTGGGGTTGGCTGACCTCCTAGCAGGAACAACTGTGCAGTGAAGTGGCCATGCCCCTGGCAGCTGGCAGGTGATGGAGGAAACCCCTGTGTGGTGTGTGCACTGTGCTCCAAGGGGAACTTCCGTCTCCATCCCTGGCTGCAGAACGCAGGAAGGTGTACAATACAATGTTCTCTGTCTCGTCACAGTTGTCCCATGCCTTCTGGAGGGTTCCCCCTGCTCACACATAACCTTTGGTAAAGGGGTGATGCTCATTTTCCACAGAGGAGACCTGATGATGGCTTTCGGTCCTGCAGGTCAGTCCTGGGGTTACAAGCATTTTTTTGTCTCATTGTGTATTTGGTTAGCTGATGGCTTTTCATTCCTTTAGGCTTTCTGGGAGGTGCTATTTAGGCGACTTTTACTAAAAAAAAAATAGGAAATATGTGAGTTCTCTGTTTTGCATGTGGAGATCTTTAAATCAGGGCATTGGAAGTGACTGACTATATATAACCACATCTGTGAGACTGTTTTGATTGGGAAGACATTTGTCCTGGCTGGTCTGATACAGCTGAATCACTGAGGAAAACACAGCTCTTACTTGTTTGTCTTATAAATAACTAAGTAATGTACAAAATGATCACCACACTGCTTCATTTAAGCCCCCACTCCTGACTCCACATTCCATCATCTTTCATCTTGTCTCTCAGTTTCAGCCCATCCCGTGGGTGGGTATAGGGGAAGCATGAGGTTGTGGGTGCATTTGTGGATCATGCATTACTTGGGAGAGAAAAAGTGGAACATTTAATTTGTTTTTCAGGTTTTATTAAGTCTCCAAGTCAAAAGAGCAGCGTTAAAATTGTCTTATTAAGATGTTCTATGTCTTTGCATTTTTCTGTTTAAAGAGACTGCCGTGAACTCTAGGGCCTACCCCAGGTGAAAGTCACACCCAAGTGAAAGTCTGGAGAATGTGATTTAAGGTTAAAATATAGGGAAAGTGATAAAAATAGGAGAAAAAAAAAACACTTTGGCTATAAAGTGACCAACCTATTAAACCATCTTGAGAATGGTGGGTGAAAATAGCAGTATTACTAAAAAATGTAAAAGTTGTTACCTTTACTTTGGAATTAGTATGCAAAGGAGCATTTTGTTTGCTACACTAAACCTTCATCTTTAATTTTTAAATTATGAGATTTATATCACCTAAATACAGCCTGAATACACTTTAATATTTAATTGTTTATTTTTTTCTGAAGCTGTGATTTGAAAACAAATGATATTTCTTAAGATAGGACTCATTACTTTGGGAAACAACAGTGGTTTTTAGTAGAACGTGTTAATGATTTAAAAATGTAAAATAATGAAAAAATAGTATTCCCTTAAAATTCCAGCAGAGTTCTAGCACAAGACACAAATAACCAGGACTTTTTAAAAGAAAATTAAACTTTTAATTTTGAGATCATTGTAGATTCTCATACAGTTGTAAGAATTAATGCAAAGAGATCCTGCATTTCCCTTTATCTGGTCCCCCACCCGCTCTATGGTAACATCTTACAAAACTGTAGTCCAATATCAGGGCCAGGTGTGATAACCAGCTGTAACCAGGTGATTAGCATTGATACCAGTCAAGTACAGATCAGTTCCATTAACACAAGGCTCCTTTGAGTTGCTCTTCTATAGCCACACCCCCTCCCTTCTATATCTAACCTCTGGCAACTACAAATCTGTTGTGTTTCTATAATTTGTCATTCCAAGAATGGAATCACTCAGTGCAAAGTATGATCAAATAATATGGTGAATGTTAAATTTTAAAAAAGTGATTACAGTAAAAGACACATTGCCATTAATCCCCCTCAAAAAACTCCCCCTTGCTGCGAACACACTTATTCCATCATTCTTGCCACTTTCTGGAAATCTTCTTTCATGAGTGTTTTTGCACTGTCATGGCTCACTCAGTGTCCTGAATTGATTCAAAACGTTTACCTTTCATGGCCATTTTGACTTTGAGGAAGAGACAGAAGTCGCATGGTACCAGATCCAATGAATAAGATGGATGAGGACAAACCATAATGTTTTTTTGACAGAAATTGCCATACCAGAACTGATGTGTGACACGGAGCGTTGTCATGATGGAGGATGATTTACAGCACACTTTAAAACACACATTCTCTCAACCGTAGCTCACACCCAACTCCACCGAACAAATGGAAATTTGTCACACACTGTTACTAAGGTTCGACACACTGCTTCCCGTATTGAAGATCCCTGCCTTTCCATTGGATGGCACTTGGCAGCAGCACTCATTGTAGGTATTGATCACACCTTGTATGTAATCTTTTAGGATAGTCATATTTCCCTCAGCACAGTTGCCTCATGATTTGTTCATGCAGGGATCAACAGCACATTCCTTTTTCTTGCTGAATAGTATTCCATGGTGTGGATATAGCACAGTTTTGTTAACCATTCATCCATTGAAGGACATAATGGGCTGTTTCCAGTTTTGCCTATTAAAAAAAGCAAGCAGGACTTTTAAAAAACACAGTTATAGAGATGCTTATGTCTTTGTCTTACTACAGAGTATTTATTGGCTGGGGAGAGTAAGATTAAAGGCTTACAGTCACGAAGGACTAAAACAAACGTCATAAACTATGACAGTCTAGCTCAAAGTAGCTTGATTTCATAAATGTAGTTTATTTATGTGTTTAATCAAGCTTAAGTTTATTATTGGCCAATGTCCATCAATACAATTTGCAAATAGTTACAGTGTGCCCATGTTTTCATTTTTGTTCTCAACCTAAATGATTGCTCAGTATGCACTATAAATATTTGCTTTTATTAAGCATTGCTCACACATCTTATTGTGTTTTTGGCAATGTGATAGCATGTGATTGTGTTGATTTTTTGCTGCCAAGCACAATTGTTAGATGTTTTAAAAACATTAAGTACCCTTGTGCACTCGGTCTCTGATGAAGAGGCTTAATTAAATAAACATTCTATTATGAATAGAAGTGCCAGCACCAGAACAATCTGTGAAGTTTACAGCTTATTGATGGATGGTAGATAATCAGTTGAGGGACACTCAGAAACATGTGGTTATGATGGTAGGAAGTTAAAAAAAAACCTTCAGCTCTCCTTCATGTCCCACAAAATATCTGTGTGCATCTGCTCAAGCTCCATGGTAGCCCTAGAGGGGACAGCGAAACAGAATAACTTCTTTTAGTTAAGTAGTCATGGGGCTAGCCTAGATTTAAAGAGAGGAGAAATAAACTCCACTTCTTGATGGGGCTCCACTGTGGTTTTCCCACAAAAATTCTCCAATACCAACTGGGTGTCCTACAATTCAGTTGAATTCTGACACTAACTACCCGGAGTTAGCACAGACCCCACAGGTTAAGGGCTCAGTCCCTCCACTTCACACACCAGTCACAAATAGGGTATTTCCAAATTATTCTCACTTCTGCACAGCCAAATGCAAATTTAGTGGTTCCCCCAACCCTACCTCAGGTTTAATAATTCACTGGAATGACTCACAGAACTCAGGAAAGTGCTATATTTAGGATTACAATTTATTATAAAGAATACAAATGAACAACCAGATGAAGAGGAACATGGGGTGAGGGCTGGAAGGATCCTGAGTACAGATGCCTCTATCCCCTTGGAGTTGGGGTGGAACATACTCCTGGTACATCAGTATGTTCACCAACCAGGAAGCTCCCCAAACCTCATTGTTCAAGAATATTTATCAAGGGAGTTTTGGTCAAGATAGTGGAGTAGATAAACACTATGCTTGCATCTTTTCATGACCACATCAGAATTACAGCTAAACTACAGAACAATCGTCATTGAGAACCACCTGAAGACTAGCTGAACAGAAGTCCTGTAACTAAGGATATACAGAAGAAGCCACATCAAGACTGGTATGAGGGGTGGAGTCACAGAACAGGCGGGTCCCACACCCATGTGTGACCATTAAAAATCGGGAGGGATATCTTGGCTGCAGAGCTCTCCTTTTAGGAGTCAAGGTCCCAGCCCCACACCAGGCACCCCAGTCCAGGGTTCCGGTGCTGGGAAGAGAAGTCTCCATAACTTTTGGCTGTGGAAATCAGTGGGGATTGTGGCTGAGTAAGATGGAGGGCTGCTGGAGTCCCAGACATTCCTCTTAAAGGGCCCACTCATGACTTACTCTGGCTGGCGGATTCACTCATTTTGAGCTCCAGCATTGGAGCAGCAAGTCAAAAGGCACCAGGGACATATGGGGAGGAACTGAATTTTCTGGCTTCAGAGTGAGGGCTTGAGGGGCAGCTTTTTCCCAGACAGAAGTGCTGGCAGAAGCCATTTTGCTTTTGTTGAGCCTTCCCTGCACACAGCATGCAGACTCAGGTGGGTGCCATATCTGAGTCTCCATCAGCCTAGCTAACATAACACCATTTGCCCTGCCCTGGTGATTCCTTGAGACCCCACCCACCCAAGTTGTGAGCCCACCCAAGCTGCTTTCAGTGTCTTTTCCATTCAAATAATGTGTCTTGGCTCATGCTGTGGACTTTCCTAAAGTCTCTTAAGAGTTTACAAACCCCAAACAAGCAGCATGTGGCTTTGGTGTGCGCTATACCTCTTGCTAAACAGCCCCAAGCCTGGCACTAGCAGCAGCCAGCTTCAGTTCACAGTTTCACTTCTCCCAGGCACCTTCAAGCCCAGCATAAGTGGCAACCATCTGCAGATCATTTTGTAGCTTGTACCAAGTGGCCTAGGGCACAGGCAGTGGTTGAACTTGGCCAAAAACAGAGCCCCCCCTGAGAGGCCCCAGAACCAACACACCTGGTGGCCAGCTTCAGACCACACCAGAGCACCACCCAACCACCCCTGACAAAGAGATTCACCCAGAGAGCAGACTAGGTATGCACCAGGGCCCTGCTACAGCAAATCCTCTGTAGGGTCAATCCTTGCACAACAACTCCTCCACTGTGGTCACCTGCTAATCCTCACAACCAATTGGCCTGAGGGTCAATCCCTCCCATTGGAAAGCAAACAGCAACCAAGACTCAACTACAAGAGGAGGGCACACACAACCCACAGAAGGGACACATCTGGAGCTCCTGGTTCAGGTAACTAGGGAGACTGCACCAGTGGGCCCCACAGAACACCTACTACATAAAGCTACTCTACCTAGACCAGGAGACATAACAGCTCTACATAATACATAGAAATAAACACAGGGAGGCAACCAAAACGCGGAGATAAAGAAACATGTTCCAAATGAAAGAATAGAACAAAGCTCCAGAAAAAAGAAGTAAACAAAATGGAGACAAGCAATTTACTAGATTCTGAGTTCAAAACACTGGTTATAAGGTGCTCAATGATCTCAGGGAAAACTTCAACAAATAGATAGGGAACAAAAATGGAGATAGAACGTATAAAAAGACCAGTCAGAAATAAAGAATACAATAACTGAAATGAAGAATGCATTAGAGGGAATCAACGGTATATTAGATAAAGCAGAGTACTAAATTAGTGACGTGGAAGGTAAGGTAGCTGAAAACACCCAATCAGAATAGCAGAAAGAAAGAAGAATCCAAAATAAATGAGGATAGTTTAAGGGACCTCAGGGACAACACCAAGCATAACAACATTTGGATTATAGGGGTACCCAAAGGAGAAGAGAGAGAGAGCAAGGAATTGAAAAACTATTTGAAGAAATAATGACTCAAAACTTCCATAACCTGGTGAAGGAAAGAGACATAGAAACCCGGAAGTGCAGAGAGTCCCAAATAAGATGAACCCAAAGAGGTCCACACCAAGATACATCGTAATTAAAATGCCAAAGGTTAAAGACAAAGAATCTTAAAAGCAGTGAGAGAAAAGCAGTCAGTTACTTACAAGGGAGCTCCCATAGACTATCAGCTGATTTCTCAATAGAAACTTTGCAGGCCAGAAGAGATTGGCATGAAATAGTCAAAGTAATAAAAAGCTAGCACCTACAACCAATATTACTCTACCCAGCAAAACTATCATTTAAAATTGGAGCAGAGATAAAGGGCTTCCCAGACAAGAAAAAGCTAAAGGGGTCCATTACCATCAAACCAGTATTACAAGAAATGTTAATGGGACTTCTTTAAGAATAAGAAAGGTGGAAAAAAGAACATAAGTATGAATAATAAAATGGCAATAACTACATACCTATCAATAATCAAATGGATTAAATGCTCCAATCAAAAGACAGGGTGAATGGATAAGAAAAACCTTTATATATGCTGTCCAAAAGAGACTCACTTTAGATCGGAAGACACAGACGAAAGTAAAGGGATGGAAAAAGATACTTCATGAAAATGGAAACAAACAAACAAAAAATCTGGAGTAGCAATACATATACCATACAAAATAGACTTTAAAACAAAGGCTATAACAAGAGACAAAGAAGGACCCAGTAATCCCACTTCTAGGTATTTATCCAAAGCAACCCAAAACACTACTTTGCAGGGACATGTGTATCCATACGGTCATTGCAGCATTATTTACAATAGCCAAGATATGGAGGCAACCTGGGTGTCCATCGGTGGATGAATGTATAATGAAGATATATATATATATATATATATATATATATATATATATATATATAATGTAATATTACTCAGCTAGATAAAAGAATGAAATCTTGCCATCTGCAAGAACATGTATGGACTTAGAGGGTATTGTGCTGAGTAGAGTAAATCAGACAAAGACAAATGTCATATGATTTCACTTGTATTTGGAATCTAGAGAACAGGATAAATGAACAATGAAAACAGAAAGAAGCTCATAGATACAGAGAACGTTTCTATGGTTGCTGGATGAGGGGATGGGGGCGATGGGTGAAGGGGGGAGGGAATTAAGAGGTACAAAATATTCATGGGGATGTAGAGTATAGCATGGGGAATATAGTCAGTATTATTGTAATAACTATGTATAGTCTCAGATGGGTACGGGCTTTATTGGAAGTTATATAAAATGTCTAATCACTGTGTTGTACACCTGATGCTAATATAATATTGTATGTCAACTGTAATTTAAAAACCGAAAAAATGTTTTTAAAAAAATATCAAGACTTCATTGCCTAGACATGATTGGTTAAATCACTGGCCATTGGTGGTTCAACTCAATCTCTAGCCCCCCTCCACTCCCCAGAGGCTGCGGTGGGACTGAAAGTGCTAATCCTATAATCACAGGAGTGGCCAACCCCTTCCTTGAAACTATCTAAAGGGCCTACATCGAGTCACCTTGATAACATAAATTCGGGTGTAGTCTGAAGGGGTTCATTATGAATAACAAAAGACAGTCCTGTCACCCAGAAAATTCCAAGGGTTTTTCAAGCTCTGTGCCAGGAACCAGAACTGAGAATATAGGGAAAATTTATTTTATCCCCCCCACCCTCCTCCAAGTCAAGCCATTGTTCTCAGTCTAGTTGTGGAGGACACAGCTCACTCGCCCATGTGGTAATCGAACCAGTGACCTCAGTGCTACGAGCACAGCACTTCCAACCACCTGAGCCACCCAGCTGCCCTGCAAAATTTATTTTTCATTATACAACATAGGTGATGACAGAGCATGTGGCCACCATTAATCCACAGGTCCTCCACAGGCTCACGCTGGCCTGTTACCTTATGCAAAATGGATGAAATTTTAAATGACTGTTTTCCTATCATTTATCTGGAAAATGACCCTGCTGTATATCCCCATTGCCACTAGAGCAGGCTCCCAGGTGTTGTACCTTATGTGTGCATGCCAGACACAAAATGGATTTATGAGAAAAAGCTGCTGAAATGAGGTGGTGGGGGAGAGGGCGGAGGATGGTGACAGGAAAGCTTCTTGTGACAGGCCTCAGTGTTGGACTCTACTTCTCATTCACAGCTCCTTTGGCAGCCTCTTCCCTGATCCCCTCAGCTCTCCTGCCCACTAGACTCTGCCTGGAGGAGAGTGCAAATTATTCTGCTTCCCTAAACTTGACTGTCTCCATCACTTGCTTCCTCACCCTTGTGTTCTGTTCACACCCATCTAACTCAGACCTTCTAGTTTTTGCTTATTTGTTTTCTTTTGCTCACAGACTGTATTCTCTTGGGCCAGATTCCTAGCCCCAATCCCTGTTCGCCCCAATCATCTTATTCTGCCTTCTCAAAATTTTTTTCAATCAGTCTTGTTAAAAAGTGATTTTAGGGTTTGACTGTGGCTTTTTGGCATCATTATCTCACCGGGTCTAGCTTGGAGGTTCCCCTGGGATCTCTTGCTGGAATCTTATCTTTTAGTATTTCCCTGTCTACATTAGCAACATTAAGAAAATCATCACTTTGTCCTAGAAAGAACCTTATTGTCTCAATTCAGATATTTAAGTATCCTTAATATGCTATACATCTGAACCCGCTATACATTTAGAGCTTTATTTTGTAAAGGACATTTTCTGATAAGCCTCCAGTAGCAAACTATATTATGAAATTACATGTGCCCTTTTGGGTTCAACAGTAATCTTTATGAGATCATTTTATTCCCTTCTGTCTCACAGTGTAACTGAAATCCTCAAGTGTGAAGAAACTTTTGCATCTCTCCCACATCCCAGAGTTAGCTTGGAGTTTGGCCTCAGGTCATAACCAACTGACTGTGCCTTGAAGGTAATTCTCTGGGGAGTTAATTAGGCTAGGCTGAATAATTTAAGGGGCAGTTTTGGTGAATTAAATAGCAAAGAGAATTTGGTTGTCAAGGTTAAAGCATCTCATCCTCCATTATTTCAGTTCTTACGTCTACTTTCCTAATAAACATTAAAGAAAACTAAACCTGTTCCATAGATTTGATATGATTAATTGATTTTGGTGCTTACTATGGGCCCACCAGGCTGGGCTCCATGGAAGTTTGAGTTGTAATTATAAAGTAAGATAAGTTTTTAAAAATGTATAGTAAAATCCTAGGCAGTCTTCAAACCCATCCCAGAGGCCACCATCTCTAAAAGACTTCTTCAGAATTAGTCATTCTCTCACCTAAAACCCCTATAACTTTTTATACACCTATAATACAACTCTTTAGACATCGTCTTGTAATGATTTGTTTACCAACCCGTCTTACCTATTGGACCTGAGCAACTCTGCGGTGGGAACTGTTGGCTTCATTTGTTTCTCCAATCACTTTAAACATCTGATATGTACCAGGCAGTGTATTTGGTCCTAGTGTTTCAAAAAATGAAGACAGTCCTCAGTTTGCATATATTCTGTATGTTTGTTGCATGTGTCAATCATTTTGCAGCTGCATTTTCACTTAACACTTTCGTTTTCCTATGAATAATTAAGAAATTAAGCCATTTTGAAGAATGACTGACTATGATTGTGGTTACATGTTCCCTAACCCACCCAAGCTTTCTAACATGTCTCTGGTTTAGAAGGTTTAGAAGCCAGACGTATTTTGTTTGTAGTCTTTCTTTGTCCAACACGACCTGCCCCATCAGCTTCTGACGAATTCTTTTAGGCCAGAGAACTGGCTTCATTGACCTTCGTATGTTCGGTGATTTCCCTCATAGAGCACATTCAGCCAAAAGGTGTTCAGCCTTGGACTAAAAGAAACCTGCTCCACTCCGCGTTTACATCCCGATGGTTTATTTTCAAAACCATATTTTTGTGGCGTTTATTTAAAATAACTGACGTTAAATGCACTGGGATGACTGCCTCTTAGAAGAAGGACCCTGGGAGATCAAGGAGATGTAGCAGAAGCAGAAACAACATGTTCATCCCTTATGAGTAGCAATGGCATCCATTTATCAGTTCCTGTGTCACCTTGACGATTTGCCTCGTCAGCTCTTACACTGACCGCATTTCCTTCATCACTGAGTTTCAAGATCTGGTGGTGTTACTCTGTTATACCCTTTACGTACTTTATCTTGCTCTTTAGTATTTCCAATACTTTCAGTGTTTCAGTCCTCTCTTATCTGCTGTTTTGTGCTTTATACATTTTGAGATGCACTCTAGTTTCTCAGCTTGTACCTTAGAACTAAGGAACTGAAGAAGTCCAGTTTCCCACTACATGCCCTTTGTGTCACATGAGAAAGGGGACCCTAAGAGGAGCACATGGAGGCTTCAGCAGGAAAATCAGTAAATGCTGACCATGCTGCACAATGAAGTCTGTTACTGCTTCCTGGTTCTGTCCTTCAGAACATTTGCTAGACTTCCCTCTCCCAGATTTTGCTACTGCCCCTGGCCTGCAATAAACCCCTTCTCCTTAAAAGCCTATGCCTTCCTTACACACATGCCTTTTCTAAGGGCTTCCTCTGATTAGAGGATGAAAAGATACTACATGTTAGGGAGCCACAGCATCTGATTGGATGAACACAATTGATCTGCCCATTTTTTCCACCATCAGGTACGCCCCTAAATTCGGTGGCTGTTTCTGACGACCTTCTGCCATGAGCCAAGCTTGCCTATTACAATAAGCCATCCAGACACTTCATCTCTCAAAGCAAGGGAAGAATACTTTTATGATTGGTGGCCAAATCATATTTCTGCTTTCTAGAGAACATCTTTCATATGAAGTCTGTCTTTCTACACTTGCCAGTAATGTTATGGTCTAGACTTCATGGAAATGGGTTTCCCCATGGCAGGTCATAACACTCCTTCACAACATAGACTTAGCATCTTTCTTAACACAGAATTCTAGGCAGCCACTTTCAATTGATTGAAGTCGTCATTCAAAATGAAGCCCGTTTGGCATCCCTAGCAGCTAGCCTCGTCTGGCCTAGATTGTTCCTCTGCACTGGTTTCCTGACCACTTGCATCAACCCTCTTGGGTTTAACATTTAAATTACTGTCCTGATTTTTCTCCCATTGTCAGCTTTGACGGGAGTACCAATGTATGGAAGCTCTCTGGTAATTTCCTACTGCACCCGCACAGTTGCCTCTGACTGTGTTGGCTGTCTCTAGAAGGGTAGATGTCACATGTTTACACACACACACACACACACACACACACACACACACACACACTCCACATTCACTAAGGCTTGTATTTTTGTCTCTAGTTTGTCCATAACTCTCCTCTCATGTTGTATGTGGGAGCCAATGCGCAAGTCATTAGAAATGGCATTACCAACTCCCTTCCCTGAAGACCACACATAGTTGATCTAGAGTTGCCTGGCGTGATACTCTAATACTTCAACAATGTTGAGCCTTCGGAGTTAATCGCACAGCAGCATTTCTATTTTCCCCAGTTTTATATGCACACAGCTATTCATTAGATCTCTGGGCACATGTGCCCAGAGGCAGGAATGTGCCATCTAATATGCTTCCCATGTATTTTAAGAATAGTTTAATTCTTTGTTTCTTGTACGTGTGCAGTGGTTGAGTTACTATCTTATGACTTGAGTTTGCCAACCACTAGGGTAGGGTCAACGTCCTGTTGTTCTCTTTATGACATTTAACACAATGTCACAAAAAGCTCGGCCTCAAGTTTTTTTTTATTTTATTTTATGGTAAACTTCATGCTATTTTGGTGTCTTGAAGAACTTCCTGGCTTGTGGGGCAGGAGATTGACTTGGTTCTAGACCTGGCATGGGCTCTAACTGGCTGCTACTGTGAAGCTCAGCTAGAGACATGAGCTTGTTTTTTCAGCTGTGAAATGTGAAGATGGACTTGAATAATCACCAAGCTTTCTTCCAGCTCTAAACTTCTCTGGGTTCTACTTTGCTCTGTCTCCTCCACTTTCTGGCATGTCTTTTGTATTTAATATTATAAATTTGTCCCCACTTTTAAAGTTATTTATAGCATGAGGAAGAGGTGAGAAATAGTTAACAAAATGTATTCTGAGCAGCCTAATACTTTTTTTCCCTGCTAAACTTCTCTTTCTTCTTCTTCCTCCAACATTTTTTTTTTGAAGGGGTGGATGGGTGGGTGGCTATAGTGATACTGATATTCAGAGAGCAGAAGAGAATGCAGGATTGCAAGGGTTCATAACAGATGGTCATGTGGTACCATTTTAGGAGGGTTATTAAAATAACAAATCTATTTTTCTGAATAGTAGGACGCCTTAAGTGTTTAGGTTTAAACCTACTGTTGAAATAGAAAAGAGGGGAAGAGAAGGAGTCAAGGAAACACCAAGCTAGATCTCAGTTTTCTTGTTGATCTCTTATTGTTGATCCTATTGCATGATCTCAATTTTCTTATTATTCCTGAGTATCTAATTTGGACAGTGGTGTGTATTTGAGACTGAACACAAGGAAATTTGTTGCACCATCTTCCTGGCCATTATCATTTCCCTTTGCTAAGTCTTGCATTGTGGGAGCTGCCTCTTCCCTTGCCCAAGTGACCTTATCAGCCCATGTCATAGATGCCACAGGTTGACATAACCTTTCTCCCAAGGAATTATATCATACTCTAAGTGGATCTAATTCACATTTCTACTCTCCCCAAACGGAGAGAAACTAGTCTGAGCACTTCGTATCTCCAGTATAGAGTGAGTATAAGGTTTATGTTAGGTGTTCAATAAAAACTTTTTTTATTAGTTTCAGGTGTACAAAACAATGTAATAGTCAGACATTTACACCCCTCACAAAGTGATAACCCCCCCCAATCTGCTACCTCTCTGACATCGTATATAGCTGTTACAATTCCATGACTCTATTCCTTATGCTGTCCTCCACATCCTATGATTATATATATATTAAACTATAGTTGACATTCAGTATTACTCAGCTTCAGCGTCTGGTGTTCACTGCAGTGGTCAGGCCTCTACACCATCCACGGAATGGCCTCCCTAATAAGACAGGTGCCCATCTGACACCCAACAAAATCTTTACAACATTATTGATTATATTCCCCAAACTGTCTTTCGTATCCCCGTGGCAATCTTGTGGTTACCAATTTGTGCTTTCTAATCCCTCACCTTCTCCCTCATCCCCACTTCCCTCCCATCTAGCAACTCTCAGTTTTTTCTCTATATCTCTGAGGCTTTTTGATTAGTTTGTTCATTTATTCTTTTTTTTAGATTCCACATATAAGTGAGATCATATGGTATTTGTCTTTCTCCATCTGACTTATTTCATTTAGCATAATGTTCTCTAGGTCCGTCCATATCGTTGCAAATGGTAAGATTTCATTCATCTTCATGGCCCAGTAATACTCCATTGTATAAATGTACCACGGTTTCTTAATGCAGTCATCTACCAGTGGGCATTTCAGTTGTTTTCATGTCTTGGCTATTGTGAATAGCGCTCCAATAAACATAGGGGTGCATATATTTTTTCGAATTAGCATTTTGGTTTTCTCTAGATAGATACCTAAGAGTGGAATTGCTGGGTCATCAGATAGTTCCATTTCCAGTTTTTTGAGATACTTCCATACTGATTTCCATAGTGGCTGCACCAATCTACAATCCCATCAGCAGTTCACAAGGGTTCCTTTCTCCACATCCTCGCCAGCACTTGTTGTTTGTTGATTTATTGATGATAGCCATTCTGACCGGAGTGAGGTCGTATCTCATTGTGGTTTTTGTTTGCATTTCTCTAATGATTAGTGAGCTTGAGCTTTTTTTCATATGTCTGTTGGCCATCTGTATGTCCTCCTTAGAAAAATGTCTCTGCATTTCTTTTGCCCATTTTTTAATTGAGTTGTTTGGTTTTTTGGTGTTGAGTTGAATAAGTCTTTTTATAAATTTTGGATATTAACCCCTTATCAGATGTATAAAATGTTTTAACCCTAAGAGAACTGAGCTATGAGGAAGTAAAGAAATGTATCAGGCTTCTTTAAGAAAGCAGTCTTTGAACATTTTTTGCTCTGTTCATTAGAATATGCTGCCCATCAAATTTTCAGTTAAGTGGATTATTGTAGAAACATTCAGTTCCACTTATCCCGTGTAATGTCTAGTGAAATGGAAAGAGGTTGCCTGAGACTGTCACTTCTCTCATTTTACATTGCAACCTTCTCCAGTACCCCTTTTCCTCTCTACCCCCACCCCACATACTTTTCAACAAAGGAAAAATATGTGGCTCATAGTAGCTCAGGGATATTGGGGAGGGGCGTGCTGAAGCTGTAGAGGATTCCCAAATTCTCAGACACTAAAAATTAAGGAGCAACCACTGGTTATCAAGCTGGCTTTCCTCACTGCTCTCAAGAGTTCCAGTTATCCACATTCACGTTTGTGCTTTGGGCCTCTCATAGGTTATTTCATAAAATCCTTTCTATAGTTGGTAGTAACACTATTACAAAGCACTGCATACGAAGTTTACACTTCAAGAATAGAAGACAAAAATATGGAGTCATCAAATGCCAAGGGCCTGCCAGATACTGTGAATGAAAATATGTCACTTCTTACTGAAAACCAGAATGCAAGTGTAAAATTGACCAAGACCTCTGAAGAGATGGAGAAGTTTGATACCTTTCTAGCAGCATCATAAAAATGAATATCATGAGTACACTAAGGGGAAGGGATGATAATTTCATCCCCCTTCCTGTGGTAGAATTGCATTTGTAGCCTCCCTGATGGAAATGGATACTTTACTGCAGTGGGTCATTACATGTTTTTTTTCTTTGAGAAAGAGTCCTTCCATCTTGGAAGCTGAAATGGCTGGGTAGTCCATCTCCCTGCCCCTGGCAGCTAGGGCAAGGGTATGTTACGTAGACTTGGCCAATCAGTACTCGTGTTCTGGACTTTGGACCTGGAGGAAGTGCTGTAGAGACCAAGGCATGCTTGAGAAAGTTTTAAGGCAGCAGTGTCAATGACAATGAGAGAAGCATTGTCATGAGTGGAACGTGGCTATCAAATTAGCAGTCTCACACGTTTGTCTTTCCACAATGTCAGACTATTAGAATACAGCCATGGATATACTCCTACTGACTTGGTTTCCCATGGGCATTAACCGAGGCTCTGGCCAGAGGATAGCCTCCAGTACGTGAGGTAGAGAGGTTTCACACAGGAGGGTCACACAGGTTTGAAAGCAATAGGGTTAGGCAAAGCAAAAGAAGGATGAGAGAGAGAGTCCGGTGTCCAGCAAGAGTCTCTATGGGCGCTGGATGAGTAGCGTTGGGCTTCAGACCAGGAGGCAAGGCTTCAAGTGCTCCATTTGGGATGAGTGCAGATGTAGCTGTCAGCTCGTCAGTTGAGGCCTGACCAATGAGCCATCAGAGAGCTCTGATTTTATGCTCAAGACTGGGTGTGGTACACCCATCCACAGGCCGATAAAGCCATCCAGATTATCACACTCCACCCTGTGTCTGGAGTTACCTGGTTAGGGCAGTCACTGGGTACGCGTTTCACATGATGCTCTGACATGGCTGTCACTTTGTGACTGACATAACTATCGGAATTATTAGTCCATTTTGTGTTCATAATGAATGCTCTGTACAAGCAGCCTGGAATCCAGTGTGCTGGTGCTGGCTGCCACGCCTTAGGCAGATACTCCTGGGGACAGCCACCCTTACTTTCTGCCTGGTTTTCTAACATTTCTGTCAATTCCCTATTCTTCACTATGCTCCCAAGACATTCCTTTTCTGCTTAAGGTAGCCAGACAGAACTTCTGTTGCTCACAACCAGTGACCCTGTCAGTCATTTTTATGGCTTTGCTGAGTCACGTGGCACAAACTACCATCTGTTCAGTCAATGTAAAGATATCTGTGGTCCATATGAATCTCTGTTAATTTAACTTTTATGGTGAAAACTTGTTACATATAGAAAGCAGGATTATTTTTATTTAAGTTTGTTTAATAAGACAAAAACAACAACAAAAAAGAAATACTTTTGGCACTAAGCATGAAAATATAAGGAAATGAAGCAGTTGCTAGGTAGAGTCATCTAAGCTCCAAAGGTTTATTTGTTTGTTTATGTTTTCTGCCTATTCATCCAACAGTAGGAACTGGTGAAATCCATGACAAGGAGAAAATAAAGCATCACAGAGGATGGAGATATTAAATAATGTATTAGAACCCAGAACACTTAAATCTTTAACATTCGTTATGAGAGTACTTCACATTTCTCAGGTGGCTTTTTTCCCCCACCACTTGGTATTCTGTGCCTACACTTGCATATTTAAGTAATTTAAAAATCACAAAAAGTGGTGAAGTCTTTTTTCTCATTTGACTGTTATTTTAGTTTGATGAGACTTGTTAAGGAAACCATTTAAAGTTGTAAGTGCCACCACGTCATTCCAAAGTAAAGAGTAGAAATTATCTCACTGATTCCAAGTTAAAAAGGTCCCGACGTTTCTTGATGGAATTAGCCTGTGTGATCATTTACCAGTGACCATCTCGACCCCATGAAAGCTGCTTCCCCTGGAATGAGCATGCAGGTCTTCGTACAACGTGGAGAGAAGCTTCATGGGCACCATTTGCTCTTGAAAAGGAAATCAGATTCACATTCAGCTTAAGGGCTGGGAATGATTTTTGTTGGCAGAAAAGGAACTATACCCCTGTTACTATTTCAGCTTTTATACATCAAGTCTTTATAGTTGAAAAAGGCTTTATAATCATTTTAATCAGTGGTTTCTCACCCAAGCCCAGGGTATGACATGACTGGCATCTTTTTCTAAGAAAACCATAGTTCGTGAGATGGAATTGACACAGGATGCTAAGTGGTAGTGAGCTGGTGATGGCAGAGAACTTACGGCATAGCCTGATGAGCCATGCTGTTTCCTTTATTTTTAGAGGTCAAGGTGGGGTGGAGGGAAGGAGTTGATGACTGATTGTTGTAAGTAAAGAGAGCACTTCCAAAAGCATTATTAGACATGTTAGAAGTCAGTTTCAGAAGTAAAGCAGGGTTTCTCTAAACACATACCTGTGGAAAAGCACCCTTGCTGTGTTAGTCGCACGCAGCCAGCATCTGAGAAGATCACATTTGGATTTGCCCCTTTCTGGAATGGCATTTTTGTTGGCTTCTTGTTTTGGACTAAGAATTTTCAGCGAGGTGTTTGAGTAGGTTGGATGTTGAGCCTGGGGATAGGGGTGAGCCAGACACAGGATTGTGAGGCTCTTTGTAGTAGGCTGCTGGCAGCCTTCTCCATCTTTCATTCATAAGCATGGACTTGACCCCTGTGGTCTTTTCTTTGACTTGGGATAATTTGTTTGACAATTCTAACTTTTTCTGTGTACAATGTGCAGTTAAGACATAGCAAACTATGTTTGAACATTGCTTTACCACGTACCGTTGTGTGCAGATGGTGAAACCTGTGAGGGGAAAGATACTGTCGCTCTCTACTTACATCCTAAGCAGGCATACAGCGAGTGGGGATACTCTGAGTTTGTGTTATTGATCAGAGCCTTCACGTGGAGTTTCTGGGGGACACTGTCTCCCTCAGCAGATAGTTATATTGCATAGGGGGGAACAAGAGCCAGTTAAAGAGTGTTAGCACAGGCCTTTAGCGCCCCAGTCCCTTTTTTGGTGACTCATCTATGACTCAGGAATTCCTCTCTTCATGCAGATTCCATCACCTGACGATTGGTTTTAGGACTATGTCTCCTCAGCTCCCCAGGGTCTCTCTGTCCTATGCATACAGCACCGCAGTCACTGCATCTGTCAGTCTCTCCCACTGCTGAGGTTTCCCCATCCTCTCTCTGGTCAGTCACAGTGCCCCTCTGGGCCCTGTGGGGACAACTGAGTTTCCATTCTCTTTGTAGAAGTTGATTCTCTGGGAAATATCTTAAGCTCTAAAGCTGCAGAAAGAGAGAGAAATCTCTGATAAGTCTCATAGTTGTCACCCTGGTGCTGTCCTTGAACTTAACGTCCATGGACAATGAGGAAGGGCACAAGGCCTTGACTCTGTGAAGAGTCCTTTCTCTGGTATACTTTTTTTAAGAGCCCATCACTTCCTGTTGGCTGTGTCCACGCCTGAGTCCCTCCAGCCCTGAATATATCTTGGTATATTCCCTCATAGGACCTTGGGACTCATGGTGAACTTTAGTGCCAGAGATAACCCCAGGTACCTGTGTTCCATATGCTTCCTTATGGACTCAAATTACATTCCTAGATTACACATTTTGTGTTTAAAAAAAAGAATCCCCCAGAGTATCTAGGACTGCATTGGATCCTTAATAAATGCTTGTTAACAATGGGGCATCCATTAAATATACATGGAAGTAATGCTTTCTTCTCCGATCTCTCCCTCTTGATCCCTACTATTAACTTCTTACTTTGGAAGCCACTTAGACAGGACTTTCTGAGAGAGAAGAACTGGTATATTTAGTAGTCGTCAGATAGTCACTGTTATGGGACTCAGTTTTTAAAACCCTGTTAATTGTTCTAGCTTAAGGCTAAATTACATGCTCTTCTCTTCATACAGTGATGACGATGATTTTATAAATGTTGGTTGGGTAGCACTGTAATTAGTGGGCACCAGCTTCTATTTTGGTAGCAATTTATTCTTGTACCACATTGAAGAGGTTTCTCTTTCCTGTGGTCATAAAGAGGTAAAAAAAAAAAAAAAATGACATCCTTTTTAATAAGGCATCCCAAGCAACGTAAGTACCTATGAATTATAAATGAAAACTTTTCATGATAAAAATAAATACAGTAATGCTGTCCCCTTCTCTGCGTCATCGCTTCACTAGGCCTGCATGAAAAGCAGTCAGAGGAAGTCCCAAGGGTCTCTGAGATCACTTGCATCTGTTTCATGCATTTCTCTGATGTAAATCAGAGGAAATCAAGGACAGTGGCATTCCAGCTGGTTTGAAGAGAGGGCTCTTTCTTCCAGAGGAGTCATCAGCTAATTGCTAATGGTCAGATAGGGGCCTGGGGTCCAACTCTCCACAGACTTGTCTTTGTAGTAGTGGTCTCCTAATATAACCTGGTCCGTGTTTGTTCCCTCAGGAATTAATTTACACCATTTAATGTTCAAGGATGGTTCCATTTTTCTTTTTTTTTTTTTTACACAGGTGAGGCCTTATTTAGTAGCAGTTAAGAGCATGTGCTGGGGCAGATGTATAAGGGGTCCTTTACCCTGCAAAAAGAGGCCCATAAACTGAGGAACTTTGAAGACTGTCACTCTAAAATAAGAACTAAACACAATCCCAGATGGATAGTAATCAATGTTAATTAATATCATTTATAAGAATTCTTCTTTCCTGTTTCTCAGACTTACAGCAAAGCTCTTAGTATCATTGGTGGTGATGGTGTAAGAAGTTGGTAGTAGATAAATAGCTCTGAGAAACCATAAGGAGGTAACTGAGGAAAAAGAGAAGGAAGCCTGGGTTAAAAAGAAAGCTTTCTTCTAGCTCTGTTTCTTCCTCCCTGCCCTCCGTTTACCTTTTATTTGATCAGTTGTTGATTAAATAACATTAATTTCTGTTGCAGAATTATGCATAAGAGACTACTGGCCTTTTGCTGTTAAGTTGGAAATGAAAAGTATGAGTATTGCAGGTCATCCGTTCTAAAATGTCTCATTTTGCCAACCTGATTAATGGTTTTCGTGGGAGCAATTAATGTCAAGGCAAAAGTAATGAACCCTTATGGGGATATGAAATACAGTTTGGGAAATATAATCAATAATGTTGTAAAGATTATGTAGGGTGCCAGGTGGGCACTGGACTTATCAGGGGGATCACTTCATAGACTGTGTAGATGCCTGACCACTGCACTGTACACCTGAAGCTGAAGTAGAGTAATATCGAATGTCAACTATAATTAAATAAGTATATATGTGGTCACAGGATGTGAAGTACAGCATAGGGGATACAGTCAATGGAATTGTAACAACTATATACGATGTCAGAGGGGTAGTAGATTGGAGGGTGGTTATCACTTTATGAGAGGTGTAAATGTCTACACATTGTTTTGTACACCTGAAACTAATTTAAAAAAATAAATACATAATGAACCCTTCAGCAAACAAAAATGTGGTTTCTGATCTAAGGGAATCTTCACTTAGCCTTTCAGAGAACTCCTACCAGCGTATGTCTACTTTCTAACTTAAGTTCTTTTGATCGTTTGTTTAGGTTATTAAATCAGACTTTTCTCTCACCAGTGTATATAACAAAATGTAATGCAGGAAAGCTAGTGCTTAATAAAAATCTTTCATTGCTGTCAATAATATTTATTGCCCTCAGATTAGAACCAAGTTAACATCAGATTAGTAGGTAGCTTCTCAGTCACAGGATTTTTAGGGATAATAGGTAAAGAAGACCAAAGAGATTGAAGAGACATTTGTTAGACTCATCTTTGGAGAATTTCAAAATCATCATTGAGACATTGGCAAACCTGGAAAAACTATTTCTGAATCTTTAGCCAGTGATGCCCCATGATTAGACTGTTTCACCATTAAATGTTTAGAGAGGTATTATGCTTCTTGGTGCATTTAGTCTATAAAACCTTTCTCCAAAAATTAGAGAAAAATTACAACCATAATAAATTGGTCTCAATTGCATGAATTCATGAGACCACTCTCTTTTCATTTCTTTCTATGTAGTGTTGTTTTCAACTAGTTTTAACAAAGTTTCAGAGTCATAATTGACAAAATACTAAAGTTATTACCGTGTTTCCCTGAAAATAAAACCGGGTCTTATACCGTATTTCCTTGAAAATAAGACCAGGTCTTATATTAATTTTTGTTCCAAAAGACGCATTAGGGCATCTTTTCAGGGGATGTCTTATTTTTTCATGTACAACAATCTATATTTATTCAAGTACAGTCATGTCATCTTCTTTTGGAACATCATTATAACTTACTAAATGCTTCCGTCTGGCTGATGATCTTAACTGGGGCTTATTTTCAGAGTAAGTCTTATTTTCAGGGAAACACGGTAGGCCCTTAAGAAAAAGTTTGCAAAGTTACATCTGTTTTTAAGCCCCTTCCCCCAATGGACCTTGCCCTACCCTCAGGAAAACCTTCTCTTTCATAAACTTTTGAATCAACAATTGGAAGATGGTTGCATTTTTTAACGTTGAGGTTTCACTTTTTCTCTTCTATGCCTTTTATCCTGCAAGAACCCTTTGGAATGATTTGAAATAGCGTTCTCCATTCATTCATAATTTATTGAAAATCTATCTGGAGCAAGATATTGTGCTAAATTTAAAGACAGAGTTCATTCGTTCAGCAAGTATTTATTGTGCACACACCATGTAGCTAAGAACTAGGAAAAGAGTGGAGAGCAAACGAAGACACCATTTCTGCCCTATTGGAGTTGACTCTAGTAGTGGAGACACCTGTGAATCAAAAATCACACAAATAAGTATAAAATTACAACTGGAGTGTGTAATTTGAGATCTAAAAGAGAAGGGTTGCATCGTCTAAAGGGGCAAAGAGCTTCCATGAAGAAATGATATTAAGGGAAGACTGGAGGATGAGGAGAGAGTAACTCAGTAAGGAGTGGGGTGCAGAATTGTACTGCAGGTAGAGGCAGCAGCTGATACCAATGCTCTGTGGTGGGGAGAACACAACACAACAGAAAAAGTGTACGGGGTCATGGTGCCCTGGAGAGAACAAGGGAGCTCAAGATGAGTCTGGAGGGGGATGGGCAGACATACAGGACCTTATAACCACTTTAAGGATTTGGAGGGGTTTTTTTCCTAAGAACAATGGGAAGTCATTGAAGGGTTGTAAGCAGGAAAGGCAAAGGGAACACATTTGTGGTTTGCAAATATCATTCTAGTGTCATTGGAGTGGAGCGGTAGCAAGATCAGTTAGGTCTTTATTGCATCCAGAGGAAAGGTGACAGTAACTCAGGTGCACATCGTGGAGAAGGGACCTATGATGGATTCTAGAGATGTGGAAGAGATAGAATCAGTAGAACTTGCTGTTTATTGAATGTCATTGGGGGAAGGGTTGTTAGCATGACCCCCAGTTTTCTAGCTTGCTCAGTAGCGTGAAGTTATGCCATTCACTGAGATAGAAAGCTAGGATAAAATAAGAATTGGCAGTAAAGCTGAGTTTTACTTTGGACGTGTTGAATTTGAATTGTTACAGTGTCATAAAATAAGCTCTTTTTACATAGTCTAAGAAAAATGAATGGCTTTTAGAAAGGTCAAGATGGCTATAGGTGGAGTGTTCCAATTGCATAACAAATACGCAACAGGGTTTAAAACAACATTCATTTTGCTCATGATTCTGCAGTTTTGGTAGGGCTTGGTGTGGATAGCTCATCTCTGTTCCACCTTGTGTCAGCTGGGGTAGCCTGCAGGCTGAGGGCTGGAATCATCAGAAAAGCTTGCTCACGCTTATGTGTGGCAGCTAATGCTGGCTGGTGACTGGAACCTTAGCTGGGGCTGGGGCCATAACACCTACACATGGCCTTTCCATGTGGCTACTTGGCTTCATCAGAGCTTGGTTGGCTGGGTTCCAAGGTGAGTGTCATAAGTGTGGAGGGAGAGCCAGGTGGGAGATCTAGCACCTTTCATGAACTAGCCTCAGAAGTCACCCAGCAACGCTTCTGCTTTGTACTGCATTCTGTTCATTAGAAATGAGTCACTAGGCCAGACCATACTCAAGATAAGAGGAATTAAAGTTCACCTTTTGATGGGAGGAGTGTTGAAGAATTTGCAAACATGTTTTAAAACCACTACATGGGGTTAGAAGTAAGGAGAAGAAAGCAAAGAGCATGCCAGATGGAGGGAACATGGTGAAGCAGGAAAGTAGAAACAATATTCAATAGAAGTGGAATGGTTGCCCTTGATTGAATTAGAGATGTATGAGGAGTCATGAATATTGTAGTGGGAAATACATGTTAAAAGAAAATTTGGGACTAAATTATGGTGGAATCTAAATTTTCTGAAATGCATGTTTTGAACCCTGAAACAAGTTGTCAGAGAAGAGAACAAGTTCAAGTTTATTAACTAAAGATACAAAGTAGAGGTAACATTTCAGTGACTGTCATGAGTTAAGAATAATTCTACTTGATAAAATGATTAATGCCGATTTCCTAGTTCTGCTCTACAAATTTGGGTCAAATTGTCTCCAGATTTAAACTGTTAACATGTTCAGATTTCTTCACCGGGCTTTGTGGTTTGCCTTACTTGAGTTGGAAATATAAGCCAGGCCTGGTGGGAGAGAGAGGTGGCGGGGCAGAAGGGGGGTTCCAGGCATGAAGTGGTTGTCCTTTATCCCTTAGTGGGGTAACTGCAGGAATCTTGGTCTCTTTGTTTCTCATTGTGGCTTCAAATTCCTCCCACCTCACGGTTAGACTACCTCAAAAGGATTGCATCAGGATGAGTGTAGTGGGTTGAATAATGTCCCCCCAAGTTTATGTTCACCCAGAACCTCAGAATGGCACCTTATTTGGAAATAGGATCTTTGTGGACGTTATTAGATAAGGATCTTGAGATGACATCATCCTGGGTTTAGGGTGAACTAAATCCAATGACTGGCGTCCCTATATGAAAGGAGAGGACACAGAGACAGAGGGAAGAAGGCCATGTGATGATGCAGAAGCAGAGACTGAGTTATGCATCTATAAACCAAGGGTTGCCAGGAGCTACCAGAAATTAGAAGAAGCAAGGAATTCTCCCCTAGAGACTTTGGAGAGAGCATCACCCTGTCCATTCCTTGATTTCAGACTTTTGGCCTCCAGAATTGAGAGAATACATTTCTGTTGTTTTAAGCCACCAGCGTGTTGTTGCAGTACTAGGAGACAAACATAAAAGAGAATCAGGCATAGAAAATACAGGTGTTGGTTTGCCAGGTGCCAAACAGAAACAATTTTGAGCCTCTTGGTGATTGTATATCATATTTCTCACTTATAACTTCAGGACACGAGGGAGGTTAGCATATTCCTTTTCTTAATGTAATGGCTAAGTATTTCGACTGAGAAAGGGCATAAGAAGAGTAAATGAGCTTCCAGTAATGCGCCCTCATGTAACTGGGCTGGGCCTTTTATCTGCACTGGCAGCCGATCACAACAAAGGGAAATGGTAGCGTGAAACTCACAGGTGTGAGCTGGTGCCTAACAGGTTCACTCAGTGCTGTTGCGAACCAAAGGAAGGCACCCGTTCTTTGTCTCTGTTGTGGTACATAGAGAAGAAAGCAAGCCTTCCTATGGCAACAGGGAATTTTTAATAACGTAAAGGAGACAGAGGAAATGTCCCAATAGAGAATGAAGTGTGTCAAAAACAGATTGTGCACATAATTACTTTCACAGACCTTCCTGACATTATTAGCGAGACTGGTGTTTTGATGAAAAAACTTAATTAAAAGTTAATTTTTTTAAAGTGGAAAATATTCAGCGTGGTTACAGGAAGATGGAAATCAGGGCACTGTGTAATTTTAATTGCCTTCAAGAGATGTTCTCCACGAAGACTAGTGGGGAGAAAAAGAAGCCACAGGGACAAAATCCAAAGTGAGTGGCCCTGTTGAATCCCCAGAATTGGGAAGAGAGGAGTCACTCTGCGTTTGAGAAGGGTTTTCCCCACTCTTATGGGTGACGGGACATGAACTCAGTTCCACATGGGACATCTCAGCCCAGAGTAAGGGAGGTAGTGGATCTGTTGTGGAGGGTACTGGCCAGGCCACACTTGGGTGCACCTGGTAGGAGCAGTGTTTATTTTTAAAAATTAAATTTGTTCCTCCAAGAAAGGGACACAGGAAATTGAGGAGGTTAAATATCCTATGAAGCAGCAGGTTTTAAATGCTGATCTGTGGCTTAGTTCTAGCACAATCATCTGGTTCTGATTCATTAAATCTGTTTGAGAACCTGTATATTTCTATTTTTAAAATAAACCTTCCATATTGTCACCCCAATAAATTTAAAAAATAAATTAAAATAAAATAAAATAAACCTTCCCATGGGGATTCTGGGAGTCAGTTTGGGAACTGTGGGTTTGGAATGAAAGGATCTTGGACTTGAAAACCAGTAAATAAAGGCTATCCCTTTACTTCTTGTATAGGTTCAAGCTGGTTGCTCAGATTCCCCCGTCAAATTGGGATAATGAGCTTACCTGATGGGGTTTTGTGAGAATCACAGATAACATCGGGAGAGTGACTAAGACATAGTAAGTGATCTAAAAGTGATAAAACTGGATAAGAAGAGATGAATCAGTCTGCTTGCTAAATTGGGTGACATTTGAAATATTTCTTCAAATATTTAAAGGGCAGCGGTGTGGAAGAGGTAACAAACTTATTTTTGGTGGCCTTTATTGGTCAGACTTAGGCCCAGCAGTTGGAAGTCATAGGGAGATAAATTTCAATGCAATATAAAGTGGAACTTTCTAACAGATGGTCCAGGGATGACATTGGCTGACGTCAGAGGGCAGTACCTCTGAATCACTGAATCAATGATAGCAGCTGCCATATTGGAGCCGTGGTCTGAGGACCACCTGGGTCTGCTCGGTAACAGGGTTGCCAACATCCTGGGGAGCAGGAGCCAGCATACGATTGTTCTGTAAACTATTAGCATTTGTTTGAAGTAAATTTTAGTGGAAAGAAGCTACAAATAAGACATATGCATAAGAGCATGGATGCCCTTTCAGGGGTCTCTACCAAGGACATTATTGTCCCCTCACCCCGCACCTTTCAGAAAGGAATGGGGTCGTATTTAGCTTTCCCTGATGACTGGGGAGCTCTACTGGCATTTTACGGGTAGGGGCTAGATCTGTGAAATATGCTGAAATGAGTGGGACAGACCCAGCCAGTGAGACATTATTCCATCCCACATGCCAACACTGCTCTGTTGAGAAACCCTGCCCCTTGTTGAAGCTCAGATGGTTCCCCTGAATCAGCCCCAGGGGGTTCTTTTTGGAACATAGTTTGGAAACCTCTGGTACAGTAGGGCTGGGTTTCAGGGCTGCTCAGCCTTCCATCCTTGCACTCCCTGGAGACCACAAGTTTAAAGCAGAGTGTCAGGAGGAAGGTGGACTGGGCCATTCACGTAGAACAGAGTGTGATGAGAATGATGGGAGTTGAAGGCAGTTGGCTTCCTTTTCACTGGGGACCATATTTGGATGAATGCTGACCCACTTTTGAGAAACGCAGTTAATTGTTATTTCCCCAGTCTATCCCTCTTGTTATCAATGAGACATTGGGGAAGCATTTGACGGGGGTAAGGGGAGTAGTTTGTGTTCATGGAGGTTGATCTCCCTGCATGGTGCTAGCCAGGCTGTATGGAGATCAGATGTCTGACTTTGGCTTTCACTTTAGCGTATCAGGCTCTGGCCAACTGATGTGAAAGCAATTTGTAATTGATTTACTATTAGTCCCAGTTAACTCAAGTTTCCAAATCTTCCCTTTGTCAATAGATGAATGATATTAGGTATTCCTTCTGCCTGCCTTGTTCTTATTCTTATTTTGCAAATGCCTGCCTTCAGCTGTTGTGTTGTTTGTTCTGATTGCTGTTTTTCCAGTCAGTGGGAGGAACTCACATCCCCTTTCCGTTGGTGCTCCCCGGTGAGGCTGGTTGTCACAGAGGGACCTTGATGAGTTACAAGGGCATGGCTATGTTACCAAGCAGCGTGCTAAGAAAAACACTTCTCCAGTGCTGCTCTGCAAGCCTAGGCGAGGTGATACACCAACTGGGAGTAGGCAGGAACAAAAGCCTAGAGAAATCTGGCCCCTATATGAAGGTGAACCAGAGTGAAGTAAACATTTCTGTCCTTACATGGTTCACTCTGCAGCCTTCACTGTTGGCTTTCTGGGCAGTCAGTAAACAAGGCGGAGAAATGAATTATTCCCTCCCGAGTGCAGGGATCCCTGTCACCCACACAATCCCCCTGTGTGTCACTTTGAGTCACACCCCCTGGCTTTCTGGGACTGGAGTGATTGTCTTTAGTTAGCTCTGGTCTTGCTGCAATGCCAAATCCAACCTATGACATTGTCCTAACAGCAGGGCGTTCTATTCCCCCTGGCTTGGTTTAGCTCTACTGAGCAGAACAATAAATCATGCAAACAACAGGTCATTTTCTTCCTAGCATTGTCTAGAACCCTGAGGGCTTGTCACCTGGAATCAATGACTTGTCAGCACTGAAGAGGATCTTAAAGGTCAGCTACTTCAACCTCCCACCCAGGATATGCCTTCTAGAACTCACCACCCACGTTGCAGATTTGTAATATTATATGTGGTTACTCAATGCAATTGTGTCATTTGGGGAGAAATGACCTAGCCCCAGGGTCATGAAACCCACTGTAGTGAGCTGCACTACAACGGAGGTTTATGCTGCTTTCCAACCTTAATTATTAGTGGTTTGGATTCCTTAAGTTGATGATGGGTTTTCTGATTACCAATTACTACATGTTATTTTTTTAATGTAACATGAAACTGACCCATTTAAAATAGCACAGTGGCAAATGTCCGATAACTAGCAATTTCCTCTTCTGATATCAGCCAGTGGAATCACCACACCTAGTGAGGTGTCTGGGGGCCACTTTATCTTCATTCTCTCACTGCAGTATTATTTTCTGGTGTTGTCATTACCTATCTAGGTGCGATCCTGTGCCATGCTGGGGCCTCAGCTTTGTGCCAGTGAGGAAACGAGGTTCAGCTGGGGAAAGGGCCTAGCGCAGTTGTTCTCAGACTTAACTGCACATTAGAATCACTTGGAGAAATTGGTCTGGGGTGCAGCCTGGACTTCAGGAATTTTAGAATCTCCACGAGTAATTCCAGTGTGCAGGCAGGGTTGTGAACCAGTGATTGGAAGGACTGGGCATCAAGAAAGGCATTGCAAGTGGTGGTGGCAAAGGCAGTGAAAAACGAGTTGGGACGAGTGACAGTGTTTTTACCCCCAAGGTCTGCTTTGGTGGTAGCAGGAGTCTCAGGGGGAATTTTTACTCATTAGAGTAATGAGTACACAAGGACAGGAGGTGGCTGTTAGGGTTAGATTGATGGCAAGGACTGGGAAGATTGATACTTCTCTAAGCAAATAAGATGGGGTCTGCACCTCCAGCAGGAAAAGGTCAAATATGGGACTCGGACAAAGGGCCAGTGGTGTTGGCTGTGTCCACAAGCTGTGGTCAGAGGAAGAGCCTACAGCCCAATTGTCATGTTCGCATTGAGCTTGCCATGTTCAGGGGCAGCGAGGCTGACTCCAGAGCCTGCCTTCTGTCTGAGTGATGGGGCTCCCCATTTATCTCCAGGCTCAAGGCTGAGCCTGCAGGAAAACAAAGGCTGGAGTTCTTCTGATTGAGACAGGCAGAGACTGCCGGACTTGGGACCAGGGACGTCCGGATGAATAGGCGGGCTCTGTCACGGTGATATGAAATACAGTACGGGGAATGTAGTCAACAGTGTTGTCAAGATTATGTGGGGTGCCACATGGGCACTCGACTTATCAGGGGGTCACGTCATAGACTATGTAGATGCCTGACCACTGCACTGTACACCTAAAGCTGAAGTAGAATAATAGTGAATGTCAACTACAATTACATGTATGTATATGTGTGTGTGTATATATATATATATATATGGTCATGGGATTTGGAGTACAGCATAAGGAAGATAGTCAGTAGTATTGTAAGAGTTATATAAGATGTCAGAGGGGTAATAACTTTGGGAAGTGGTGTTATCACTTTGTGAGCGGTGTAAATGTCTAACTAGTACATTGCTTTGTACACCTGAAACTAATAAAGAAATTTTTTTTTAAATAACCATAATTACAGCAAAAAAAAAAAAAAAAAGGCTGGCTCTGAGTCTGTTGTAATTACCAGGGAGGTCAAGCAGACTGACTGGAAAGGTGAAAATGTTCTTTGTTGTGTCTTCGTGTGAAAGTAATTTCATCTCCCAAGCCAGGCTGGAACACCCTTCAGGTGTCATATAGGATGTGTTGAATTAGGTAATGTCTCTAAAGATCTCTCTGGATTCCATGGGTGGCGGGGAATATCATTTGAATATGATGCGTAGGCAGGAAATAAAATGCAATGTAAGCACTGCATTGTGGAATTTACTATTCACCTCGAAGTGGATTCCTCACAACTAGAAGCAAGGAATTCGACATGAGAAGGCTGGACATCTGGCCAATGGAAACAGGGATGTAATGTAACGCAGGATTTGAGCACTAGAAATTCAAGGACCTTTTGATTCCCAAGTGCATAAGTCTGTTACTCACTTGAAAGGGGGGGGAGTCTGTGGTGAGGAAATCTTGCTTCTTGTCCCTTAGTAGCTCAGATGATATGTGGAGGTATAGAACTTCCTCCTTGTTCTGGGAGACGAGCTCCCAGGTTTCTTTTACCACAGGCTATGGATCTGTGCTGCTGTGATAGGATGTTTTCTGTTCTTTGGCTTGGAAATGACAAGGTACTTTCAGGACCGCTTGGGAGGAATTGGAATTGTTTCCTTGAGATAGTGGGGAGCTACTGGAAGTGTTTGGACAGGTGGGCAACATGCTGAGAGAAATATTTTAGGAAAATGCACTTGTCAGTCATCCGTAGGTGGGGGATAATAATACTTAACCGCTGGCTTGTTGTGAAGAATAAATGGAACGATGTAAGTGAAGGTGAAGATGCAGGGTCACCATTCCTTTGTCCATTCTTTTGCTTTCTCTGAGACCTGGTGCCCCCGAGGACATAATGTATTCTCTTGATTAGCATATTAGTTTGCTAGAGCTGCCATAGCAAAATACCACACACCAGGTGACTTGAACAACAGAAATTTATCTTCTCACAGTTCTAGAGGCTGGAAATCCGAGATCAAGATGGTGGCAGGTTTGGTTCCTTCTAAGGGCTGTGAGGGGAGGATCTGTTCCAGGCCTCTCTGCTTGGCTTGTAGATGGCCGTCTTCTCCCTGTGTCTTTGTGTCTTCACATTATCTTTCCTCTATGTGTGTGCCTGTGTCCAAATTTCCTCTTCTGATAAGGACATCAGTCCTATTGGATTATGGTCCATTCTAATGACCTCATTTTAACTTAGTTACCTCTGTAAAGACCTTATCTCCAAATATGGTGACATTCTGAGGCACTTGAGGTTAGGACTTCAACATATGAATTTTGGGGGAACACAGTTCAGTCCGTAACAACCAGTCTTTTTGGTGACTTTCTCCTTTAGGGGCTTAGTTGTAATTACAGATTACTTTCAGGGGTATTTCAAAACCCTAAACCCCTTCAACCACACACCATATGTCCAAAATTATGTTCATCATCTCTTGGCACCTGTTATCCCGTCACTAGAATTACTTGGTTAAATAAAGCAGTGTTTCAAGATAATTTCTGTAAACATACACTCCTTTTATAGAAGAGGAGTAATAGTAGCAGACAATAAACTACTAGATGAATTTGTTTACCAAATTATGAACAAATATTGATGTATGATAGCTAGGAAAACTAAGATGTGTGACACAGTACAAAAAATTAGAATATCTCATATAACATTGCAGGAAATAACAAGGGCTGTGGAACCAGTCTGCCTGGGTTCAAATCCTAGCTCTGTTCCTTTTTCTAGTTGTGGCCTTAGGCAAATTACTTAATCTCTCTGTGATCTTTTTCTACATCTGAGCAATGGGCATAATAATAGTACCTGCCTCATGGGGTTGTTTAGAAGATAAATGAGCTAATGCATATAAAATACCTTGTCTGTATAGTCAGGTTTCAATAAATGTTAGCTGTTGTTGTTGCTATAGTGCTTCATGAATTTCAAAGCACATCCCTGTTTTCTTTTTTGCCCTTAAAACAACCCTGTGGAATAAGAGGAATTAGTCCCATTTTATAGATGAAGAAACTGAGGCTCTAAGACATTAAGTGAATCATCCCAGGGTGTATAGCAGCATTCCTGAATTCTGTTTCACCAGTGAGGATGCCTCTTGGAGGAGAAATAGAACTCAAAAATTATAGGCTTTTCCCCAGGAAGAATAGGCCAGGGTGTGAGCCTTAAGGCAGAACAAGGCTGTAAGGTCCCAGGAGTAAGGCATCCTGAGAAGAGAAGTGATGATAGAGACAAACGCTGGGTGAGAAGGACCTTGAAGAACTTCGCCTCTTGGTCAGTGCATCACTGGTTGTGATACTGTCCAGGTGGCTGAACTTTGAACCCTATTTGATGATAAAGGAAATCTTTGAATGTGAGGCCTTTCTAGATCCCATTTGTGGAATTCAGTTTCCTCGAATTTCCCAGTCCTGGGCCAGCTTTGCCAGGTAACCTCCATGCATGGGTTTTATGATGTTTCCAGTGCTCAACCTACAGCCTGTGATTTTTTTTTTTTTTTAGGACTCCCAAAGATACACTCAGCGCACTGAGCTGAGAAAAGTTCCTTCCTATTTTCTGAAGTTTGGTCCTCACTAGGGTCCTTAGAGCATCCTCAAGCATGCTCATCAAAAATTAGTGGGGAGAAATCTCTACTCTCTTAGTGATGAGGCAGGGTTACAGGAAGACATTTACATGACTATGTACTGCCAACTTGGAACTTTGCAAATGTCTGTAAAGTTGACCGATCTTGTTAATGTCAACATTTTAAATTCAATGTAAATTGCTTTATAAGATTATTTTTATCATATTGAATTATAGTTCTTTATGAATGTGTCTTTTAACCATTAGATTATGAGACAACTCATGGGTAAGCACTAAGACCACTTCATTCACTTTGTACCAGAGAGCTCAGTAATGTCTGGGAAATAGTAGCTGTTCAATAAATGGGAAATGTTTTTCAATTGAATGAAAAGATTAGATATAACCTAAACCACCTCCCTGGGCAACCAGGAATGCCCATATCATGCCTTGAAGCACACTGAATTCAGATGCAAGAGTAAAAGTTATTGTAACAAACCCAGTGTGCTTTGACACATGGAGAATTATACCTATTTCCTTTTCCTATCATCATCAAAACAATCATGAAATTGGAAGCCAGTAAATATATGAGTATTCAGGTGTCAGATGGGTACTAGACTTATCTATGTGACCACTTAGTAATGTATATAAATGTCGAATCACTGTGTTGTACACCTGAAACTAATATAATATTGTATGTTAACTGTAACTGAAAAATAAATCAAAAAATTGTAAATAAATAAATATAGGAGTCATCAAATGCCATAGGAGAGGACTACCATTTAGTTCACAAGTGATTTGTGTTGTCAATTGTTTGAAATAGACTCTGTGGTGAAGTCCCTATTGAAATATTGCATTCCCATGACATTTCCACACGTCATTCTGGGCCTTCCTCCTCCAATCATTGCAATTAGTAAAACTATAGGCATGCTGGGTAACTATGCCTTTCACATAGAGTTTTGTTTATGGCCAGCCTTGCTTGAATTAAACTATTTGACCATATCTACCAACTAGAGTGCTGGTTAATGAATGAGAAAAACCAAATGTAATTTGTTTCTTATATTGTATAATGGTAGTTCTGTTTTCTTTGTTTTCTTCCTGTTCTTAAATTCTGTGGGAAACCCATGGGAAGTGAGAGGTTCTATCCAGGGTATTTAACTTCAAATCATTTCATCTCTTTTGTTCTTCCTCTCATCTATTCCCCTGTGTTTTTGAAATATACTCAAGGGCAAGATTGATAGCTGAGCAGAATTCTGCTGTGAAATTTGAGTGATGTGAATTCTTAATCAAAATTTCAAGAACAAAAACTTTGACGATGATATCGCCCATAATTGTCACTTGTATGCACTTGACATAGTCAGTTTACATTAACCAGCATAAAATATTTAATTAGTGCAGCAAAAAGGGGGGGAAAGTGCTATATGGGAAAAAAGAACAATTGCTCTTCTATTACCCATTTGAGGGACGGGTTGGACTTGCTTTAACTCTTTATTTAGGACAATATCATTGTTGGGCTTTTCAGAGGATGAAAGGAGTGGATCCTGACCTGCCTCTATACCCCACTGTGTTGTCTGGAAGGATGCTTCAGAATAGAGATAATGCTGAATTATTCTACAAAAGGCAGTCAGAGGAAATTTATGAATCATGGAGAGTGAAGAGAAGAGGGGTGAGATGTGACAAGAATGATGGGTTGGGGTGACATGACATCTGGAGCGGGGGACTAAGGAGTTCAGCCAAGAAATGGTCTCCAAAGTGCAGGACAGGGCAGCAGGGAACTTTGCTATTTTGTAACTCTTCCTTTTCTACTCCCCAAAACCTTAATAAGACCACTTGACAAATTAGCCTTGTTTCTGGAAAATTGAAACTCTAATGCTTTCCATATGACACTAAGTAAGAGGTGGCAAAAAAGAATTAGTTAAGAGGTGGTAAATGCAAATGAGATTCAGTGGGACCAGTTCTTCAAAGTCAACAGATGACAGAGACTGTAAACCCACAAGAAATCTACAGAAATTTCAAGGAGAGGGCACTGGATTTAGATGGAATATTTCATCCAGATGCTGTGAGGATGTTCACTGCAGCCCCCTTCCCTGCCTGACCAGTCATGGGGGAGGTACAGAAATGAAGAGGGAAGACAGGAAGGAGAGAACAGGACCTATAATTTATTGTTGGAGACCCTCTCTGTGACAGACATCTTAAGTGAATCATCTCATTGAAGCCTCTACACAACCCTTTAATATAGGGATGATTTTCCATTTTATAGACGAGGAGACTGAACCTCAGAAAGATCGAGCTAGTAGCTCATAGTTATGAAGTGTCAGGGTGCCATTATGTGACTCCCAACCAGTGTTCAGAAGTGGGAAATTTCATGACTTAGTGCTCCCTCTATTCCTTCTTCTTTCCTTTTTGCTTCCTTCCTTTTTGTTGCCTATCTTGAAATAAATGGTCATAACGTTAAATAGTAGAGGTACATTTTGAATAAATAATGATGTAAATTTTTAACCTTCTTTTATTCTAGAATTTTAACAAAGGTAACATATTTGAAGTTCTTTTTCAACAGGCCTGACAAAATGGTGTATGACAATGACTGTTATTTGTTTTCTATCCATGAATTCAAGGTAAACTTGCAAACCTCTAAAGAGAACATGGCATCAGCAAGCAACCAGGGCTGGGACCAGGAAGGACGGAGTTCACTATAGTTCCACATCTTCTGTCTAAGGGGCATGTTCTTCAGTGGAAGCTTAACCAATTCATGAGTTTCAACAAGGAGCCAAGAACCATGGTAGCAACAGAAAAGCAAAGAAGCCAGCGCTCTCGCTTTAGGTTGCTCACCAATTCTAGAGCATGAGTCAGACTCGGGCAAGGAACAATCACATAACATGTGTGTGCTCCAGCCTGGAGATGCAAGGAGAACTTTCTGGGGGACATGGACCCAACAGGGGATTCATTTATGGGCTCTGGATTGTGAGAAGGTGGAGTTCAGTAGTTGCATCATGAGGAAAGATGATGTGGAGCAGTTGTTGTTTTCTTAATGTGGCCTCACCCATAATGAGCAGTATGGTCTCCCACCCCCTCAGCTGCACGTAGTTATGCTTTATACCCAATAGCTTTCTCTTAGCTCCTTATTCAAAGGAGTGTTGCTGGGTTTCCTTTGGGGCCCCGCGTTTATTTGTTGTGGTCTGGTGGTTTGTTCTGGCAAAATGTACTCCGTGGATTTTTACAGCTTTTGTGTGCATGGGCATCTTTCCACCCCAGCAACATGTTTACAACTGACAGCCCTTCGTTTTCTGAAAATACTGCCGAAAAGAGCAACTGTGTTGGGATGTGCCATGTGTTTGAGGAGCCCAGGCAGCCAACCACTAGAACTGGCTCTTCCTGATGTTCTTGCTCAGAATCACTCTTCTTTGTGCTGGGTTCCCCAGCCTCTACCATCCCCGCAGGGCCTGTTCTCTGTTGACATGATGTTATTTTCGAAGTTAAAACCCTTTCAGGCAATTCCGGCTATGCTTAGTATAATAATACACTGGTATAATTTGTCACACATCCTAGAAAACCCCTTTTTATAAACTCCCTGTATTACTGAATTTATCAAAACTCCTTAGGGAACACATTCTAAGATCCTAGAGTTAATCAACAATAATTAATGAGAATGTTTTCAAATTCATCTTTCCTGTGCAAGTCCCTTTAAACCACCCCTTCTACTATCCCCATTTTTGAGAGAGAGAGAGAGAGAGACCTCATCATACTTTACTGATTTTTAACTGATAGATAATTCCCTCTTCGCTGCTATTTCCCTTATGTTCCTGCCTTCAAAAATTGTCACTTCTGTTGTAGTTTTCTGTTTCTTTTACTGTATTTTTCACTTTCCAAAACATAGGTCAGTGGAAATTAAAGGGCTTCCAATTTCTCGTTACAGCTCTTTTTCTCTCTGTTCTTTTCCCAGTATTAACCTTGAATACGGACTAGCAAAGACATATAGGAGAGAGAATCGGGAGCTGTGTTTTTTCGTACACTCAAGAGCTCTCCAATTCAGGAATTTGCCAACTAGGGAAGATTTTATTATGTGGTAACACCAGCCAGCTGAGTGCGTTACGGAAGCTTGCCTGTGATAGAGTTCAGAAATAGACAAAGATGGAGGGAAATTTGAGAAATCTAAGGACACATAGGAGCCATTCTTAAGGTTGGAGGTCAAAAATGATTGGTAGGAGAGGGTGCATCTCACAAGATGAAAAAGCCCTAAAGACAAAATGCACATTTCTATATACCTATTGATTTCAGTAGATCTAACCCCTGTGGCAGAGGGCGGTGATTCTTCCGACTGCCACCAGTCTATTTTCTTCCTTGTCAAATGTTCTCAATTTATTGTGAATGTTTTCTCTACCTAAATTTTGCTGGCGATTTTTGAGGACTGGTAGCTGGACTAATTTAATTCGTATTCATTCATTTGTCCATCAAATCATTGTGTGTGTTTATGCCAGGTACTGTTTTAAATGTTAGCCACTGCTGTAGATTCAGTCATTTATTTCAATTCCTTCCTGGCCTACTTACACATTTCATCGGAATAAGTCATTTTTAAAGGGACTTTTTGTTTTAAGGGAGAATATTTATTGGGTGTAGAGGCTTAAAGGAAAAGATAGTGTCTGCTGCTTGTTCTTAGAGGGGAAGCTCCAGAGGTGTCAAGTGGCGGTTCAAGGCATCATCTGAACCACAGCACCTCCTCCCCAACTCAGTTTGGGTTCTTCAATAAGGCACACTGCTGCCTCTACCCAGGTGAGGTCAGCAAGGTCACCCCTTGAGGGTCCCTTTCTTGCAAAGCTAGTGCATCAGAACTGGTGGACTCATGTCCTCTTGGCTTAATAATGTGATCCCAGCTACAAATGTTGGACTGAAGTTCTAAAAGTCAAAATATTTTCTTGGACAGATTATTTGGAACAAAATTGTATCAAATCTATTGTACATTTAAGCTATTTTTTTTTTTTACTATTTATAAAAATAAAATGTGAGCAGAGCAACAAAACTAAAATAGTGCAAGATATTATACCAGCAAAATAAAACTTTTCTTCTCTCCCTTTGAATCTAAGTCACTTTTCTCTCAATGCAATATGTGCTAAGAGTTTCTTATTCTAAAAATTTTCTACACATGCACAAATTTTTATGTGTACATATGTGTACATATGCATATTTGTACATTTCCACCAAAACCTATGTGCTATGTTAGCTATCTAGTGCTGTGTAACAAATTCACACAAACATAGATGCTTAAAACAACACACATTTGTGATCTGATAGTACCTGTGGGGTAGGAATCTTGACACAGCTTAACTGAGTCCTCCGCTTCCGGGGTTTCATGAGGCTCCCATCAAAGTTTTGTCCAGGATTGGGGTCCTATGTGAAAGCTTGACGGGAAGGGTCCATGTTTAAGCTCATTTAGAGTTGTTAGCAGGAGTCACCTCCCTTCAGGCCATTGGACTGACCTCTCTCAGGTCCTAGCTGGCTGTGGGCCAGAGATCACCCTGTTCCTCACCAAATTGACGTCCCCATCTTGGCAACCTGCTTCATCAAAGCCAACAAGGAAGAAAGTCTGCTAACAAGATGGGAGTTACAATTTTATGTAATGTAATCACAAAATCACATCCCATCACCTTTGTCATATTCCACTGGTTAGAAGCAAGTCACAGGTCCTGCCTACACTCAAGGGGAGGGGACTATACAAGTGCATGAATACCAAGAGGTAGGGACGCTTGGGGGCCATGTTGGATTCTCTTCTGCACTATCTGAACATTGAATGTTAGTATTGGCTGTTCTCCCACACAATAGTGCTCTGCAGAGGGACATTGGCTGTATGCCCAATGATACCTTTTGATCTTCTTGCTGTACCTTTCCTTACTTCAGCCATGATTACAAGTAACAAAACTCTAGGGCACATCAGTGGTAAAACAGAATCCTTATTCCAGAAATTTAATTAACAGCCAACATGAAATAAAGACCATTTATTTATTGTGAATAAACTAAAACATTATCACCAGGAGAGATGAGTGAGAATATCCAAACTACAGTAGCTGATATTAAATATTAGGGGTGATGGTTAGAAGAATGAACAGCTTCGACAGCAGAGACAGTGATCAGTGACTCTGGCCCTATTGAAGCACCTGCCTGGAAGACCCTGGCTGTGCCTGGTGTTAACCCATCAGTTACTGACTAATGGGGAGACTTTGGATGGGGATCCTGGGGGAGGGGTCTGAGTGGTGATGATGGGGACTCTGGAGGGGGCACAGAGCAGTTAGTGTTTACTAAACATTAAAGACATTTTAATAACTTAATAATTAGGATATCAGTACTCTTACTAATAGCTAATGATAATACTAGCTAACCCTTATTGAGCTATTTTTCGACATAATATTTGTAATACACAGAAAGGAAACGCAGCAATGTTGCTGGTACTAGTTTCTAAGCTCTATTAGAGGGGCTGACAGTCCATGTGATTTGTAGCTCTTTATATAAAGAGCCAACAGTATAGAGGACAATTTATTCAGAACATATCTGTTGAGCACCTGCTCTGTGCCAAGCCCTGTTGTAGTTGTTAGGGATGCAAAACAAAGAAACAAAGGCATCGTTTGAACGGCAGTGCTTAACTTCTATAATATAAACATATCCAGCCATATCTTTAAAAACCCAAGCTTTCGAGGACACTGACTCATGTGGAATCTCATGGCATTTACCTGTTGGGGCCTATTACAAACAAGAAAGTGTGGAGGCACAGTTCTGACCATGACAAATGCAAGATGTTAGGGAGTGTCCATTATCACCCAGGGAGCTCCCTGGGGCTTGGCAAATTGTCTTAGATTATCCACTACTTTCTTTTGAAATTAGAGTATGAGGTTCTTCCGTTTCACCTGCATGATTACATATTTTGTTAATAGTCTATGCTACTGTTAATTGTTTTTATGGGATTTTTAAAGCAACTCACCTCTCCCTTAATATTATGGGTCTGGATCAAAACACAAACAGAAGACTAAACACCATGTAGCTGAACATTTAAAAGATATAAATCAAGCCAACAAAATAAATATACTCTACCGTCCAACCTTGGCAAATGTGCCTTTCTAAGGACCTGCAGGCCAGCTTTGAATTTAGAATTCAAGGCCCGTACCAGCGCATGGTGGGGTGGGGAGAGAACCGGCTCTTCGCCTGAGTCCTGCCTCCCTTCTGTTTCCACCCCTGACCATCCCTCATTGTGAAGTGCCCGGCGTATGTTTGTGGGATCCAGCCTGTTGGATTGTGGGATCCAGGTTCTGCTCCCATGCCGCTCAAACAGCTGCTCTTTGGTCCCTGTAGGACCTTGGAGCGGGCTTAGGAGAGGCTCCCTCAGGCCCTGGAAGTGGACAAGGGATCCTGTGGGTAGGGAATTCCAGAGTCCATGACCCAGAGCATGGTCTAGAACTGTGCTCTGTGACACAGTAGCCACATGCGGCCGTTGAGCACTGGTTGAAATGTGCTATCAATGTAAAGCACACACTAGGTTTTGAGGACTTCGTATGAAAAGTGAAGAACATGAAAGATCTCATTAATATTCTTATATTGGTTACATGTTAAAATGATATTTTTGATTTATTGGGTTAAATAACATATATTATTAATATTATTTGTATCTACTTTTTTACTTTCTAATGTAGTTACTAACAACTTTAAAATGATATATGTTGCTTACATTTGTTGCTCGCCTACCATTTCTGTTGGGCAGTGCTGGTCTAGAAGGAGGAAATGGGGTCTGCTAGGGCATGTCCCCTGGGTACCTTGGGCTCTTTGCCCTATGAAGGGGAAGAACCAGAACAGCGCCCTCTAAAGCATAGGGTCCCAGGCAGGGGCCCCTTTTGGCCAAGGGTGGTTTCACTTTAAGGTGATGTTCCTAGTTAATTTGTTCTTCCACTTTCTTATGACTAAATGACCTCCACATCTCTCTCCCCTTCACCCACAGTTGGTTTTACCTGAGGCAAGAAGATAGCCTCCCCCTGCTGCCACACGACAGCCACTTTGAATTGTACCAGGCACAGGAAGTAAAGTTATATATTAAGACTCATATTTTAAGAAGCTGTTATTCTTTGGATAAGACAGAATCCAATCACTGAGCAATTCTTCACAGGCACCGAGACTCCTCCCTTTCATTTAGAGAACGCATTTGTCTTTCTGAATTGATTGTTCTAGTGGAGTGATGACATAGGATCATTTTTGGATTCAAGGGGTGAACATTTTTCTGTATGTGTTAGGGGCTGACATAAACTCTGTTGACTTACAATACAGATACTTGCTAAGAAGAAAATGTACTTATGCAGTCTCTGGAAACGTTAGACAGTCCCTTATGACTTGCTTAAGAAGTTGGTGTTTATGGTATATTTCTTTATGACAGCTTTAACAATTTATAATGAATGCTTTAGACTATGGCTTTAGAGTTTCAATGGAAACAATGACTTATTTAGGCTCTTGCTCCTGAATAAATTTGATGTGAGCTTACAAGTAGGAAGGATTAATGATTTAGATGTTTGAAATCTCTTTAGTTTATTGCTTCCTTTCTTATTGTAGCAAAGAGTGGCTAGCTATTAATAAAACTGTTTTTCCTCCTGAATAAAAAGTGGGATCACATTACCCAGCTGCCCTGTAGTTAGGTGTGGCCATATGACGGAGACTGGCCAATGGATGTTAGTGGAAGTTATGCAGTCCTGCCCACACAGTCATTTACTCTTGTTCCTTTTCTTCCTATACCTGTAGATTCAGAGTATCCAGGGCAGAGATTCAGAATTTTCATTTTAACAAGATCCCCAGGTGATACCTTATGCACATTATCATTTGAGAATCACTGCCCCAAGAGATGACTGAACCACCAGATGGAAGGAGCATGGGTGCCTGCTTTGTGGCTTAGAGGACAGCCACCAGGAGAGTTGCCCACAGGACTAGCCACCTTAGGTTGATGCATGTGCTGAAAATCAAATTTTATTCGTATTAAGCCACTGAGATTTGGAGGTTATTTGTTACAGCAGTTAGCCTTCCGTGGCTAGTATACTCACAAAGTATTTGAGAACTTTGTGTACCTGTAATGTATTCCCTTCTTACTAATAGGCTCTGCCCACCAAAATGATCTTGTACCTCTACTATCCAAATTATTTAATAAAGACCAAGATAGACCTTGTAAGTGATATTAGTGAAATCTTGTGGATAATTTTTTAAAATCACCCAAATTACAAAGCATTGGCAAATTTGCATTTGCCATATATATGTATGTTTTATAAATTTCCCTCTCTCCCCATCTTTCCATCCTTTTTTTTTTCCCAACTGCCTCCTTCACTTCCCAGTAGCACTAAAGTTAAGGGGTGAAAATTGCCTTTGCTTCCATGAATGGTTGAGGAGATTACTCATCACAAAATCCTCAGTGGAAGAGTGGAAGCTGCATTATAACAAAATGCAAAGGCAAGCATAGAAATGTTTATTTCTCTTAATGAATTATCTTATTTTCACTTGACTATCTGTAATTTCGTTAGGTCAATATTGATATCTATAGCTTAATTATATAAGATGATAAAATATGTCTCTTTTGTTATCACAGGGGGTACAATTATTTACATATTCATTCATTTGTTCACTCCTAGTATAGAGAATAGTCCAATCAAGAATAATCTGTTGTACCTATGACAGGTACAGAAAAGCCCTCAAAGATCAGCCTCTAAGATTTACTGATTTTTTTTTATTCCCTATAGATTTGGAGATGCAAGGTATTCACAAGATGGATGAGCTCATTGGATGTATATGTGTGTGTCTGAGTGTATCTGAGTAGCTGTCTGTGTTGGATTGGGCAGAGCCAGTATTTTGAAACTTTCATCAGAATTCTGCATATTTAGACATTTTTAATTAAGAAATCTATGTAATTTTCTTACATTATATGTAGAATTAAATTATTAAAGCACAATCACGTATAAGCCTCATCACTTTCCTTAGACACATATATGTGCACACACATGCACACATAGACATACACACACATATGCATGTATGCATACTCCCATGCACACACATACTCACATGCTCAAGAGAAGGAAGCTGAAAGGATTTGGCTGTGCATACTTGTGTGCACATATGTATAAACATACACATCCCTTCAGCTTCTCTTCTTTTATTCAGCCTGTCATTGTAGAGAGGAATGACAACTTGCATTTGTTGCAAAAATTCAAGTTGAAGAATATAATATACAAGAACCACCAGCCTAGTGGTAGAGAAAAGAAGATTCTTGAAGCTTTTTAGAGTTGATCTACACTGGCAATTGACCAGTGCTTCTCAACATGGGGTCCATCGCGGTGTTGAATAGATTGCATACCATTGTGATTGAGATTTTACCAAATTTTAGCTGTCCTTCGCTTCTCATCTAAAATATCTTGGGGGTGATAGGTGCAGAGATTTTTTTTTTTAAGGGGGCAATGTCTCTTTCTGAAGCCAAGGTGAAGGAAACACATGTTCTCTGGTTCCTCTTGTAAGGCTGATAGCCTGATATCTGACTTCATTGTTATTATCTTGAGTGGCAGAGAAGAGCAAACAGCAAATAGTAACCACAAAATGTGAGTTCAATTAGCCTGAACTTTCATTTTGATACCTGAGTGATTGACAAGTGCTTTATGTGCATTTTCTCACTTAATCCTTACAGCCTTTGGAGTAGGTATTATTATACCATTTTGCAGAGGAGGAAACTGAGGCACAGAGAAGTTAAGTAACCTGCCTAATGTCTCTTAGGATTCTCACCCGGGCTGTCTGGCTCCAGGAGCAGGAGCTGGACTCTTAATCCCATTGATGAACTGGCTTGTGCCTCGTGGTGATTCCCTAAGGCCTTGCATTTTGTGATTCTGGGTCTGGCTAACTCACTTAAATTTGGAAGTTTCACAAAGATTCAGACTGCTCAGGGATATGGAAGTGACTCATTGGCAGGGTGGGGCTTCCAAAGAAATCAATTTCATTGCCTTCTTAATGGGCTGTGCTAGTTTGCAAAAATCAAGAACTGTAATGATTTAAGATGCCTTTGAATTCTTTTAGATTTCCATAGAACCTCACTCAGCAGTACTTTGGAGATGATGTCATAGCTCTGTGTAAGCTAGTAATGTCTTCCAGGGGAGGAAGCCAACATATTTTACAAATGTCAGCTTATCCTTACAACACCCTTGAGGCTTAGTGAGTGGTATTTAGTTACCTTTGGGGGACTATAAAAATTAGGTTGTGGTTTTTAAAGTTTATTTTTATACCAGATTTTACACACTTCTATGCATATACTATCCATGTAATATTGTATGTGTTATATATTATATATACACACACATACATATGCCAAAGTTTCATGAACACTTAGTATATGTGATATAGCTTGGTGTATTGCCTTCTATTCCATTCCTGTCCACTACAAAGAATGCTGCTTGTGAGCCACAAAGCTGACTTCATTACCTACAAATGGGATATATCCTACAATTTGAAAAACATGGCACTGAGGGACTCCCCAGCGTTTGGGTGTAACTCAGGCAGCACTCTGCTGACGCCCTTCTGATATTTTGCAACTACCACCAGTCGTGACTTTAAAACATTAGCTTTTTAAGTACATGAAAAGTTAGCAGTTTGGCATTAGATCTAGCACTGTGTCCTAGAATCCTTTACACATGCTCAATGGATGTTTAATGAGTGCCAACTGTGTGCCAGGCACTGGCATTCCCGCAGTGACTCAAACAGAGTCACTCCACTTGAGGACATGACCATCTAATGGGGGGAGCCAGAGAGAAAACAAACATGTCATCTATCAAGTAGTGGTAAGTACTACTGCAGAAAAATAAAGTAGGCTGAGCTATAGTGACATTTTGGCAGAGGACTACATCCCAGTTTTCCCAACTCTCACCATATCTGGTTCTTGTCTTGCTCTCAAGCAGCAGTTCTCTGCCAGTGGCTATTTGGGGCTCCTAGGGGACATTTGCCAATGATCTGTTGTCACAACTGGGAGAAGGGGTGCTACTGGTATCTAGCAAGTAGAGACTGGACATTCTACTGACATCCTACAATGTACAGGACAACCACCCACAACAAAGAATTACCGAGCTCAGTAACAGTGCCAAAGCGAAGAAGGCTTGCTCGAGAGCCACGCTTGGGGGTCCAGTAGACTTTTCAAAGTGGGCATGGAAAAGCAAGTCCTTTCCCCTGGGGTCCCTTTTTCTGGCCCAGGAGAGCCTATGCCATAGCCTGTCTTGGTGACAGAATTATCTTCTGTAGAGTGCCACTGTTATTGGCACCAGGATGCCACCCTCGTGCTTAGACTTGCCAAGGATACTCACCAATCAAATGTGCGTTCAGGGAAAGAGCCTTCATGGTAAGACACATTTTTCCCCACTCTTCTCCATTAACCTCATGCCTTGAGTGGGTGATGGACATTTCAACGGGAGCTGGCCATCTGCGTTTTGAGCCTGTCTCATGAATTTTATTTAAAAATACTCCGTGACCCTAAGATTCTTGGAATCAAAATAACCTGTTGGGACCCTCCTGCACCTTCCCCTCAATATAATGGTTAAATAGAAATATCTTCTTTGTTATGGCTGTGGCTCAAAGAGAACATGAAAGAGTCACTTCTTTTTCAAGAGCACTTCATACTTCTCCCTTTTGTATCCTCCTGATAACTGGTCCTCAGCTGCTCAAATTTCCCATCCATAAAGTGACTTGAGAGGATGCTCAGGTCACCTGTAGGAGGAAATACCCCTTTAGATTTCTAGGGCCACCACCTTTTCAGCTGTGCAGAGAGCACATTAGCACCCCCCTTTCCTGCCCTGAGTGCACAGCAGGGAGGACCAGCATGGTGGCTTCTCCCTGGAGACGTGCTTCAGCCTCATGTGCTCCTGACTGAGGAGAGCCCATGCAGGACTGTTAAGCAGCCTGGTGCAGAACCAAATGCCCAGTTCTCACTGCCTCTGAGCCTCCCAGCCATAAGGAAGGGACACTCCAGGATGTTTCCAGGAGTAAGTTGGAGGAGGGGGTTCCAGAAAAACTCCCCAGAATAGCCCACATAATTTAACTCTTGGGGGTTGCTGGAAATACCACTGTCTGAAGTGGACCTGGTCGGACTGTGGGGACTGCTTGCTAAGGTTTATGTCCTGGTCCCCACCCCTCCTGCAGACCAAGAGCCTTTTCAACTACCCCCAGATCGGGAGGAACTTGGCACCAGGATAGAGCTTCAGGTGAGCACTGACCCATCAGAGCTCATCGACCAGATGGTGTCATGGCTGTGAGTCTGAGGGTCACATTGACGTCAGGAGGTGGCAGTTGGGGTGGCTGTGAGCCCTCACAGAGGCCCTCTTGCAGAAAGGACCTATCACATTTTTCTCACTGGATATGAAAAAGGAAGGGATTCAGGACATTCAATTTTGCATGGAAAGGAAAGGAGTCAGGGTGGTTGCCTGAGCCTTCAGGTCCCAGGTAGGTCTGCTCTCTGGGGAGTATGTTAAGAGATTGATTTGCCCTGCCTGTGAGCTGTTCCATACATGGTAGAGGGACTGTACTGTGTGTCATGGAATGGCCATTCATGAAATGGAACTTTTTTGTTACTGCAATTATTAAACGTTTTCCTGGCAACTTCTCTGCTCTGACCAGGAGTCTTCCCCAACAAAACATCCTGTCTGACCTCTCAGAACCTTCGATGATTCTCTCATTTTGTCTACCATTTTCATATGATGCACCTGGAATTCTTATAATCTGGTAAATATTCCAGCACAAGAAGGAGGAAGCAAAAGAAGGCAAGAGGGGTATGTCTGAACCCACTATTACTTTTAGAATTTTCAGTGAGTCATACTTGTGCTTCATGGTCTCTGTGCCAATAATCAACTTTTTTTTTTTCACTAGAGACAAAGATAGGTTGTGATTCATCCTATCTATAATGACTTGCTTCCTTCATTCATTCAACGAAACTTTATTGAGTGCAAATTATGGCCTAGGCATGGAGCTGGACTGGCTCTGTGACATATGCAAGGATGAAATAAGACACATAGACACATTGCTCCTCTCAAGCAAGTTTGAGTGGAACAAAGAAGAGCAGCTATTGACTTCGCAAACTAAACTATCCTGGCAGACAGTGGTTTAGGATGAAACAAGGCACTGCACAAATGTCAAATGAGTACTCAGTCAGTGGGACTGGATCAGAGCTTCCTCATGGGCAGGAACTGGGCTGAGGTGTTGCTGAGTCGCCAGTGCAGTGCCTGGTGGCTGGTATGTGCTTCATAGGTGTCAACTGAACTACTATAGTAGCACTGAGGGACAGAGAGGGAAGAGATGCTTTCTGGAAAGATCCATGGAGGATAAGGGGTTGAGACTGGCCTAGGAAGATGGGCAGTGCTGGTCCCCTCTCCTTCTTAATATGGTAATGAATGAACGAACTCTCAGCCCATGTGGTTTGGGTGACTGTGTCTGTATCTTGACGTCATAAACATCATTAAGAGATGCCCTTCTTTGTTCCCCCAGGATACTGCCAAAACTCCTCCCCCACCCACACCCCCACCTTAGGACTAATTGGAAGGACATCGAATCCTGTGGAGGGAGCTCTCAGTTGAAAACAAATACAATAGATCCCAAGTGGCAAATCTCATGTGGAGCCCCAAGTCACTGTGCAGACTCTCCCTTCCAAGCTGCTTAGTTAAGATGAGGTAGAATTCGTTTGATGTCCCATAACAGCAATCACTTGTTTTCAAGCAGTTTGTTAGGGTAGTGAGAAAGCATGCATTTTGGAGAACCATATTTGAGGAACCTAAGAATGGATGCATTGTCCCTTCTCCTACCCCACCCCACAGGGAGAGACGACACAAGGCATGCTTCTTCATGAATGTTGAAAGTCCCTGAAAGAAGGAGAGAATGGCTTTCTGCTCCTTAACTTAGGTTTGCTGAGGGTAGGGCAGGCAGACCTTCTCTTGTGCCTTCACAGCAAGTGGAAAGACCACAGTAATGAATGCCACCAAAAGGGGTGAGAAAAAAGGGGGTGAGGATTCCAGTTGGCACACGGGGCCAGCTGAGGACATAGCCATAAACCAGCTGTGCTATGTCCTGTTTGCACTGAAATGCCTTTACCCAAACACCAGACTCTTCCCTCTTTTGTTTGCTGCCAAGAAAAAGCAAAGAGCAAGTCTGAAGCCTTCTGGGAATGTAGACACTGGGAAGTGGGGGAGGAGGCTGGGAAAGAACCAGTTTACGGCTGTGAACACGGATGAGTTAATGAAAATATTTGAATCTGCCTGAAAAGTTACCAAGAAAAAGTATTTTAAATAGAAGAGGCTGAAAACAAAGTGCACTAATCTTATCTGTCTCAGTGAAAACACACACACACACACACACACACCCCACCCCTATATAATTTTCACTTGGGTCAGGATTTAGAGCACCCAGCACCCTAGATGGATTCCTTATGCTCCTTTTCAGTCAGTATCTCTCCACTTTGACTGCTTTCACCATTGATTAATTTGGCCTTTTATTCTTGAGCTTCGTATAAATGAAGTCATATAATATGCACTCATTTGTGTCTGGCTTCTACCCCTTAACATAATGTTTATGAGACTTTCCCATGTTATATGTATCAGTAATGTTTCTTCCCTTTTTAGTACTGTGTGTAATTCCATAGTATGAATAAATGACAATCTGTTTATTCAGTTACCTGTTGGTGGAAATTTGAATTGTTTCCCATTTTTGGTACTTTTGGATGAAACTGCTGTGAACCTCCCTGTGCATGTCTTTCGGGGGACAAAGGCACTTGTTTCTCTTACCTGTATATATCTAGGGTTGGTGTTGTGTGTGATAAGGGAGGCCTAAGTGTAGCCTGTATACCTTGTTTGTTCTATTCTTCTGCCCAGGACAAAGGTAGTAAACAGGGTGCCTGAAAACAGAGGTTGGAAAGGCTCTTGTGAGCAGCATCAGTGGATGGCCTGTGTAGGGGCAGACAAGCAGGTGCTGAAAAGACCCCAGGGGAAGCCTGATGCCAATCCAACCGCAGGTGCTAGCCCGTTTCCTCCCCAACTCTCACTGCTTCAGCCACTGCTCCTGGCTGGTCTGCTGGCTGTTCTGTCTCACTCACCGAAAACCACATCTCAGAATGGACATGGGTAGGCAGACCATTTTCTTTCCATCATTCATCCATTCACAAAGTAACTCTAGTTATGGTCACTGCAGCCAGCACCTTACACACTGAGCTATGTGATGCCCTTCCGGACATGCATCTATGGCCATGGCCGCCTAGCCCCCTGCCCAGATATGGCACAGACCTCAGTCTCCTTTCTTGGCTTGGGCCAAGTCACCAAAAATATCAGGAACTTCTAAAGGATATTCCTGTATCCTATTGTTTCTCCCCCAGCCTTTCAGCTCAGGGACAGGAGAAAGCAGTTCAGCCCATCTTTCTGCTGCTCACCATTGCTGTGACATGACCCTCCCACCAAAATTGGAGGAGCCGCTGGAGAAATAAGAAGGGGCCCAAACAGGTTGCTAATCCAGAGCGTATTGGACAGAGTCCTCGCTTGTCGAACCTCCACTCAAAGACCCCGCCTCCGGAGGGAGGGGAGCGCCTGTCTCCTAAGACTTCCCTGGTCCTCAGAATAGGCATATACGAGGCCATTCATCCTGACCTGCACCTACTTGAAGAAGTTCTAGACCACACAGAGTTCTAGTTCTTTCTTTTAACAGTTGCATCAAACTATCTTTACAACTTGTGTTTATTGATTGTTGAAGTTTAGCTATTTTTAATAAAGAATAATATGTGTGTAAAGGAAGGGCCATGTTAGTTTATCTTTCTGTTCTTTGTTCCTAGCTTGATATCTACTATATACGAACTCTTCGTATGGAGTAAAGAGAAGAAAAGTAGTTTTGCGTAGACCCATTCAGGGCTGAGAGGTGCTGGTGTACTACTGCCACCTGGTGACAAATTACCTAAATTGCAGGATATGCAACAAGACAGGATATTGATGGTGAGCATCTCGAGTAATACCACAGACCTTTATTAAGGGGGAAGGTTTTCATAATTTCTATAAATAGTTCAGCATTTCAGATTTACAAGAGAATAGTCCTGTACTTGTGGCAGTGCTCTCATAGATCCAGAAAGATTTGATCTGATCTGATCTTGGGAAAAGTTCCTCTTGAGTTTAATACCAGTAAATGTAGTCTCTAAACATTTGTATAGCGTACCACATTTTCTCATGCGGAATTCAGCACTTTGTTCTGGTCTGGTGAAAGCTAGAGAAGCTCAAACATAAAAAATGATCAGAAAATAATAATAATAATAATCAGAAAATTCTAAAACAGAAATCTAGCCCACGACTATTTCTTGGAAAAATAAGATGCTGCTTTGAGAAATGAAAAAAGATCAATAGCCCTAGCAATGGAACAGGTTATTTCAAAAAGTACAAAGATCTTGTTTTTTCCTGTTAGGCACATTTACCTCCCTTGCTCCTCTTCTAGGGCTGAAATATATGCTCAACCTGTATCTGACTGCTGGCCCCGCGTGTGGTGGGTTTTCTGGGATCCCTCAAACTCAGCTGGCCTGGTTGAGGAGAGCTATCAGGTTAAATGTCATGTTTCAACAATTTGTACCCAGCCACCCTGGGCTGGCAAGCCCAGCTCAGTGTGTAATCATGCCTGGTACGTCGTGGGGACAGTGTTGGTTGAGCTAGAAGATATTCCCAACAGGTCCAGGAGGTGAGCAGTAACATAGCCCCATGGCAGGGATAGGAACGGCAAGCTGTGTGTGAGCCCCTGCACATACAGAGCGTGTTCTGGTCTCAAAGGAGGCAGGGCATCCTCAGTCAAATATTTGCACTGACCCTGCCAGCACCAATTCTGCATGACCTGGATGTCCCCCTCCCCCACCGTGCTGTTCCCTCCGTATGTGAAGAGGCTCTACTTTTAGGTTATTTATGAATTGATTCCTTTCGTATTACAGTGACTCTCAAAGTTTGGTTCCTATGACAGCAGGAGGGGCATCACCTAGGAACTTGTTAGAAAGGCAAATTCCTGGGCCTCACCCCAGACCTGGTGAATCAAACATTTTGGGGGTGGGGTCAGCAGTTGGTGTTTTAATGAGGCCACCAGATGATTTGCACTTTAGAATGAACCACTGCTACACAAGCATCGATACCAATCCAGCATCAGTCAGAAGAACACAGCTTTCAAATTATTTGTTCTCATAGGTCAGGTGCTCTCTGTGTTGGTTCTCCTGCAGATCCTCTCGAATGTAATTACTTGGATTTTCAGAATTAAAGGTGAGAAATGAATGGGAGGTTAAGAAGAAAGTTTGGGCTTTCTCTGGTATGAGAATCATAAACCGAATTCGTTTCTTCCCATATGTATGTGGTGACTAAAACTGCCAAGAATTGATGTGATCAGCTGAAAGTTCAGTGCATTACATCTCCGTGTACATTTGAGCCGCCATTTTGGGTGTAGCATTTACATAACAGATGTGTCCCCTGGTAAATGAAATCTCAGCAACCAGAAATCCTGACTTGGACTGGACAAAGGCACTTGGCCATACAGCAGATGTTGTTGGGATTGAATGTATGAGTGGCTCAGTCGATGTTTAATTGAATGAAATGGATGCACTTATTGAGGGGATCGCTCCAAACTTTATAAAAGACAGGTGGCAGTGACTTTGGTCTTAGATTTTATGATACATAGACTTTCTTACCTTTTTTAAAAAGAAATCTCAGTCTTAGGCCATTATAGACTCTGTTGGCTATCATGGAAGGTTCTGTCTCAGAAATGCCCCCATAACTATTCTCCCAAGGCATATACAGGTTCATCATCAACTTTAAAAATTGAAAATTTATCCTGACCATCTTGACTAGCCAAGATAGCCAGTGCATAAGAAACCTCCTGTCTCGTAATTCTCTGCCTCCGTTTATATTCAGGTGCTCTCTTAATTTTGGAAAGTTTGGTCTGACAATGGAAACTTGACATTGTAATGCATCCCTTCAGTGTCTCTACAAATGTTGCTTTAATTAAAAACACTCTGCCTTTATTTGTCCCCCTTTAATAATTCACATCTTAAAAAGCCATTGCTGGGAGTTTCTGGTTAGTTCAGTGTGGGAAATGGGATTTCCTGTCCTTGACCTTCATGACTAGGGGAGTAGCAGATGAAATAACTTGCTTTGCTGGTCGGTCATTATGCTACCAGGCCAAGTAAAGCTCTGTTACCTGATATTTTGATCTAGATCCTTGCAATTGCTGTGCAGACAATGTTCAAAGCCAGAGCCTTTCTGACCATAATGTGCTGACAGGACACTCATTGTTTGCCATCATTCAGAGCTCTGCAAGAGAGCAAACTGCTTTTACTTAAATGTATCTGCCTTTGAAGAATAAAAAGCTGAATTGACACTGCTGGGATTTGAGCGTCCAGGTGTCGGGTTTGGGGAAACTAGGTATGCCATAGAATGTGCCTTAGCAGGACTAAGCTGATTCCATCAGCATAATGTACTATATCCCGATCTGCGTTGTGTGGAGTGAAGCCCTCTTCAACCCGATTTGGAAGATGGGTATTTTCTTGAAAATATCTTGGCGATGTAGTAAAATGATCAGGTTCTCACTAACCTTGAATATAAGCACACTGTTTCTTTGGTAGTCCTACTAACAGTACGTGTTTCTTCCTTTTCTAACTGGCATCTGAGTGCCTCCTACGTGCTTAATACAAGGTATAAGAGTAGCTCACACTCCAATTAATTTGAGTTACCAACAAATTGTCTTTATTATACAAATATCCAGTGGCAGCAATAAGAATGATTGTCGGTGATGAATGTGTGTATACTCACAGATTGCTTGTGACCAAAAAAAGGAAAGGAAAATTACTGAGATTTGTTGCATTCTGCTCCTTGTTTTGCTTTATGGTTCAGTTTGGATTTTCACAGAAATTCAGAAAGGAAAATCATCCTTTCCATCACGATATCAGGTTTGAGTATTTTTCTAAATTTTTCTTTCTCTTCTGAAAATGTACAGTTTATTTTTCTGTTAACTCAAAAAACTACCAAATTTTAAAATGCTAGGTCAGGACAGGGGTGCAGCTCAGCAGCACTGTGGCTTTTTAATTTACCGAGAGAGTGATGGTGGGTAGGGTGTTCTGGGAAATTGCCAACAGGAACGTCCATCCACATTGAAAATCAAGTGGAAACGTGGTCCAGATGAGAGCAAATTAAGATATGGATGATGTTTTCAAGGAGGTGAGGAATAAATCAGGGATGCACACACACTATTTTAGATAAGGTCAGCAGCAATTTTCTAGTGTCTAAGAGGGAAAATCCATCCTGGGGAAATCTGCCAATGACTGTTTCTGATAAAGGTTAGAATGGACAAGATTTAGTAGAACTTCACCAAATTTATTTTGAAGCACTTTAGTAAATCACCTAGTGTTGTTGTCATTGATGATTTTTTTTTCATACTGTTTCTTGTTCAGGTCATAATGTGAGTGAAAGAAATAATAATGTAGTGTCATAGCGTCTGTCTGCTTCGCGTGGCCCATCCTAAGCTGGTACTTTCTTCAACCATGGAGTTCAGTTCCCCATAATATCTGATGGAGACCACGCAGGTCAAAGGTGGATGCTTTTGTGGCTGTGATTTTGGAAATGTATTCTTCCTGGAGTTCAGATATGCTATTAATTGCAGGTTCAAAATTATCCTCTATTTGATCTGATAGGGTAGCCTCACTTTATGTCACCTTAAAATGAGGTCAAGCTGAGTATTGCAAGTCATAAAGTATTCAATGACAGTTCTCCACTTCTACTGGGACAAAGAAAACCTGGCTTAGGTAATTGCATTGTAATGTTCAATGTGGCGGAATTGCTTCTGTCTCTGCAAATCTCTCTTCCATCTTTTACATTCACAACATACATCTCTCCTGCATGTTGATCCAAGATCCAATGTAGCCTCTTGTATCGTTTGTGTGATTAATGGACTCTGGGTCTGGCCTGTTACTTGTATTGTAGGTCTATAAATAATCATAATAATATAGGCCTAATTGCAGGTACATTTTTATATCTGTCTGGTTCTCAGTGGTTTTATATCATTCATTCACTAAGAACGATTATTAATCTTCAACCCCAAGGCAGGCAGGACACACAGTTCCAATATGGTACATAAATAGTGCATCAATTTACAATGAGATGGGGGGGTGGGGCAGTGTAGTTTAAAGGAAATAAATTGTACACTAAACCTGGAAACAGGGAGGGAGGCATGCAGCAAGTGGAGAAAGAAATTGTAGGAAGTTTAAAAGCAGAGATGAAAAGAAATACCAAAGCAAGTGTGCTCACATCTGAAATTAGATGTGAGGAATTCTTTTTCCTTCTTCCATGGATCTGAGCTACCTCTGTGACTCTGTGTGCCTTGGGGACCGAGGGGTGATAGGTGCTGGGATTGTAGGCTCTTCACCTTGGAAAATATATTTGCTTCTATTGGGTCAACTCTGGGTAAATATTCTAGATGATCGATTTACAAAAACCTAACAATATGCCATTTAGGGGATTGTTTGTTAACAGTCTACACATTTAAAGTATTTCCTGCTGTTTGTACCCTCTGTAGATGCCGTAACATTAGAGCCACAGGCTTACTTTTGATAGGAATTTTCTAATTGAAAGCTAATTGATTGTCTCTACATCTTATCCCTACATCGCCCAACTTACATACTCCCTGAGGCCCTGGTGAGATGTTTCTCCTTCATGAAGCCTCTTATGAGCAGGAACTGGACCTGATTCATCTTATCTTTTACACTGCACTCCATAAATATTTACTGAATAAATGAAGCACACAATGTACAGAGAGACTCTGTGAGGCTTACAGATACCTTCTTTAAGATATTTAATAAAGCAATAGAAGTGGCATTTAGTGATTGCCTGTTCATATGATAGAAGTATTTACCTACACATGCACGTACACACTCTTAAGGGAAACCATTAAAATGACATAATTGTTGCTAGTTACTGAGTTTATAGTTCACTTGTGCTTTCCTCTGAATATATATTATACTCATTATGTAATAGCCACAAGTAAACTATGACCATTTCTATACCTATCACAGGTATTCCAGGCCTAGATACTTTGTTTGAACCAACAGGCAGTTGAGGATGACGTAGGTATATTACCACAATATAGTTCATCTTGGGTTTCTTATGGAATAGATGCAAAAATGTCTAATTTGCTTTTCTGTCATTTGGCAAAGTTTATAATTTGCCTAAAAGCACAGCAAGATACATACTTTTACTGGCACAAAGCATTGTTTGCACAAATATAAAATTCCGTAACATATTTATATGTATATTTCTGTCTGAGTGTTTCTGTAAATGATGTGCTTCATTTTGTGACAGGTCCAATCCTATTAAAATGCCCTCATAGAAAACTCTTGATAACACTAATGATTATACCCAACACTTCTCAATAACACATTTATTTCAAATCAGTGTCAATATTTAATACCACAAATGACAGAAGTACAAATGAAGGGTAGGATGTGGTTAACTAGTGTATAGTGTGAATTATTTGGACTAGATTATGAAGTAGATGTAAAAGCTCCACAGGAAAGAAATTTCAGTAATTACAAATTTTAAAAAGTAGCACTTGTACACAGTTTTCAGATATGTGAACCACTTTCCTGGCATTGTATTGTTGACCCTCAAAACAATCCTTCTGGGTATAGTTATTATCTCATATAAGTGGAAGAAATGAGTTTCTCAGAGGGGATTGGCCTTTAGGCAGCTGGTAACGCGGGTGTGGTGATTTGAATCCAGTGCTTTTGACTCTGAAGCCTAGACTGGAGATATCGCTCAGGCCCCCTGCCCTTGCTCTTTCACAGACCAACTCAGACATCACCTCCTGATTCCATTTCTCTCTCGCTGACCCAGACGGACACCAAGATTGCTTTCTCAATGTAGACAAAATCTGTCTGCTCTCCTGCCCTGTGTTGTTTCTAAGTGTATTTTGCTGGGCATTCGTACAGATGAAATACAGCCTGGGTTTGCATAAGAACTGGACAGTGTGTCATCATGCACACTTACGTGAGCCTGCAAGTTGCCCTTGGTTGAAGGAGGTAGAATTTGTGTTGGAGGCTTTGATGTGTTTATCTTCCCTGGGAGTTTGGGTCTGCTTCCTTTGGGAGCGGGGAGGCCTCTGCTCACCATCCACTCCTTTTATTTCTTACTTTGCAAGAACTTGACTCTAATTGGCCAACTTGGAGTGCGCTGAGGTGACCTATTTCTGTCTGGGATAACAAAAACATTCCAGATGACTGACGCCTTTTATTGGGGACAGTTTGACCTGACTCTGACCCTCCCGCTCTGCTCGCCAAGGAAGATGATCACTGACAGGCCTTGGCTCCAACCTCTTTTTATTTCATCTACATTGTTTTCCTATTTTCTTGCAAAAATAGCAGACTTGTCCAAGTGCCTAGCTACTATGGCAATAAGTTCTATTTAAATAGATGCTGAATGCATGTGTCCCAGCTTCAGTGAGTCAGTGGAAGCAGTTGTGGGATCTGATTGCATAAGTGCCTGGGAATAATGTGTGTCTCTGGGGCAATAGAGCTTCTTTTGAGCCCTCGAAAGGACGGTGCGCAGCTGCAGAAAGACTGATATAATGATCGTACACGTTCAGGTGGACGGGTCAGTTTTGCCCTGAATAGAAAATATCAAAAAATGGCCATTTGAGTTTTCTGCGTTGTAACCACAACAGATGCCTCAAGAAAGAATGAATAGGAAAGCCCTCTAAAGAGCTTGGGAAATGTAAAGCCATTATTATTGGTTTATGGTCTTTATTTGCCTAAGCACATATCCTGGCTTATTTATACATATGTATTGATATTTTTTAAATATGCAGTTGACATGAAGCAACTTGATACTTAATAAATGAACATTACCTTACAGAATACTGCTGAGTATGTATTGAGTACGTTGGGAAACCACGCTGTTCCGCACAATTACAAATGGAAAACTTAACTGACACGAAAATGACGTTTTACAAAGATGTCTCTGTCATGTGGCTGGTATGTTATGCTGGCTCTACCACCCTAAGAAGCCAGGACACAGGGGTGGTCTGTTAGTACTCGCTGGTTATTCGTTCTGCCATAAAAATATGGCATAGTTCCTTAGATCAGATTTCTTCAAAGTTGGCAGTGGGCTTAAGTGCTTACATATACACAGAGATTACAGACTTTTTCTGTCTTGGCATTAGGCAGACAAGAAAAGAACAGGCTTGAAATTTCAGTCAAAGGTAAGATCAATATTAGAAAGGACTTCCTGATTTTAAACATTAATGTTCCCTCAGGAAAAAAAAAAAAGTCTTACAAACCTTTTACTTTCCTCTCTTCCCCTCCCTCTCCTCCTGTTACCTTTTCCTTTTTCTTTCTTCAGAGATTCCCCATCTGTAAAGTGGAGAAAATAATAATATACTTGAGCCTCATTATTCACAGATTTCATATTTGTGAATTCACTACTCACTAAAATTTATAGGTAACCCCAAAATCAATACTTGTGGTGCTTTCATGCTCCTTTGCAGACAGGATTAGAGCAGCGAAAAACTTGAGTCGCTCAATGTGCTCATTCCCAGTGAAGTTGAACAAGACCCTCCGTCTGCTTGTTTCAGCTCTCATGCTGTAAACGAGTGTCCTTTTCTCTATTTTTGTGCTTTTTGTTGGTGATTTCACGGTTCAGAGTGGCCTGCATGCATGGTTTGATTCTGTGCATCGAGTGGGGAAGAAGGAGACATCTTGCAATGTGTGCATGTAGCCAATAGTGGGAGACAGTTTCTGTTCCCAGCATTATGTCCACTCGTGGCATTACCTGAAGTGACTGTGGAAGAGGAAGAAGCCCCCTGAGTAAGACCCAACAGTAGCTGCTCAGCCACTCAGATACTTCAAGGGCAGTGGAGAGTCACAAGGACACACCCTAGACCCTAACTCTCCACAGGCTCAACTGGGGCAGGGCCGGGGCACCCGTCTGGGGCTTCCTGGATGAGATGTGTTTGTGCACATTAGCGGGAGAAGCCCAGAGACTTCTAGAAGAATGTGGAGGAGAATCTAGGGGGTGCAGTGCGGGGGCTGAGAATTTAAGATACACAGTTTATTACTATTGATGTGATCCCAGCTTTCCAAGAGGTTGTGAACCTAACAAAGCGTGGATTACACTGTTAACATGCAGAAGTGCCTGACTGCAGCTAGCTGGTCAATCCTTACATGAGTCCTTTGTAATCTCTGTAAATCCTTGAGATTAGAAATGTAGCTTGTCCCATGTAGTGAACTTGTCAAACCACTAGTAGTTATAAAGTAAAAATAGATTTCTCTCTCTCCACCAGCAATATGTTTATTTTCTCCTTTTCCATGGAAAGGCTTGCTCACTACTATATTTTAAAAGTTATCTCATCACTCTTATTCCAAGTGAATTTCACAGTATATTTTAAAAGAGGGGGGAGTGCAGGGGGGAACTAATCATGTGACGCCCTTGCTTAACACCCTTTATGACTCCTCAAGGGTGCTACGATGAATGGGGCTGGGGCTACGGTGCAAAATGTAAGTGTAAAAAATAAGTCATCATATAAAAATATGGAATGCAGTATTTTCTAAAAATCCAATAGGTGAACTATGGTTCACGTCTGCGTTTGTAAATGAGGTCTTGACCAACACTCTTCATTGTCTCTAAGAGGCCACCCTAGACCTCATTGGTTCCTCTCTACCTCCCACGTTAAACTCCATTCACACTGACCTTTGTGGCCATTTTCCTTTCTGGAACCCACAATGCTTCCTTCTCCTCGGGCCTTTGCATGGTTGTTCCCTGCCTGCCTGCCTCCCTGCTCATCCTTCAGAACTCACTCAAGTGTCTCCTCTCAGGGTCAGTCTCCACTGCTGTAGGTTCTCACGGAAGTCAGGGCCCTTCCTTAAGAGCATTGGGCAAGTAGACATGCACTGGGTCATTGTGTTTATTAGCATCTAACGCCTCCAGCTGATTGTAAGTTCCATAAGACTAGGACTGAGTTTCATTTATAATTCTCACAGCACAGTGGCTTGTACATGGATGATCAATAAACAATTAATGGGTGTTTATCTAATGTGCTTCTGGTCTAACCCCATGATATTGGCTCTGGAGACTTTGTTTTTAATTTTGGCTAAATTTAATGGGGTAACATTAGTTAACAACATCATATAAATCTCAGGTGTACAACCTTACAGTACAGCATCTGTGTCCTCTCTTGCGTGCTCACCACCCAGAGTCCACTCTGGGTCTGGAGACTGTAAGTGGTTGTTTACCTCGTGGTGTGTATAACAGCATGTTGTTCGCCATTTGCAGAGTTCTTTCCCATCTTCACAGTACTTCTGTCAGGTAGATTAATTAGGTTATGTCATGATCTCTGTTTATAGCTGTCTCACACAAATACTTTAGAGGAGGGAGTAAGATGGTCAGAAGAAAAATGATGCCATCACTCTACAGATGAGGAAAATGAATGTCAGAGAGGTTAACTGAACTGACTTGCCCAGGAGTCTGTAGCACAGCCTGAACTCACGCTGGGTTTTATGAGTCAGAGCTTTGTCCTCTTTCCACTCCCCTAAGCGCTCTCTACCAGGAGAAGGTATTGGAGGACATTCCCAGCAAAATGACAAAGGAGATTAGGAACCTTTTCTTAGCATTAATGCCTTGCCAATTTCTAGACCTCCTTTTCCTGTTAATCCCTTAAAACATACAATTTGCCTGTCTTTGCTCTTAGAGGCTGAGTGTTTGGTGTAAGCTCCACAGTGAATAAAAGGCAATAAAATAAATAAATGGCAATAAAAGATATCTCCTGGTAGAGTATAATTTTCTTTCTCTTTTTCATTCTCACGGGTTGACTTTATCCCGTTTTCCAGGAGGGACTTAATTGGAATGGGCTCTCTTTTTAGCCTTCCAGTTCAATTGGCTTCCATAAGGGCACTGTCTCCTATTAGACTTGTTAATTTGTCAGACCTTTGCAGAAGTTAAGCACAGACTGGAGTATTCAACAGTGTGAGGACTCAACACTTGGTCTGAATGGCTCCATGTGGCCCCAGGGGTGGAGGCCCTTAGCAGCTGCTTGCACTTCTGCCTGCGCCTGCTGTGGGAAAAGGTCAGGCCTTGGAAATATTTCGTTAGTAGTGATTGCTCCCTCTAATACGAGGCCACATTCTTTCCCCCACAGACTGTGCATGCCTCAGAGAGGATTGGGTGCTACCTCAGTGGGTTCCCATTCATTCAGTCAACAAATATTTACTGAGCTTCCACTGTGTACTCAGCATTTCTGGACCCTTGGGGACATACGCTGAACAGCTCAAAGATCGCTGTCCTCTTGGAGTTTACATTCTCATGAAAGAAACAGTCAACAATAAACTAATCCAATAAGTTTTGTTTCCAGTACCAGTGCTATGGAGAAAAATCAGTTATGGAGAATAGGGATTATATTTGATGATGGTGGATGGTGGCAGGTGGGGTGGTTCAGAAAGGCTTCCCAAAACAGGTGACATTTGAACAGAGGCCTGACCGATGTCAGAGGGGATTCACATGAAGGTCTGGGGGGAAAATTTACCAGACAAGGTCTAGAGCACATGTAAAGCTCTAGGGCCAGAGTAAGGCTGACTGTTCAACCAGAGACCACTGTGGCTGGAAGGCACTGATTGAGGGGAAGAGTGGCAGGAAGTGAGACCAGAGGTGTGGACAGGGGCCAAAGTAGGAGGGATGTTCTGCAGACCACGATGTGTTATAGAAAGGCACTGGAGAGATTTGAGCAAGGGAAAGATATGATATGGTTTCTACTTTGAAGAGACCATTCTGGCTGCCATGTGCAATGAAGAATGGCTTCTAGTGGGGCAAGGTAGGAGGGGGGCGGGGAGATCTGGTGAGAGGCTACTGGAATAATCCAAGTAGAAGATGAAGGTGACTTGGAATAAGTCTTAGCAGTGGAGGTGATGAGAAACAGTCAGATCCTTGTGTATTTTGAAGATAGAACCCATTCACAGTTGTTAGCGGGCCAGAGGTGGGCTATGAAGGGAAGAGCTAAGTTAAGCATCACTCATTCATTCGTTTACACATTCTTATTGAACACCTGTTATGGGCCAGCCATTATCCTGTGTGCTTGGAAATACCAGGGAGAAAAACAGTCAGAGTCCTGCCCTTGTAGAGCTTGCATTCTAGCAGGGGAAAGACAGAAACAGAAAAAAAGAAGAAGAAGAAAAGTAAAATACAATAAATTATATTAAATATTCAGAAGATGATATATATTATAGTAAAATGAAACAACAGAGCAGAGGAGGGATACTTGGGGAGGAGAGCAGTTACAATTTTAACTAGTGTGGTGAGAGCAGATTTACTTAGGAAGTCACCTAGGTTTGTGGCCTGAATAGTTAGATAAATGATGATGCTATTTAATGAGATGTCTGAAAATAAATAAATAAAACTGGAGAAAGGAGCAGTTTGGAGGTTAGAGTGGTGTAAACAAGTCGTTGTTGTGTTTAGATATTGAACTTAACTTGCCTCTTACTGAAGATTTATCAAGTAGCTAATTGGATATTCAAATCTGGGCCTTAGAGAGAGGTCAAAGCTACAGATATAAATTTCAGAATCATCAGAATCTAGAAGGTCTTTATAGCCCTGGGACCAGAAGAAATCTCCAAGAGCATGAATGTAGAGATTGAAAAGACTGCCAACGACTCCTGGGTCCTCCAAGGGGAGTAAAGAAAAGAGCATTAGCAAAGGAGACTCAGAAGGAGCAGTTGGGAAAGCAGGAGAAAAACGGGGAGTGTGCAAAAAGATAAGTGAAAGAAGACTTGAAGAGGGAGAGGGCAATCAACCACTTCCGAAGTATCAAGTAAGATGGTGAATGGGTCAGAGGGCGTGAACAAAATCGTTTTTACAGGCTGCTTCTTGGATGGCAAATAATCAAGTTAGCCTGTTGTTGCCCTTTAACGGTGGTGTATAGAGTCACAGAAAGATGAGCTCTCACTGTGTACCCACGGAAATGCAAGGGCTGAGCCCTTTGTGTTGACCCATTTGATCTGGTTAACTTAAGAATAAGTGCTTCTTCTCCATGGCAGTGCAACAGGTACAGATCCTGGGAGACTCTGAATGCCTTGCACAAGATTGGGGACTTAATTTTATAGTCAGTTGGGACTTGGGTAAGGTTTTTAAGCAGCTGGAGTGACATATTGTAGCCTGTTCCATGTAGATATTTCTGGGAGCAAAAGGGACGATGAATTGTGCGTGTGTGGTGGCGGAGGTGGGGGGGTGATGGGTAAGGGCTAATAGGTTGGGAGACCTGGTAGGAAGATTATTTCGGTAGTTAAGACATGAAATGTGGGTGGGTGTTGAAGGAGGAGAAGCAGTGAGAATGAAGAGGGGAGGACAGATAGGAGAGACCCTGAGAAGGTAGATTTGACAGCATTTGGTAAGTGATTGGAGGCGTGGATATTGAGAGAGGAAATATTGAGGACAACTGTTGGGTTTCTCTCACGTGTGACTGGGGAGATAGAACCCACTGTGGATTTTTGCTGGGAGATCAAGGGAAGGGGCTGACATTAACCAGTTTATGGATTAATTATTAAGACACAGCAGGGACCTGGGAGCTCCCCTCCTCACTAATTAGTTAGCTGGTAATTAGGCAGTGGCTGATTAATGCTATTGCCTGCCCCCTGTGGGGTGGGAGGAGAGGCGCTGAGCCACCCCCAGAGTTCCCGGGGTGCGTGAGAGAAGGGGTACCTGGAGTCCCTGCCATTATATGACGTCCCCTCCACTCCTTCCAACAACCCTGAAGGCATATCCTTGACATCAGGTTTTCTCTTTCCATAACTCCCCAGATGTTCTTTGCCAAATGGAGAAAAAAGGAAAATTGTGTGTACCACAGAATTCTCATTCTCAGTAGTGGTGTTTTGCAAAAATGCCATGGCAACTTCCCTCTTCAAATACTTGGGATCCAAAGTTTAATTTTCCACTTTGAAACTCTGACTTGGATTCTGCTTCTCCCATCTTGGGCTTCTGTCCTCCTGAAACATGCCTGTTCTAATATGAAATGAAAGTTTCCCCAGGTTGACGTAGCAGCTCAAGGCTGCGTTGAGGTGAAATCCAAAGTTGAATTTGTAAATGCTTCTGAAATCTGTAAATTCCCCAGAAACCTGTGTTGATTTAATTCATGATGTACGTTCTGACCTCCTGTTGGAGCAGGGTTAGAACTTAAGAAAGGGTTGTTTCATTGGAAGAAATGTTTAGAATCCTCCTTTCCAGTCCCCTAAATGCCAAATAGTCTCTGATATCTTGTTCAAATACCGACGTCAGAGTGCCTGAGACTTCATTACAGATATCTGTGTCAGGCGGGAGTCCTGCATCTACAAGGTTCCTCATCCTGTGATGGACGCACAGCCAGAACACTTTGCAAATGCAAGAAGGAAGGGCCCTGCGGAACTATGGGTACAGAGCAGAGCACAACGGGGAGCATCTGGGCTGAATAAAGGTTTGGTTTAATAGTATTTTAAAAAATTAAAATTAAATGCCAAAATTTAAAAATCAGTCATTTTTACTTTAAAAATCCAAATAATCCTCCATTTGGCAGCTGTCAGCAGGGGAAGACTTTGTGTCCTTCAGAACTGAGGGTATGTGTGGGCCCGAGGGTCACACTCCCCACCACAGCTTGCTGTATCCATAACACTGAAACTCACTGGTGAATGGTGTTCTTCTAGAAGCCGTCCTGGATCCCGTAGGTCAGGGTCAGGACACCCATGCTCCTGCAGTAGTCATAGCAACCTTTACTTATATATATAATATTATATGCAATAATTATAATGCTCTATATTATATGTAAATTATATAAATACAAATTTTATGGTTAAAAACATTTTTTAATTATTTCACTATTTTTACCTATACATAGAAATTTTGACTGTTTTTTATATATATATATGGCAGGTCCTCAGATAACGTCCTTTCATTCAACATCATTTTGTTATAGCATTGATGAGATGCTGTGGGAACTTATCTCTTGTTTATATCAATTAGCCGGTGGTAAAACTGGTTTTATTATGTGTCGTTTTGCTTAAAGTTGCAGGATTTATTGATGTTAAGTGAGGACTTACTGTATATATATATATATATATATATATATATATATATATATATATTTATGATTATATTTTAATTGCTTGCTGAATTATCTCAGCACCCCTCACTGTCATGTAGGCTCTATACGAGCAAGTACTTTGTTGTGTGTGCTGTTATACTTCCAACATCTTGCCTAAGGCCCAGCCCAGAGCAGGCATTCAAATAACTTAATTGACAAAGTAAAGACAGTAGGCTAAATGATCTCTAGGGTCTGTTTTTACTGGAATACTTTCTTGCTCTGATGTTTCTCTTCAAGTGAGCAGGTATTCGTGGGGTTTCTACGATGGGTAACATATTCTGCAGGTCTCTGAATAAGAATACTACACTTTGGTATAGTTTCCTCTCTTTTAGCTCATAGCAATAGAGAATGGAAGAGGTAGAAGGGACCTTGGAGCTCAGCCCCCTAATTTGCAGATGGGGAAACTGAGGTCTCACAGTTGTGACTCAGGTTGGAACCTGGGCATCCAGCGCGTAGTCCTTCTGCCTTAATCTCTAGTCCGAAGAAGCCGGTGATCAAGGTAGAGGAAAGAATAAAGTAAATGCCAGCGTCACCTGAATGGTGAAAATAATAAATGTAGAGAGGTTTGTAGGACAGAAATCACTGCAGAAACGTAACCAGGTTTAAGTAATCCAGGGTCCATAGCAGTAGTTCTCAAACTGGGGCGCTCAGGTGCATTGTCAGGGGACTCTGAGTTCCCTTTGAAAATGGTGAATATGCATGTATTCTGATCATCTGCTGAATTTCAGGGGTTTTGTTTGTTTCTCTGAGTGGGTGTGACTCTGTCTTGGCCAACAAGGGAGAGAAAGAAAGGGAATTGATTTGTAAATGATGTGTATGCACAAATAAGGCCGCCCCCCCCCCCATGTTGTTTAGCTGTAGCTTGGGGCTGTGGAAGTGACATGTTTACATCGCAAACAATGATTTCAGTACAGCAGGGCACCATCATCCACTGCATTATTTTAACACAGTTGACTGTTACAGGTTTTGTATTTACTTTTTCCATATACTTTGCTTTCAGAATTGTATAAGAGCTATAAGCAAAAGCACTTTGCATGGAGTTGTGTTAGTTTTCTATATATTTAAGCACAATAAAAGTAATCTAAAGCAATGTTGAAGGTGCAGGAGATTTTGTCTGTGAAAGGAGCCTATGCATTATTCAAGGTTGTTGCATAGACGGACTTCCTTTCACATTCGCTTTTAAGTTATGAGAAATTATTGGCATGAGAGAGAATTCCAGTGGCATGAGCTCTTTTGTTGTCAGAGTGAATTTTTTAGAAGGCACTCAGGCGTGGGAGACATGTGCTCTTCCTTCCTTCGGTAGGTGGCTATTCCCACAGGAGATTCTAGAATCTAAGAGGTACTCCTGACTATTGTTTTGCTAACTTTAAAATCTACTGCTTTGTAAAATGATGTACAAGGTCTGTGTGGTGTAAAGGTGTATCTTCTGTTTAACATGATATAAACTAAAGATCAGCAAACTACATATAGCTCTTGGCCTGCAGACTGTTTTGTAAATAAAGTTTTATTGAAACTTAGCCACACCCATTTGTTTACAGATTGCCTGTAGCTGTGATAGAGACCTGATGGCCCACAAAACAGACAAAAGTCTTTATTATCTGATAGGCCCCTGGTGTATGTCTTCTAAATACAACCGTTTCTGCACTGTGTTTTCCGCTTATGTACATTTCAGTTACTTGATTCTCTAAAGTGACTTAATTAATCTGTTCCATTTTTACAATTAGGAAATCCTAAATGTCTGTTGCTTCGTGTAAGATTCTTTGATTTCTCTAATGAGAGTCTAGTCTATTCTCAACATTGATTGCTGCTTTCTTAAAATTGTTTAGGAAATTGGAGGCTGGTGAGGTGGGGCTTTAATCATTGACACATACCTGGTAGAGCTGGCCTGAGGCTGAGCTGTAAATTAGATGCTTGTTTTCTTCTGTCAGCCCTCTTCTTGCTGATTCTCTGCCTTCACCCTGTCTTTCTCTTGCCATCTTTGGGACGTAGGACGCTTTGACTTTCTTTCTTGCCTCTCAGCCACATCCACAAAGACTCTGATACCTGGTTTTTAATCTCCATTTAAATTCATTTAGTTTGTTTACTTATTTCCTCCAAAAGTATATGCACTTGAAGCTTTTTACCCCTACCATGCAATAAGAAGCTTTGGCCTCTCTTCAGGATTTGACTAACTTAGTGGTATTGAGGAAGATTGGAAGATGGCGGGAGCACAGGTGGAGAGGCTGGGGACAGGGATTTCCTTGGAAATGGCACAAGTCCATCCCCCCCCCCCCATGGCTTTGGGGTTCAGGGCATCTAATCCTGAAGTTGCTGTGAAGAGCAGAATCTACGCCTCCCTCACTTCAATAGCTGCAAATCTTCAAGGGGATATCAGGCTTTAAAAAAAGAAAATTCTCCCAGTGTGGTTGACTTATTTAAGATTAACACAGAAAGCAGAAAACTCAAATGCTATTTGGGACACTTGACTGGAGATGACTTCCTACTTAGACGTGCCGGGAAAAACCATCAAAGGACTGGGGGAGGGGGGTTATGGAATGATTTAGGGACAGTTCCTAAAAGGATATATTTACTGCTGAACATGCTTTACGAAGGAAGGAAGGAAGGAAGAAATTGTTCGGAGTAACCAAATGACCCTGGAGCTTTTTTACCAACTTGGGCCATTCCTGATCATGCTGACGTTGCTAACCCTTCACCCGTTGAGGAATAGGTCAGCCACAGGGAGCACCTCTGGCTGGTAAATGACTTAAGAACGGGTACATTTTAACATTGGTTAAAAAAGTAGGCAGATTCCGGTTTACGCTGAATATCCCCCTGTCCTATGATAAGTATTAAAACATGGTTAGCTGGCTGAGAAATGTTTAGCGCTCCTGTGCTTCACGTCTTTCCTGTTTTTATGCATGTCTATTTAAATCAGGGGTAACTAAGTATGTCCATGAAGCAAGGCATCTTCACCAACACGACAGTAATAATACCCAAACCACTGATGAGGGTGTGAGAAGGAAAGAAGCTGGCATTACCCTCACTGCACCATTAGAGGAAGGGCCAAGTTAGCTAGCTGAGGAGCAAATCTCCGGCTTTGGAAGAGAGATGTCCAAACAGAGTAAGAGTACAGGTAGTGTATTTCAGTAGTTTCCCCTGCGCTCCACATTCTCCAGTGGGCCTATGTGGAGTCCATCCTACAAGGGGGCTTCTCTCTGGTTCTGAGAAACTCAGTACTTAACCATTCCACATCCTTTTTTTTTTTTTTTTTTTTTTTCAGGGACTCTTGGGATAACTTCCAATAACTGATCTTTGCCCTGTGTTCCCAAGAACATTTTAAAGCAACTGACTTTTCTGATTCTGTAGCCAGACTCAGTCAAAAAGGCCACTTCCTCTTCTGGGGGAGGAAGCAAGACCAGTCAGTGCCCAGGTGTCCCTGCAGTGTTTTGCTTCCAGCTTTGCTGCAGTCTGGAAAGGCCATTTCTCCACAGGAAGTAGAGATACAGACCCCTGGAAAGACGGGGAGGAACAGGCATGTGCTAACAGGAGTAGTAGATGGAAGCATGTATGGCTGCAATTGCCCATTTCTGCTTATATGGCAAGTTGATCTCATGATATGAAGTCAGAGATGATGTAGAATGGATTTTGTTGGTTTAGAAAAATAGACCGATAGTACATCACTCTGTGTACTGTCTCTGGCATGGTACTAGTTTGGTGCAAAAGTAATTGTGATTTAAAAGATTAATTGCAAAAACCGCAATTACTTTTGCACCAGCCTATATACCAGGTACATGTACATGTTTAGTGAATAAATAAATAGTGAATGAATTAAGACCTCAGTCTCTGGGGACAGGCAAAATTGGGTCAGAATCCCAGCTTTTCCAGTTGATAGCTGTTACTTACCTATTGCTCCATAACACACTATCCCAACATTTAATAGCTTAAGTTATTATCTCACAGTTTCTGTGAATAAGCAATCTGGGCACAGCTTCACTGGGTACCTCTGGCTCAGGGTCTCTCCCAAGGTTAGAGCCAGCTCAAGACTTGGCTCAGAAGGACTCATTTCCAACCTTCCTCATGTGGCTGTTGGCAGGCCTCAGATCCTTGATGGCTCTTAGCCAGAGACATCAGTTTGTTGCTACTTGGGCCTCTCCAAAGGGCTGCTCACAACATGGCAGCTGGCTTCCCCCAGAGAGGAATCTCAGAGAGTCCCAAGATGGAAGCTACAATGTTTCTGTTTGTTTTGGTTTTTTAATTTTTATTTTTTTATTGGGGAATATTGGGGAATAGTGTGCTTCTCCAGGGCCCATCAGCTCCAAGTCATTGTCTTTCAACTAGTTGTAGAGGGCACAGCTCAGCTCCAAGTCCAGACGCCATTTTTAATCTTTAGTTGAGGGGGCACAGCCCACCATCCCTTGTGGGACTTGAACCGGCAACCTTGTTGTTGAGAGCTTGCACTCTAACCAACTGAGCCATCAGGCTTCCCCTGCTTGTTTTGGTTTTTGAAATTTTTTTTTATTGTAGTAAAAAAATTTATATTATAAAATTTGCTTTTTAAACTACTTTTAAGAGTACAATTGAGTGGCATTCAGTACTTACACAATGTTGGGCAACTACCATCACTATTTCCAAAACTTTGTAATCACCCCGAAGAGAAACTGACAGCTGCAGTGTTCTTTACAGCCTAATCTCAGAAGTGACATACCATCACTTCTATTCTATGCTAGCCCACACTCACGTGGAGAAGATTACAGGGTGAGAATTCCAGGAGGATGGGTATCCTTGAGGGCCATCCTAGAGGCTGACTCTGTAGGGGTTATGTGACCTTCGGTGGTTACTTAACCTAGGTAAGCCTCAGTTTCATCCTTTGTAAAACGGTTCTACCTCCTCGTAGGGGAACAATGCTCATATCCAAGGGAACACCAACAAACTTTCTACTCATCAACCTGAGATCAAATGCATAGCCCTGAGCCATGAAGTTCAACCACCTGGGACTCCAGACTGTCTTTCTGCGTAACCTCCTGGATTCTCCATGATGGTTCGGTAACTGTTACATCTTTGGACCCCGACACCATGAGCAGATAGAGGACAGAAGCAGAGGCAGAACCATGGAGATCTAGAATATGATCCATAAATATTCACAGTATAATCTTCATGCAAAGCAGAGCTTCCTCTAGAGAAGCAGCCTGCCCTGGACAAAGCTTAGCTCCTATGTTCCCCTTGTACCATCTCTGGGAATTGGTCCCCTGCATCCCTCAGTAGCTCATATTCACCACCATGATCCTATCATTGTTTCCATTATGGTTTCCTCTCTTTTTTCGGGCAAGTTCCCACACAGCTCTTTATGTATCTCCTCTCTTTCCTGGTGAGCTGTCCTGTGCAGTGAATAAGAAACAGTTCCTTTGGAGTCAGTGCATGAGATTACACAATGAGCAAGCAGGCTGCTTTTAAAACTATTCTTTAAAATTTTCCAAAATGGCTATATATATTTCTATTCTTCTCCCCTCTCACCAGTCAATCCTAAACAGATCAGGGTTTCATTCCAAACACCAGCTTACAAGTATGTGCTGGGATCACCCTACATTCCAGCTTTATCTTTATACTTCTTTCATTGTCCTATAGGAGACTATCAATTTAGATCCATAATTAATCAGCTGAAAGTTAATTAAGATGATTGTTATTTTAAGTCAAAGAAGTGAATTAATATTCTGTAAAAAGTTTTCCATAAGTATTTTGGAAAGACATTTAAAAAACATTTGAAATAAAAACAGCGTACTGACTAATGTTCAAAAACCAGAAATAATGACTGAACAGTATTTTCCAAAATGTGTTCTGTGGAATAAAATGCTATTTGCCCACTGACAAAAAAAAATAAATTGCTAATCTCTAGGTTTGATGAGAATATGGTGAAACAGTCATAGACTGCTGCTAGGAATATAAATTGGACTCGTCTCTTAGGAGGCAATTTGGCAGTTTCTCTCAGAATTTAAAATGTATGTACCCTTTGGCCCAGAAATTCTACTTTTAAAAATTAATCTTAAATCATCTTTGCACAAATACAGAAGGGTATATATACAAGGAGTTTCATTGCAGTACTGTTTGCAGTAAGAAAAACTTAGAAACAACTCAAATGTTTATTAATAATAGACCAGGTAAATCAATTACAGTATGCCTCTGTTTTGGAGTACTACGATATGCAGCAGTATCAAAATAAAGAAGCCGATTTATAGGTCCACGCATGGAAATATGGACATAGTATTTTCTCACCTGGATGAAGTTGTAGAACAGTATTTCAGTATATATACTAATAGTATATATATATATATATATATATATATATATATATAATATAGAGCTTGTGTGTACCGTATTTCCCTGAAAATAAGACCTAGCCAGACCATCAGCTCTAATGCGTCTCTTGGAGCAAAAATTAATATAAGACCCAGTTTTATATTAAAATAAGACCACGCAAAAATTAATATAAGACCCGGTCTTATTATAATATAAGACTGGGTTTTATATAAGACTGGGTTTTATATTCATTTTTCCTTCAAAAGATGCATTAGAGCTGATGGTCCAGCTAGGTCTTATTTTCGGGGAAACACGGTATGAGATATGAACGTGACATGAAATCATATATATGATACATGGTGAAAAAGAAAAAAAAAAGGTGTGCCAAAAAAATGTATACAAGTGGACACTTTGGTCAGCATTGCTCAAGCAGTACTTCGCCGTAATCAGAAGTGTCTGGATGCTGATGGTAACCACTTTGAGCACCTCTTGTAATTGCAGAAGTCAAACGTGACTTGTATTCATCTTTTGTTATCAGCATATATTGAGTATTACCATTTTAATAGTTCTTTCCTTTCTTAAAATGTGTATACGTTTTTCTGGTACCATATATATAACATATATATAATATATGATATATATATACCTCTGTATGTGTGTGTGTGTGTGTGTGTGTCTATAAATATATATATTTACACACACACCCATATAGATTTGTTTGGAAGGATACACACCAAACTGTTAATAATGTTTGTTCTTCCTCTTGGGAAAGAAATAGAATTTTCAAAGGAATGGAAGGGTTGCTTCCCCCTTTAAGAAGAGTTTTAGTTTCGAGTCACTTCAATTGTCATTTTGTCATTTCAGGTCTTTTTCCTGATAACAGACTCAATCTTATTTAAATCCTGTTCTGGGGTGAGGCATGGTGGGGGGCACATTCAAATCATTGCATCCTCTAATCTAGAAAATGAGATGAACCTTAGCAGTAGAATGTTCTTTTAGAGTTGAACTACTCAGTCTTCTGCATTTTCCTTTCTCCATCCTGTATTGTCTTGAATGCCGAGGTGCTCCATCTTAGAACTCTTCTAAAATTATCGGCTGTCCTTCCTTCTGTCCTATCATCGCCAGTTTGTTGGTTTCATTTTTCACTATTTTGTAAAGGGATAGCTTCCAAACAAGGGCTCTTTAAGGAACGATAAATCATAAACATTTGTCTGTATGTATCTATATTACCAATCAATATACTTAAAATATCAATCGAAAATGACCATTGTCAGTCACTTGTTTTATCTTTTGTCAAAATCAGAAACCTCTCTTTTGTTTTTTGCTTTTAAATGGGGGAGCCTAAATTCCTAAGAAAATACTAAATATATACAAGAACTTGAGACAAACATATGTGAACAGAGGACGCTGACTCTAATCTTGGCCACAGCCTGGAGTTACTCTGAAAGGATATCAGAAGAAATCTTGGAGGTTGTCAAGGGCCAGAAAGATACGAGGAAAACCTGGATATTGATGTGTCACAGAAACCAAGGGTGGTGTTTCCAGGAGAAGAAGTGGTCAAAAGTACCAAGTGCTACCAAAATATCAAGAATAAAGAGGAGTGCCATATATTTCAGGTTTAGAGAAATGGGAGTTACTAATGACCTTGACCAGCATATTTTAGGGGAGTTATGGGGCTTGAAGTCAAACTGGTAGGTTGAAGAGTGAGTGGAAGATGAGAAAATTGAGATGTAAGTATAAATATTTCCTTCAAATTAGCTGTGAAAAAAGTGATAGGACAGTGGCTGGAGGAATATAGGGATATGAGGACTAGGAAATACTTTCTTTTTAGGAGACACTTAAAAGCTAATGGGAAGGATTCAGCTAGAAGGGAGATGTTGGATAGCCAAGGGAGACAATAGAATACAAGAGATGGTGTTAAGTTCCTGAGATGCGCAATGATCCCAAAACCGAGAATCACAGGATAGACCTGAGATACAAGGTTCACCTGCAAAAGACTATTTTTCAGTGGCCACTGAATTTAGGAAACCTTAGGTACACCAGCCTGGCTTGAGGTTTGAAAGGAAGAGGGAGACTGAGTTACCTCCTTGACTCTTAAGGAATTCAGAATTCTGTAAGATATTATATCAAGCCTTGGAAAATAAAAAAAGGTATTTGGTAATGAAGATGCATAGGATTAAAACAAAAAATTAGACGTGGCCAGTAAATTCATTACAGGTGGATCTAGCTTTGCCATAACCTGAGAGAAGTTGGTGTCAGGCATCTAGGTTTTATCGGAAGTTGGACTTGCAAATATTGAAAGCTGTCATGAAAGAAACGAACTTGGAACCAACACATTAGCTGGGGGAAAATACCAGCAGCCATAGATCTTGCTATCCCTGGAAAAAGCCAGAATTAGAAAAATAAATAAATAAAAATAGCTGTGACCAATGAATAGTGCCCTCCTGACTCCTCAATTGGACACCACTCCCTTTGTGTCCATTTTGAGGCCTCGCCCCCCAAGACTTCTAAGGCATGAATCACTGGGCAATGTTTTGGGGACACAGCAATGCTAGTTATGCAAATACCCATGATTAGCTGTCTAGTTTTGTGTTTATATCAACAACCTAACCAAAGACTCCCTTCAGCCAAGCTGACCTTGCTGATTGCTTGTGGTGACCATCAACGATTTCATCAGAGAGGAGGGTAATAGAGGGACTAGAAGCAGATTGTGTTCTGATTTATGTGGGGCCATGAAGGTAGTGTTTTTGTCAGTGGGAGCTGTGAATAGATGCTGTGGGTAGCTGGATATGGTTGAGAGTTTTCAAAATTTGGCAGGCACATTATATTTGGAAATGCTTCAGTGAAAGATCAGCCATTTAATAAATTGTTACAGTTTTGTGTTCTTGCTTTCTGTGACATCTCTCTCCTTTATGCTTAATCAATGTTTGTTTTCCATTGTGTTTGTCACTGTTCTTAATTTTGAAAGATACAGGAAAAACCTCAAATGAGTCCATGCCCTCTAGGAGTGCTCTTTAGTCCTTTAGCTGGACACAAAACAACCCCTTTTGTAGGTATGCAAGAGTAAAAGAATTCAATTTCCCTGCTGGTGGGGTAGTCTTCCCAACTCATTTACATCATTTTTTCTGAGTGGAGGGAGGACATCCAAAGGTAGGACCATACACAGGTAATTGACCATTTGTCCCTTTTGAAAGCCCCATGTACCAGGTCTGTAAACTAATTGTATTTCATTACCTAAGTAAAGGAGTGAAGTGGAAAGGGGTAGAGAGGAGACCAAAGCTGGTGAGACCAGCATTCCCCTGGATTAGTTTATACTTTCTAGTCTTAATTCTAGGGCCTGTTAGGCCTGTGGTTAACCAGGTTCCTTCTTGGGAGAAAAATTGTCATATCAGGATCTTTGTGCTTTCCCAATTCTTAGCACTACTCCTGTATATTCCCTTTTGGAAGCTATGAAATGGGTAGGATGGCTGCTCAAGACTTTCTATGAGTTTCTCTTTGATGTTATTTCTGGGAGCTTCTGAATTGAGTCAAGAGAGATGCAAACATTAGAACATGGAATAATCCATCCTTAATGGCCCTTCCTGACAATTTGCTGGCTGCAGGGAAAACCTTCCCTGCTCAACTGTCAGATCATGGCACCAGCTTAGCCCCCACCTGGCTCCTCCTGGACTTGTTTATTCCCTCCTGTTAAAAGAGAAGCCCTTTCCGTCTGACCTTTGAGAGGCTTATAGATCTTGTAGTCAGAGCAGTCTCCCTGTTGCACTAATTCCCCTACCCTTTTGAAATAGTCCTTTAAAAATAAAGTCTCTCCTTATCTAACTCCTCATTTGTTTTTATCTGCCATTACTCTCTCCATTTTATTATTTAATACTAAATACATTGAACATGACTCTTTCTTGATGACCTGGCTTGCTCCTTGAAACTGTAAGTCATGGCGTTGTGCTGAAGAGGTAGCTGGTGATGGTGAAGCCAATTTTGGGTGGGATGTTGGTTGGCCTGTTACTAACAATGGAGCCTATCTATTTCTGGGATAGAGCAGCTATTTTTCTTTCACGTGTTTTTGAATTACATTGAGCTCATTTGAGTAAGGTATAATGGGGACCTTTCACTTGGCCAGGAAACAAAACCCAAAACACTGTTTAAAAAACAATCCCGCTCTGGGTGATGAACACACAACGGGATTTATAGATGATGTAATACAGAATTGTACACCTGAAATCTATGTAATTTTACTAACAATTGTCACCTCAATAAATTTAATAAAAAAAAAAAAAAAAAAAAAAAAAAAAAAAAAAAAGCTGGAAAAAAAAAAAAAAAGAAAAAAAAAAAATCCCGGAGTTCATACTTCCATCTAATATATATATGCATATGTATGTATGTATATGTATATCTATGTCTACATCTATATCTATATCATCTATATCTATATCTATCTATCGTGCTTTTTTCTGTTTTTCTCTTTCTATGCCTTTCATGAGACATAATTTTTTACTTTGAGCAACAAGGTCAGAATTCTCTTTGATAATTACATAGACTGAGAATGTATTTGGGGTTTTTTTTGGGGGGGGGAGAAGAAATATTTACTTTACAAATGTAGAAAAGAAAGAATGAACTTTGATTTTTGTAGTAAAGATAACCAAGTCCTTCCTCCAGCAATGGAAAAATAGGCACACTGGGGGTGTGGATCTCATTTTATAGTGAGGGCTCATCCTGCTAAGAACCTCATAAGGAGACTGATAAGGTTATTAGTTCATGGGGCTGACAGCAGACCCTTTTCCCTAACAGCTTGCAGGTAAGGAAAATCAAGACTTCCCCTGAGATTTAAAGCAGGTAAGACCCACACACAATGGATGCCATTAACTGTCTGTGGTGGGAAAGTAACAGATTTTCAATCAATGCCTGGGGGAAGAGTTTGAGAACACCCCAAACTGATAGAAGCAATCTCATAAAAGGAGAACTGGGTGATGGTTGCATTTAGCTGTAACAACCTCATTAGTGGTAGTCCCACAGGAGGATTGTGTGGATTGAGGGGTGATGTCAGCTCAGAGCTGGGTTTCTCACAGTGTGGTGAGAAGGCTGAGGAATCTTCTGGGGTGTCTGAAAATGCAGCCTGGGGCTTCACTGTACAAACACTGAACAAAGAATCTGCATTTTATTTATCTACATTCAATTGAATTTTTGTTTACATTTTGTCTTTAATTTTGAAAAAATAAAAATTTGTTAATAAGAATGCAAATATGATGAAAAGTTAATCTTACCTGAGACCTCTGTTGCTTCTACCCTGAGGCAGCATACACTCAGTAGCCGGGTGAGCACCCCATTCTCCACACTGCTCAAGCAAACATATCTACTGTTATTTAAAGGGTTTTTTTCTTTTTGCTTCAGTTACTTGTTTTTCTAAGTTGGGTCATATTATACACATTATTTTCAAATTTATTTTTCTCACGTCATAACAGAAAATCCTCCAGGTTTAACACAATGTATGTATATGTGTGTATGTATATACACACACCCATGCCCATATATACACATACATACACACACGTGTCAGGTTGCTCGGAAATGCAGCTCCAAACGGATGGTAAACTCTAAGGCTAAATACTGGTACAATAGTTGACAAGAACCCTGAGGGACAGTTGAAAAAAAAACTTTGAAGAAATGTTTGTGTGTTTGTATTTATGTATGTGTGTGCGTGTGTGTAAATTTATTTATAAATCCTTTTAAATTGTATAATTTTCCATGGTATGGATATATTAAGATATTCAAGCATTTCCTCATCAATGACTATAGGGGTAGTTTCCAATTGTTGAGTATTTTATTTTGTTCCCATTACAAACATTGCTTTTATTTTGGGGGGATAAATTTGCAGAAGTGGTATTTCTGGATCAAAAGCTATATTCATTTTAAATTTTATTAGTATTACAATATTACTTTCCAGAAACTTGAGGCAAATTCCAGTTGAGTATCATTCCACTTAGTTATGTCCTATAAAGTCACGGTGAGCACTGCAGTGGTGAATAGAGAATCATTTCCCCAGAGGAAATACAGGATGAGCTTCCTGTGAGCTTCTGGTCACAACATTGCCGTCAACTGATCAACATATAACCTTGTTTTGTGTATGTTTCTAGTTAAAGACAGCTTATTTATGATGTAGTATCGATTCATTTACATTGAACTCATGGCTGCCTGCACTACAACTCATGCCTGAGCAAAGTGTATTTGACACATATTTTCTCTGAAAGCACCTCACAGCTTTCTTGTGCTTAGAAACACTGGGCTTACTTCAGCACTGTGCTTGGGGAGCATTTAAAACAACAAAAAGCAAAACCATGTAGAAAGCACACGCTAAGTAAATGGTGGAAAGGACGCTTGTTTCCAGTATGAGAGCCGAAACAACCTCAACTGGAAACATGCATGTTGAATGACTCAGACTTTTTGCCATTCTGTGCACATCCGTGCAAGTCCACAAATGAGCACAAGGGCACTGCAGGTATTGATTTGGGTGGGGGCATTCTGGATGAATTTTAGCAAGTGTGTGAATTTGTAAATAAGGAATCCACAGATAACAAGGATTGACTACATTCCCACTAGCAACGTGTTTGTCACACTCATTATCCTTCATCTTTACTGAGTGTTATCATTTAAAAAAATATTTGTGAATTTTTTGTGTGAAAAAAATATATCCTTGTTGCTAACTACTAGTGAGGTTGAGCATATTTTCTCGCATTTATTGTACATTTAAGTGCAGTCTTTGACCACTTACCTGCTCATATCTTTGCCCTTTTTCCTATTAAGTGACTTTTTATCTGATTAATTTGTAGACATTTTGTATATTAGGATGACAGTCCTGTGTTATATGTATACAAATATTTTTCCATTCTATTGCTTGTCTTATTTTTGGTTTGAGTATCTGTGCCATATTTTTTAATAAGTATGTCTGTTTCCCTTTTGTAATTTAAGTTCTCTAAGATTACATAGACTTCAAATGTTTATTCAAATATTTTTATGATATAATTTATACTTTTTTCAAGTGGTAACATATTTAATAATGACAGAAAGTTATATGCACACATTATTAGGTCAGTGCAAAAGTAATTGAGGTTTTTGCATTTTTTAACCTTTTAAACCGCAATTACTTTTGCACCAACCTAATGGTTGTACAATATTTCAAAACACGTTAACATATTTAACTTTTATTATTAGAAAATACAGCCAAAAGTTTTGAAATTTCAGAGTTCAAAATTCTAGGACAGATTTACTGTATTCTAAATTTCAGTTATGTGCTGGCAGTATCATGAAACCAGTCTCACAAAATACACAGTTTTCTTGTGACTCTATAATTACTATAAACTTTCTGGACTACAGAATTAATATGGACTCTTTTTAAATAAGACATTATTATTTCCTTTACATATATACATATATATATATATATATATATATATATATATATATATATATATATATATATTCTATGTTTATTTCTTTATCTAAAATGGCTATCTGTACAGCTGCTATCTACCACAAATTACTATCAAAGATTTTTAAAATACTCAAAACTTTAAAAAAGTATAAGACATGCATCACACTACCAAAGAAAAGTTATATTATCCAATAACAGATATATATTCTTTCCTTGGCAAAGGCTATTCTGTAATTTACATTTAAATCTTGAATCTATCTAGAATGTTTTGTGTATGGTATTAGGTGGGGTCTATGTTTGTTTATTTTCTTCTGCATGAACATTTTCCAGTTATTCTGATGCTAATTATCTTTGAGAGCAACCAGCCTATAGAACAAAAACTGGAAACCAGATAAGCCACAAGTTGGTAGAACTCATTCAAGCACTATGCAGGAAAAATAACACCCTAGCCCAAAGATGTGATCTGTGTGTCCGTGTGGGAGGTGTATCTCTTAAATCAGTTAGGACCCCATGTTGCCAACATTAGCCAAATTCAAATGGCATAACTAATAAATTTGTTCACTCACCTCATTGGAAAAGCCAAGGTAGAATGAATTTTCACGTTGCTTTGATATAGCAGTTCAATGATATTTCAAAGACCCAGTTTCTTTCTATTTGTGCTCAGCCTTCCTCAATAAAAGTTTTACCTTAAAGTTAGCTTTCCTCGTGTTCATAGGTGTTTGTCAACAGCAGTAGGGCTACATCCTTTCTCATTCATGCACAGTGACGGTGGTGGCCTGTTTCTACATTGGTCCGGTTCTTCTGTGGCGGTTGTGACAGAGTTTCTAGGATCTAGAACCAAGTAGCACTGGTGTCACACAGTGGGCATCAATGTCCGTCTGGGATGTGCTTCAGTGTTTTATCAGGATTGTTCCTGGATCTGCAGCATCCAAGCCTGGTTCCCAGGCCCTCCCAGAGATTCTATGAGCTACCTGATACCCTGTATTACTCTTTTTCTACGTAGCCCGATTAGAGTCTGTTTTTGCAGCTAAGAATAGTAATTGGTGCTGGAAGTGTTTGCACATAGCAGACTATCAAGGAAATGGGAATCTGAGACTGGTTATTTGATCTCGTTGGGTTTGAAGGCATGTAAAATGAAACGTCTTCTCAAACTTTGGCTGTGGTTAATTGGAGTAAGTTGGAGGGTGGTTATAGAAGGCAGGCTTTGGTAGGCTCAAATGACTGCTTCCATAGAATATATTTTTTTTAATGTGGTTGCACTATATGTAATTGTGCTAGAGAGCTTAACGAAAAAGAGAACAGGCTCAGGGTTTTCCATTCTTGCCTCAATGCATGCTCAGAAAACAAGGGAATTTCTATGACTGGCCTAAAAGAATCCATCTCTTATAGCCACAGGGTTGATGAAGCTGAGCGTCAAACATAGGTTCTGATCCTGTGGGCTGTTGAATTTCAATAAAGGATGAATTCACAGACTTGTTAGGTTCCTTAAGTGAAAGTTAGGGCATTGAGAGAAAAAGAATGGGACTCTGAAAATTGAAATGGAGACATTTCAAAGGGTTCAGATGACTCACAGCTCACTCATACCTGAAGACGCTGTGAAGACTGAGCCTCGCTTCTAAAAGGATGCTGGTTCCTCGTTACCCACGCCTCTGACCTCCTCCTTGCTTCCAGTCATCTGAAGTCAGATCCCAGTATGTCCCAGAGAGTTAATCATAAAGTCATACCTTGGAAAAACATATTTCTTTTATTACTGTTACTACTATTGTCATTTTTTGCATGCCAAAAAATGCATGATTTTTCTGTTTATATCTGCACAAATCTGCATAATATTATCCAATATACACCTTAATTTTCTTCCTAACAGGAACATCTGGTTTTTCAGTAACTCAACTAAAATGCTACATTCCCAAACTTCTTAGCATGTGATATAGCCAATGAGACACAAGTAAAAGTCTGCTGATTATTTCTTTAAAAGTTTTGCTTTCCAAAGTGCTGCTCTTCTTTCTTGTACCTTCTTCCTTCTTATTACCTGGACGTGGTCATAATTTCTGGAACTATAAAAGTCATCTTGTGCTCATGCAGGAAAGGCCAGGAGAATTGACCTTTAAATCTGACCTTTCTAAGCCCCTGAACAGGTGGCAGTGATCACCTATTACTTTTCTTATTACTTAATGGGGGGGGGGGGGTGATACAATATATTTAACCATTGTTTAGTTGCATTTACTCTTACATTCAGCCAAACACAGTCATGAACAGCTAATGTGGTAGATGAAAAGCGTCATTGACTAGGCCAATTTACATCTCATACCAACTCTGTATCCAATTACTTTGGCAAGAGAAGTGCTGTGTGCTGATGGGCTCAGGCCAGTAAGGACCCTCCCTCGTTGCTGGGGCCCATCCCATTAAACCCAGTTGCTTGCAGCGACATGGGGGAGAAGTGCTGACTGGAAAAAGAAAGGGAGGTTTGGGTGTGAAGTAGGCAGGTAACGTGTCCCTTCCATACCTATTGTGGATATGCCATTAAAAGGTGTTACTAGTTACTCTTATTCTGCTGTCATAATCATGGAGCAATCTGCTGTTCAGATTTGCCTCCCATGCAATTTATACCAGAGTGATAGACACTACTGATGTGCGCCTATGGCCTGATTGCCGCCTTGGTTCATACATTTCCATGCAAGATTTCATGACTTAGCATCTCTGGGCTTAGTTAATGTCAATCCTCCATCCCCATCTGCAAGATACGGATCATTCACTTTCTGGGGATCTCCTTCTACCGCACTTCTTAGCATCTACTTGAGCCCTTGACACTGTCATAAATGCCATGAGGGTTGCATTTTCTTTATGAAAAACTTCAGCAGTAATATTTGCCCCATCTCCAGGAGAACCCAAAATACAGTGCAGGTGGTGGGACAGACCCAGTTAATATCTTCATAGAGTCAACATGATTCCAGAACCTTTACCACTGCAAGTTGGAATCACATTGACCAGCTGTAATTCAGTTGAAGGGTTCTGTGACACATATAATGAGGATTATACCAATCACAGAAATGTAAGGTGAGTTCACAAAAAAGAAAAAAGATCAAAAAAAAGATTCTCTAATTCTTATGTAACCAAGTGCCCTGACAAAAAATCTGGGCTGTAGGTAACTGGCTAATATTTATTGAGTATAAGAAGATAGCCATCTGACTAATATATATCTTATCAATAATAGTCAATAGGATGAAGAGAGTTCTGGATTGGAAGGGAGGAGCCGTAAGGACTAATTTTATTTACTATGGGAGCAACTATAAATAAATTATCTCAATTGAACGATCTTCACATTTCCTGTTAGCTCCAAAACTGAGTAATCATTAAAGTTAAACATTTCCTACAAATTGGTAGTTACAAAATAATAATGGGGATGTAAAGTACAGCATAGGGAATATAGTCAATAATGTTGCAACAGCTATGAATAGTGCCGGGTGGGTACTATTGGGGAAATCACTGCATAAATTATATAAGTGTCTAACCATTATGCTGTACACCTGAAACAAATATAAAATAATATTGAATGTCAAATGTAAATGAAAAAAATCATTTTAAGAAAAGGTTAAATATTTCCTGAACAGTTTTATTTATCTCATTTACTTAAAAAGGCCTTGCTTCACAGCACAAAGTTCAATTTTATTGTGGTTTTCAAACACATTATAACAAATGTGGTGTTTATGGAATCCAAATTAATGAGGTTTGACTGTATGCTAATTAAAACTCCTTAGAATTCTATAAAGACTTTGCCTTCAAGAGTTCATATTCGTTGATGAAATTTTCTCATTAGTCTTCACAATGAGTTTGGGAAACAAATGATCAGCCTATGAATCCTAAAAAGGAAAACGGAGATGTTCCTCCCAGTTTTGACTCTGGAAGGCAATGACAGAACAGCATAGAAATCTAGCTTCCTGGTTTTAACATCTTGCAGGTAACTCACTCTCTTAAAGAGATTCTTGTAATGATTCAAAACCAAACTGTAATGTAGCAGTGATGCTCAATTAGCAGATTCATTAGTTGGGTTTTGATTACACTTCTAACTGTCACCTCTAATAGATTGAATTAAAGTGTTTATTCATTACAGTCACTAGTCCCTGTCAGTTATAAGAAGAAATGTTTGTCTTCAACTTCTAATGAGTGTGTTAAGTGATGTCTATGCTTCAAAGACATGTTAGTTGTGGTCCAGGGAGGTGTGATCTGTTTAGAAACCATTCATGCAGCTATATGGCCTGGGAAGTTTGGCTAGAACAGCTGAGACAGGGTGACTCCACACAGTCTAGTAATAGAAAAGGATAAGTTAGAAGGCCATGTCTTCCAGAGTCTGGAAGGAAAGTGATGATGGCTTCAACGCATCCAGAAGGGGGTCTTGCAATGGAAAAGAGGGTTACATTAGGCCAGTTTTATTCCATATCTGACCGCCAGCATCATTTAGGAAGCTTGTAAACAATGTCAGCCCCTTGGGCCACATTCCAGAACTCTGGGGATGGGACCCAGGAATCTGCATAGTTAATATACACCCCAGATTATTCCTGGGCTCACTCAAGTTCGAGAACTACCACAAAAGATGCTTGTGATCAGAGCAAGAGAAACAAATTAGATGCAGCAAAGGCCTAAGTGCATTTTGTAATAAAGTATTGAGGAACTTTCCACTTGTCTTTATTATTGGGATTTTTGCCCTAAATACCTGATTTAAGGTGGGGGGAGCAAGGGTCAAATTGGTAACTGGTCATAAGAGAGTAGACTTTTTACATTTAATTTCTGTGGAGATTTATGGGCCTTCCCCACCTGATCCATGGAGCCCAGGTTAAGAACCTCTGATCTGAACCTCATAACCCATCGGCCGCCCTACAAACTCAGGTGGCTCCACCTGTCACACAGCCATCGCAAGGAGGAAAAGGGCATGGTTTGTGTGAAACATGACAGCACACCCGAGGAATTCAGCATCCCTCAAAGCCTTGATCCAGACCATTAAATCTGTTAGAATTGTCACAGAAATACTGGCTTCCCTGCAAGAATATTTGAGGTTTACCTATCTTGGGTAGCAAGTCCCAGATTTCCCCGTTTGCTCATTAGGTCCTGGAGAGAACCATAGTTAAAGGTAGGTTTAATGCATGTAGTATTCTCTAATGGCAGTAGGCTCCTGGTCAAGCTTAGTCTCTATATTTATATTTTGCTGCAATAAAAGATAATGTTTTCTAGCACTTGGGTTTTGTAATCTCAGAGTTTCGTCTAGGGATATGTGGAAGTGGCCCTCAGTTTAGCCCGTTATAAATTAGAGTTTTTAAAAACTATTCACTTTGGAAAAAAGAAAAATCAAATTTCCTATACCACTACCCAAAACACCTAATATTAATACTTAAGAGTGTGTTGCTCTAGCATATGAGGTATGGCAATTAAGTTTGCGAACTTGTTGCAACAATGTTGCTAACCGTTTTTGATATCAGAGGGATTATTCATTATGAATTTGTACCAACTGGACAAACAGTTAACCAAGTTTACTATTTGGAAGTGCTAAAAAGGTTGTGTGAAAAAGTTAGCCGACCTGTACTTTTTGCCAACAATTCATGGCTCTTGCATCATGACAGTGTACCAGCTTACACGGCACTGTCTGTGAGGGAGTTTTTAGCCAGTAAACAAATAACTGTATTGGAACACCCTCCCTACTCACCTGATCTGGCCCCCAGTGACTTCTTTCTATACCCAAAGATAAAGGAAATATTGAAAGGAAGACATTTTGATGACATTCAGGACATCAAGGGCAATACAATGACAGCTCTGATGGCCATTCCAAGAGAAAGAATTCCAAAATTGCTTGGAAGGGTGGACTAGGCACTGGCATTGGTGCACAGCTTCCCCAAGGGAGTACTTCGAAGGTGACCATAGTCATATTCAGCAATGATGTATGTAGCACTTTTTCTAGGATGAGTTCGCGAACTTAATTATCCGACCTTGTACATTCTATACTTCTTTCCAAAAATAGGATCATACCATACTAGTGTAAGCAAATTTGATTTCATCACTTAACACATCTTAAATATCTGTCTATGTCAATAAGTACATTTATTTTAATATTTACCGGCAGCAGGTATTCTGTAATATTATGCATACACTTTATTTAACTAAATGCCCATTAATAGATGATTAGGCTCATTCCATAAACTGCATTTTCTAATATGTTTCTGTGCTTATAGCCACTGACATTTGGGATTCTTGCTGCTGTTGTGGCTAATCTTGAAGTCTCCGAAGAAATAATGCTTTGCAGAGTCCAATATTCTTACTTGAAAGCAAATTGGTCAGTCAAGGGTGTTTACATGTAATTTTCATTTTATTCTGGAAAACTAAAAATAAATAAAACCCCAAATCTATAACCAATGCCCACCCCCTCCTTTTGAAAGTAATCAGTCCCAATCTTTGAAATTTTAAAGGAAAAAAACTGAAAATGCCACCAAAATCATTTTTAATTAGGCATTTAGCAGTTCCTACAGCAAGTTGTGAATTGGCCTTCAAAAGCAGCATTTTTAATTTTTTTTTTAAATTGGGGAATGTTGGGGAACCGTGTGTTTTTCCAGGGCCCATCAGCTCCAAGTCGTTGTCTTCAATCTAATTGTGGAGGGAGCAGCTCACTGGCCCATGTGGGAATCAAACCGCCAATCCTGTTGTTAAGAACTCACGCTCTAATGAACTAAGCTGAGCCATCCAGCTGCTCAAAAGCAGCGTTTTTAAAGAAAGAAGCATTTTAATTGGTATATTCTTGTTTAATATATTATATCAGATGGGTAAGTTACAGAATTTAGATGTCATATCAAAGTGTACCCACCTAAGAATATGACTTCTTCTGTCTTCTAACTAGCTAGACCACGACACATAACAGTCATGTGTCCATAACAGGAGCTCTGGTAGAAAAGGGACACTTTTCTGTTAGCGATGGCTTGATACCCTGTTTGGGGGCCCAGAGCTGCCACTTGTTTCCGGTAAGCCCTGTCACGCCTCCCTACCCAGATGTCCACAGACCAGTGACATCAGCAGCACCTGGGAGCTCGTTAGATGAGTAGAGCCATGGGTCCCACCCCCGCCTCCTGAGGCAGAAGCTTCGTTTTAGCAAGATCGCCAGGTGATTCTTACACACGTTAAACTTGGAAAAGCACTGCCGTGGAGGACATCCAATAAACCAGACCAACCCGTATGTACACAACCTCCATGTCTTGCTCCCCACTAAATACATAGCATTTCTTTCAAAGAAATTAATTTTACACTAATGTTTGTAAAGTGACTTAAAACATGAAAATGTGGCATACGCCTTAATATTGGAACGCGTGTGTTCAAACTGACAAAGAAAAATCCACATATGGTGAATCTTATTTCTCACTTTATTTTCATAATGAAATTAGATATCCCAGTTTATAATACTATTAAAATGAAGAAAAGAGCAAATTAAGGTGCTCGGGTATTTGGGGTGACAGTGATCTCACAGGCTTTGAGTCCTTTCCCCACAATAGCTATTCAACAAACTATTCAGAAGCACCTACTGTGTGCCAGATACTTCATTTGGGAAGAGGGGAAAATAATTCATGTGCCAATAATTATAAAGACGTAATTGTCCTGGGATTTGAGAAGACACCTAATTTTGTATGAGGGTACCAGGAAAGCTGAACAGTGGATGGGACATTTGAACTGAATCTTGCTTGATAAGTAGGATTCCCCCAGGGGAACCAGGAGGAAAGAATATATCAAGTAACTAAGGATAAATATAAATATACAAAGGTATGTTGCCATGTTAAGAAATGTGTTCTTTATCCTCTTGTTAATAAGGAGCCATTGGAGGATTTTAATCAGAGGAGTGGCAGGATAAGATTTACATTTGAGAAAGATAATTCTGGTATTCAGTGGAAATAGAGTGAGGTGAGGGCAGAGTTCAGGCGATCAAAGAGGTTGTTGCAACAATGTGAGTGATAGAAGATAAACGTGAACTGAGGCAGTGAATGTGGCAATAGTAATGGTAGAACTGAGTCAAGAGAGTTGTTAGCGGAAAAATTATAGGATTCAGGACGGAGCGAAGAGATGGGATAGGGAGAATAAAACAGACAAGAAAGACTTGGAAGATTATAGCTGGGATAGCTCGGTTGGTAAGATAGAAATTTAAGGTATTTTCCTACTTGTTTCCACTTTTCTTCTACAATTGCTCCTTGTCTGCAACTCCCCTTCCATGTGAAATCGTTGTAGATACATTTGTAGGAAGTAACACAGAGACCCATGTACCATTAATGCAATGCCCCGCGATGGTAATGTCCTGTAAAAGAAGCCCCTCTAAAAACATTATGATCTATGAGCAATTTTAACTTTAAAACATCTATATATTTTCATACTTTTATGCTTCTTTTTAAGTACTCACTTCCCTGACCTCCCCAAACCCTGCCTGTTCAATGGCTCCCTGTCCCCATGCGCACTTGTCAAGCAAACCTTGACCCTGATGTGGAAAATCATATCCCTGGTAGCTACTCAATGCCTAGTGTCCCTCTGGCTCCCCCGAAGGCTGGGGCTGGCCACTGCAGGCTGATGCCCCCACCGAGGCACCCTTGAGTGTCTGCTTATAGGGTTCTCTTTACCGTATTGTTAAACATGTAGACTTCAGGGCACCAATTCTAGCCGAGGCTCTACCCAGATGCCGACAGAGCCTCTTAATGTCCTCTTTCCACATTTCTGAAAACTGTGTTCCTATATTGTCAGGACTTTGGTCTATGAGAGACAGATATACAGATCATATGAACTTAAGAAACAAGGGTAGTAGCTCACACAAGCGGGAACTCCAGGGATAAATAATCTCTCCTCAGAGGTTCCTGGAACTCACGTAATGTGATCCAGACTCTCCTCCTCTCCCCTTTTGTCCATCTGTTGGCCTCATGCTCTTCGTGGTGTGCTTTACATGACCACTGGTGAATCTGGAGTCCTATCCTTACAGCTCAAAGTGATGTGTGAGGAATAGGACTTGCCCCTCCACCATTGATGCCAAGCCCTGTTGGGGAAGAGCTCTGTTTGGCCTGATTTACATCTTTGCCAGTCCCATGGTCATGTAGGATATTATAAATGACTCAACCTGAGCCACTTACTATCTGCTGGTCTGGGATTGGATTATCAAGTTGGAAACGTTGACAGGTCCAAATGGAAAGGGAGAAATAATTCCTCCAAAGAAAAGGCTAATACTGGGCTGAGCCAAACTACTGATGTCCATTTTAGTTCCGCTTGGATCAGGCCTCTTCTCCTGTAGTGAGGAGAGAAGGAATGCCATGTGATACCTTCTGGGTGTTATGGTCAATGTTGAGAAAAAGACAATGATGACAGCAAGCAGAGAGATGTTTATATGTGTGAAGTTGGAGTTGAAAGAGTTCAGGCCTAATAGCTTTAAATGTAGTTGTGAAATAGAAAACAAAGTCACCTGCTGAATGAGAATAGGGCAGAGTGGGGAGCGTGAAGAGCTAGGTGGGGGTTTTGAGGAATGAGAGGTATGTAGTTGATCAGGGATGATGAAGAACACTAAGAGATATTGGAGACCCAACTAAAACTGGAGACTATCATCAGAGTTCTCTGGAGAAACAGAACAAATAGGATGGATTTATAGATATATGTATATACACAATAGTATGTGTGTATATGTACACACGTGTATACATGCGTATGTATATACATACACATAGAGAGAGAGAGGGATTTATTTCAAAGAATTTGCTTATGCATTTCTGAAGCTGACAATTCCAATATCTGCAGAGTGGGTCTGCAGGCTGGAAACATTCAGACAGGAGCAGAAGCTGCAGTCTTGAGTCAGAATTTCTTCTTCTTCAGGAAACCTCAGTTTTGCTTTTAAGGACTTTCTACCGATTGGATGAGGCTCAATAACATTATGAGAATAATCTCCTTTACTTAATTAAAGTCAACTGATTGTAGGTGTTAACCACATCTACAAAATACCTTCACGGCAGCATATAGGTTAGTGTTTGAATAACTGAGTACTAAAACCAGTAGGTCATAGAGACTGTAAATCTATGGATCGGTCTCCATCATACTTCATTATTTCTTTTCCTCTTCAGTTCAGCAGTGGCAAGTATCTAGCATAGAGGAGCGGAGAAGGTGAACTATTAAACTGATTCAAGATTGCCCGTATTTTCAAGGTGGGGACACTGGAAGCTACAGGGCAGGTGATGGGGAAACTGCTATTAACAAATGGTTGAACGATGTCCCTCAGGGTTGAGTCCTGACTGAGAAGTTAGTTCCCCAACTGTAAAGTGATGATAATAAGAATATCAACCACCTAGGTTAAAAAAATAATACATGAAAAATACGTATATTGGGCACGGAACTAAGGACCACATTAATTTTATTTTATTTATTGTTTTAAAAAATTTCAAAGTTTTTATTGGGGAATATTGCGAAACAGTGTGTTTCTCCAGGGCCCATCAACCCCAAGTCATTGTCCTTCAATCTAGTTGTGGAGGGCGCAGCTCAGCTCCAAGTCCAGTCACCATTTTCAATCTTTAGTTGCAGGGGGCGCAGCCCACCATCCCATGCGGGAATTGAACCGGCAACCTTGTTGTTGAGAGCTCGCGCTCTAACCAACTGAGCCATCTGGCTGCCCCTCCAGAGGCTCAGCAGCAGCTCGTTGTCTTCAGTCTAGTTGTAGAGGGCACAGCTCGCTAGCCCATGTGGGAATTGGACTGGAAACCCTGTTGTTCAGAGCTCGTGCTCTAACCAACTGAACCATCCAGCCACCCCGACCACATTAATTTTAAATTGTTATCATTGTGTGGTTTCATTTAACTGTCAAGGAACTGACAGTTTTCATAAAGTCAAAGAGTAGATTTAGTGAAAGTAAGAGAATGAGGTAAGTGGTATATTGAAGTTTATTTACTTATTCATCCAACAATCATTTAATAAGCACCGTTTATGAGCCAGGCACTGTTTTATGTACGGGGGATACAGTGGTGAACAGAACGTAGTCTGTCTGCCCTCGTGTGGCTTACACTCTGTTGGTGGGAGGAGACATCAGCTAATAAGCAAACAACTTCAACAAACAAAATAGCAACCTAGTCCAGTGGTAAAAGTGCTATGAAGAAAAGTAAAACAGTTAGGCAATAGACAATGATCAGGCAGGGCTGGGTGGGATGATAGGGTCACAGGGAAGTCTTTCTGATGAAATGACATTTAAATAGGAACCTGGAGGAATGAAGGGGAGAGTGTCCCAGGGATAGAAAGTGGTCCCTGTAAAGGCCCTGGGGCAGGAGACTGTTGCTCCTGTAAGGAGGAGAGTGTTGGGAGATGAACTCAGGAGAAGGAGGTGCCTCTGCCACGCTGATCCCAGTGCCTTAGACAACCTCTGTTGTGTAAAGGTGACAACCCTACCTGGCCAGAAAGGCCTGCTGTAATCAGTGTGACTGACTACCCTGGGTGAGCTTGTACTCAAAATAATCTGCTTCATTTTTTATTATTTTCTATTTTAACTCTTCTTTTTATAAGATAAAAAAGACCAAATCCCCAAACCTTTTGAAATTATAAATAAATTTTTTTTGTCTGCTTAGAAACAAAAACAAAAACAACGCTAGGCACGAGGGCCAGGTGAAGTTGGGTATGGTAGGTCATTGTAAATTCTCTGGAGTTCACTCTGAGTGAGGGAGCCGCCAGTGGAGAGTTCTGAGCAGAGCAGTTTCATGGTCTGACTTATCTTTTATAGGGGTCATTTTGGAGGCTATGGGAGGAATGGGCAACAGGAGAACAGTAACTGTTCTGTAATCGAGGGAAGAAGAATTTGTGATTTGAGAGCAATGCTAGGCATTCACGGGGCCAGGCTGTAGCCATGGGGACGTGTACATAACTGAAATGCTTGCTGGCAGAGATCAAGGACCTTAGAGCAGCATTTCTGGAAGGGTCTTCTACATTGATGTGAAACTTGTTTAAGATGGGGCAGGATGGATAGAGGTGGGGAGGACTGTGACCCAGGTTGTGAGTCCTTCATGAGTGCGGGGTATGACAGAAGGTGATGGAGGACAGCTGCGGAGGGTATAGCTGAGGCTTGGCTGGACGTCTGGTAGGCTTTTGTGGCTCCGGCTTCGGGGCCTTCGAACAGACTATTCTTTCCCTGGAACATCCTCTTCCTAATAGCCACATGATTCCCTGTCTTCCTTCCTCCTTCAGGTTTCTGTTTAAGTAGATTGCAAGACTGTTGGTCAGAAAATAGAACACATAAGAACCAAGAGAACAGGCTTGCCTCTGGCCCTCATCACCTGCAGTGTGGGAGAAGTTTGACACGGAAGTAGTGTCCTCAGGGAAGAGGCTGAAGGGGGGTGGGGCGGTCCTGTGAAAAGAGTAAGAATGTCGGGGGCTTCATTGAAGCTGTGCTAAGAGTTTCAGCAGGCACCATGGGGACAGTTGTGTCTGAGGGAGGTCAGTAGAGAAGGAAAGAATCAAAAGGGGAGGGAGTAATGAGAGGACTGAAGGGAACAGGTGCTGGAACGGGACCTGAGTACGCCAGGTCGGGCATCCGCTGGATTTAGAGGTCCTGGCCAGCCTGGGGCTGGTAGTGTGTGCAGCCCACTCACTTCCTGCGGCACTGACAGAACATGGGTGGCCGCGAGGGGTGTAAGTGAGCGGTGTCTGAGGTGGCGCGAGGAGTGACCAGGTGCTGACGTGCATGCTACCTGCGGAGCTCCTAGGATGCTTACCTGTTGAATGAGCTGTGGCCTGAAGGGCTGGCAGGCCTGACTCCAAACCAGGTGGAATTGGCAGAGAGGAACCTGGCCCAAAGACGTCTTTATCCACAGAAGTCAAATTCTTCACCTGATCACATTTCAGGGCCCGGACCTCTCATTTTCAATGTCTTTGTATTTGTAGAGAAGTGGGTTCCTTTATATTGAAAGTGTTGTCTAAGCAATAAAGTGGACAGCTGCTTGGAAGGAATGTAGAGGATGGAGGCTCAAGCATGTCTTGGGGGCTGAACTGAGTAACCTTTATTTTCCGCGTGGCCTTGAGCATCTGTGATTCTCTGGCTATCAAATGTTGCCTCTGTATTTACCTCCATAAGGCTAGAGTGCAGGCATGTCACAGGTGGGTAAATTGTTTATGGAATGCAAGGCTTGTAGGACTTTAAAACTGTTCAGGAAAATGTGGAAAATTAATTGAGATCAGCAGCTTCCACAACCTCTGCATATAAAATGTCACTTAAATTTAAATCCACACCAGAGGATCTGGGTTGGTTCTTTGTGTACCTGGAATTAGCACAATGCTTATAATGCCATATTCAGTAACTGTTTTTTAGTGTGTGTTTGGCAAAGCTGGTTGTATATTAACCATTAGAGTGAGTAGGGGGATTGCGTGATTCCTACCTCTGGGGTTTCAGAGTTAGTTGCAAGGGGAAGGTTGCAGGTTTGTGTGAAACAGACAGGAAGCTGGAGGTGGGGGCGGTAGGTACCATGATCCTCTCTGCCCATGCATGATATGAGCATCAGCAAAATGGGTCTCTGTGAAGGGCAAGCCCTGTCTCCAAGACCATGGCTTTTTATGGTGATGGTGTGAAGAGGACAGCAGGTAGAAGTCTTTTCCACATGTCCGTGATGCAGGGAGATTCTAACCACAGCTCTCAGGGGTGGTGGCTGTGCTTAGGGCTGTTTGAAGGGGCAGAGAGGCATGGTTATGGTATGCTTGCCAGCAAAGTGTACTGGCCTGCAGGGGTGAGAGCTGAATCCGTATAGTGCTGTGGGGCTTTTATCTTTTACTGAGCACCTACTATGCTCCATGTTCTGATAAACACTTAGCATGCATTGCCTTTAATTTTCCCAGGCATTCTATTGTGCACTTTGAGGAAGGCAAGTAGTTAAGACAGGCCTTTTCCAAGGTCTAAATCTCAACTGTGTAGGTTCAAAATTCTGATTTGTATAACCAGGAGTCAGTGGGTGTTTAGATAAAATGATCCCACTTTGTAATGCAATAAATAACAGGACAATTCCTAGAATTTATGTATCTCTGTATCAAAGATGCATCTGATCCTACCCTGACTCATAAGGAACTGATGTATAAATAAACAGAAATTCCAGACAGTTACTTTGCAGTGAAAAAGAAAACAGTCCTGCGAACCAGATACATTGTTCTCTGATCAGGGCGTTTTCTTTGAAGACAAGCTTATATGAGAACACAATTTCACATCATAAGGTTACTTAGGAGCGTGAAGCAGTGCAGGCTGGATGAGGTAGGGAATCTTACTGGCTGGATCACAGACCTGTGAGAGTCTTGCCTGCAAGGCTGCCCTGCCAGCTTGGGAGGCTGGATGCCACAGTGAGGAAGATACCGCTAGTCTCAGCCTCTTCTTGCAGTGCCTCCAACACTGGCCATCACCCAGTTAGGCTGACTTGCTTTTTTTAAGATCTTTTAATACTGGATCTTCAATTAAGTTGTAGTCTTACTTTGAGTGTAAGTTTTCTCTTTGTAGTATCTTTGCATATCACTGTATCCGTTATTTTTGTTTTATGGCTATAATCTCTTCAGGGAAATCTATTTCCAAGTTTGTGGGGAAGGATAAGAGAAGGGAGGAGGCACCATATTGTCAACCCCACCTCCACCTGAGAGAAGATCTTGTTATCCACATTTTACAGCTGTGCAAACCAGGTCATGCTGCTTTGGGTTTTGTCTGCGTTCCCATCGCCATCCCCTATAGTATTATTCATTTAGTTGTTTGTTTATTGTTAACTTCCCCTGTTAAAATGTAAGTTTCACCAGACTAGCATCTTTATTGTGTTCACTACCATATTCCCAGTACCTGGAACAGTATGTAGCACAACGTAGGTGCAGGCAGACAGAATAAATACGCATTGGATGGATGAATGATCAGACACTCAGTTCCAGGTCTGTCTGGTGCTAGTGACGCTGTACCGCACCCTGACCTCAGTTTGGTGAGGCGATGCGAGGGAGGCATATTGGAGCGTATCTGAGCCAAAACGAAAATCAAGTGACTACTCAGGGCATGTTCTGGGGGTTTTGGGAGGTGGGGGGGTCTGCCTCTTCTTAAAAAACCACCCTGCCTGGTGGGGACTGGAGCCGGTGACAGAGTGACACCAGGACATTGAAAGCCTTTCTCTGGCATGATTGAAATAAATTTTGATGCTAAGAAGGAAACAATAGTCCTGCTTTTAATATCTTTATAGAGGATATCTGGAACCAGATCAATCGTTTACAATTTCTCCTTCCGTTATCTTTTTTATTTTGAGTATTTCCATCTACAGAGTCACTTTCGAAGGTGACACCACTTACCAGGTAGTCGTCCCCTGCATTTCAGGCATTGATATTTAAGAGAAAATAAATCAGCTCAGTGTTGCCTTTTTGTAACCCTAAGCCCAGGATGTGATTATATGGCTCAAAATAATCTGATAATATGCTAGCTGTTAAATAGCTCACTGATGGATACATGTATGTATTCTGCATGCTTTATTCTGGGACTAACCCACCAAATTTTAACTTGTGTCCAGCATTGCATACCCGATGCATCTTTGATACAGAAACACATAAATTCTAGAATTGTCCTGTATTTATTGTATTAGAAAGTGGAATTCTTTTCTCTAAATCTTCTTAAAGGCCATTAAAATATCTTGTTCCAAATCAAATGGACCTACTTACTGCCAGAGATTTTTGTAGCTTCTTCAATAATTAAAGAAAGCAAACAAGATTTGTAGACAATGCAATTTTCATGATGCCTTGAAAAATGTGTTCTCACAGCAGCTGTGTTTGTTACACACTTTCATTTTCTTAATATTTTTAAATTGCTTGGCAAAATAAAATGGAGGGGAGAGTGATCAGGGACCTTCCCAACATTTTATTAGGATAATTTTCAAAGAAACAGAAAATCTGAAGCAATCATACAGGGAGTATCCAGTACCTGCCACCTATATTTTACAATTAACATTTTGCTATATTTACTTTATCACTATCTCCCTTTCCATGTTATTTTTTATGTATTTTAAAGTGAGTTGAAGAATTCACTACACTTCACCCCTAAACACTTCAGCATGCATATCATTAACTAGAGTTCAATATTTGTTTATGTTTTCAAGATGAAATTTACATTCAGTAACATATGTAAATTTACATTCACATTCAATAACATATATAAACTGTAAATTTTGCATTCATTTGAGTTTTGACAAATGCATACACCCATGTAAAGCCAATTGCACAGGTAAAAATATCCTGATTTCTCTCATGGATTAGGTTAGCCTCTTCTAGAAATTCATCCAGTTCTAGAATTATATAGTATATACTATATTGGGTAAGTATATATAGCATATACTATTTTGCATAAGCCCTTTCCTCAGCATTTTTTTTTTTTTTTTGAGATTCATGATTTTTTGCATACGTAAGTAGTTGGTGCCTTTGTTTTTTTTAGTACTGAGTAGTATTCCTTTGTATGGATATACCACAATTTGTTAATCCATTCCCCTGTTGATGGTGGTCACCTAGGCTGTTTCCAGCTTGGGGATGTTATGAGTAAAACTGCTGTGAACATTTCTGTACGAGTCTTTTTGTAGGTATGTGCTTTTGGCTTACTTCTGAAACCCCTGGAATGTGTAGCCTAACACAGGGTCTACAGAGTATATGCTTACATTTATCGACCTGGCACAAGTGACGTATTAGGTTTCATGGTGTACCAGACACTCTTTTCCTTATCTGTTTCTCATATGAGTTTCATAACTACCTGGTGAAGAGACAAAGGCGGTCCACAAAATGGCAGTTGAAAGGTTAAAGCACTTACTTGCTCATTAATCATCAGAGTAAACTAGAACTGAGGCTTCCGGACTCCTAGTCCAGTGCTCTTTTGACAGCTACCACAGGGCCAAACTGATGATGTTTTCACTTCACATCCTCCCCTCCCCCTCCTCCCCTAAGCGTTTGCTCTGCACTGTGCTTATGGCTTTTGAGTGTTTCTGGTTTCTACTTTGGCAAAACAGAAAACTATGACTATTACAATGTAAGTTCCTGGTTGTAGAATTTAGGGACTTTTTTCTCTTCTGTATCACCTTGCTTAGCCTATGCTGGGCCTTCACTGTGTGAGGGCCAGAGGTGGGGGCTGTGCAGGGGCGCTGTTGAGAAGTGACCTAAGCCAATCTGGCAGTTCTTGTTTGCGGTTATCATTTACCTCCAGCGAGAGAAGTCAGCCATGAGGACCCTAAGTCTTTCTGTACCATCTCTCCACCAGCTGGTCCGTGACAGTGAAAACCAGCCTCAGACCTCATTCTCCCAAACAAAGACGTGTTTATTATAAAGCAGATTGACAAGCACTCAGACACCCCTTCTGTAACCTCGAGGGCTCCCCCATCTGTCATTTTTGGAGCTCCAGTGAGCACCTGTCTTGGCACACTGGTCTGACAGCAGCTTCCTGTTCAGGACAGAGGACTGGATGAAGTTCTATACCTCAGCCTGGACTCGCCAAGCGTGACACTCTTTCCTGCAAACCCTGAGGTATCCAGCCAATCCACACATCTCTCAGGACCCTCCTTTCACCATTGAAAATGATATCCTGTTAGGCTACTCAGTGAACTATCTGGTGCACATTCAGATTGGGGTGTTTGAAGCTTTTGTGAAAGCCACTTCTAGGAACACGAAATTCAATTAGGACCTTTCCAAAGCTTGCTAACACCACTGTCCATAGATTCCTGCTAACACCACTGTCCATAGATTCCTGCGTAGGGTACTTCACATTAAGTAATAACCTTTGCAGGTGGCTTGACATGAATCACATGAATCCACACACACTGTTCATGCTGAAGTATTTCATTGTAAAACAGATTATGTTGGGGAGGAAGAAGAGTCCTTATGTCCCTCCCGCCCCCCACATCTCACCATCCCCATGGTGTCCCTGCCATACTGGCATTTCCGCTGGAATCTTGAGTTGTCCGTTTGAGGGAATCTTTCATGTTAGTATAATTTTCTGCCTCTACATTTCACGTGATGAGAGCTCCAGCCCTGGTGCTAAGCTCCCTCATCATCTCCCACCCTCACTGACAGCAAATCAGTGAGTAGGCAAGTCGACTGTGAGTTAACCAGTGGAAGGATTTACTGACATTCGTTCCTGGGGGATTTTTCAATGGAGTCTCATGTTTAACGGCAGCACTGATTATGGTTCTCAGCTATCAGAAGTGACTTTCATTTGGATGGAGAGCACAGAAATTGAGCAGCCACAGTATGCTTTCAGAAGACTCTTCACACTATTAAAGTGCCACTTGTTTCATAACTACTGCTGTTAATTAAGTTTACAGCCTCATTATTAGTTCCTGGCTCTGCTATCGTTGTTAATTATGTCAATATAAATTTATAGCGGTAAGGCATTCCTCAGGGAAATTTTTTAAGTTGTGTATTAAATTTGGAAATAATAAATACTTCCGTTTCCTTATCCATATAAAAGAGTTTGGGGATTTTACCCCCAGCACTTTCTACATTTGAAAGATTGGGTGAGGGTTTGAGAGCTGAGCTTTTAATTGCATTTCCTTTCCTTACTAAAGTGTTATCTTTGTGGTTTAGAGCAGAAATTTCTATAATATCTAACAGTGTGGTTTAGTATTTCAATGCTGAACCTATTTGATGATAACTTGTGGCTAATTCCAAGTTATATCTTTACAAGAGAAGGAAAAGGAAAAGCCTGACTTTGGATTTTGCATACAGTGGGAACTCAAATGGTGTTAGAAAAATACAGATGTAAACAAATCCATGTATATATTGACAAGGAACCCCTCCCCCGCTCAACAGTACTATGTGCTTTATTCTTTTTTATTTATGAAAAAGCTTTAAATCCTTCTCTGCCCCTTGATCCAATTCTCCAGACAATGCTTGCTAACTGGGTCCATAGATCTTTTGATTTTTTGCCCTTATATTAAGAAGGAAAAAAAATCATCCATATTCTCCACTTTAGAGGAAACTATTGGAAACCTTTTGATGTATTTCCTTCTAGATTCCTTTCCAAGTGTATACATCAAACATAATTTAGATCACACGGTTTTATGATTTTATTTTACCCCTTAACATTTTATTTAACTCATATTTATGATTGGACATCTAAGGTTTTTGCAATTTTTGTCCTTGTAAAAAATAAATATATATTGTGCTCAGCAGCTCTTTACATAAATATTTCCTGGCATCTCTAATTATCTCCTTAGATACCTAGAAATGAAATTTTTATGTGTAAAGACATGAACATCATTAAGGCTCTTTGATATATTGAAAATTGCTTTCCAGGAAATTGTATGAATTTCCAGTCCACTAGAAGCATTTCAGAGTGTCTGGCTCATTGACACCTCACCACTTAGTTTAATAATCTAATAATAATATTCGCTAATTAACTTAATAGTTTTTGAATTCAGAAACTTGATGAATGAAATATACTGGAATATCAAATAATGACCTATTTTTTTTCAAAGCTTCATTTTGCTTTTGTTGGGGAAAAAACTTTCCTCTTCCAACTTGGGTCCAATGGTTGGCATCCTGCAAATTAACTAATAATAGACAGATCACAAGAGAAAAGACAAAGCTTACTTACAAGTGCATAGGGAGCTACTCAGTAATGAGCAACTCACTGAATAGCAGAAATAAAGGTTTATATACCAACTTAACAAAGGGCTGGGGAGTGGGTTAGGGTTTCAGTGGGAGAATATAGAAGGTTCTTTTTGATGCTAATGGCAGTGGACAGCCTGTCTCCCTGGGAGCCAAATTTGCAGGAAACTCCCTTGGAGGAAGGTTAATGGGAGCTGTGTTTTCTGGAGGCCCTGTGTTAGATAAGGGAGCTTCAAATAAGATTTCTTTCTGTATCTTTTGTAGGTCAAATGTTTTCACTTTAAAATAATCTTTATGCCAACACTAGGGGTCTGAGTGTGTCCCCATAATTTCTTTTTTTTTTAATATCACAAATAAATGTGCTCGATGATAAATACATTTTCTATCATGCACTATTCTGAGGATTAGTAATAATGGTGTTTTCTGCCATTTTTAACAGGCAAAAATTGCTAGTGAGAGATGATATGGGAAGATAAAAGGGGAAAAGAAAAGGTCCTAAGGATAATTTTTATCACAGATATAAATATGTTTGCTTCGAACTGACAACTCCTTTTGGAAGAAAATTAGGCAGAAATTGACTCTAGTGTTTTGGGGGAGAGAGAGGGATAGTAGTTTTGGGGTTTCACAGAATTTTTAACACACCGCTTGATTCAGTATTACCTGGAGTACCTTTGTTTAAGGTGCAGTCCTGGGGTGTGTTTAAAACTTCTGAGTTACACTGTTTGGGATAAATAATCATAAATTTCAGAGATGGCAAATTAGATTAATTTCTCTTTGTTTTGATATTCACCTAGGAAACACTTTGTTCTGCAGATGTTATTCAAGCCAACCTCGGCTCCTGGAATCTTGGCTTTTTAAGTCACCCATGATCTGAACATGCCCTTGCAGCTTTGTGGATAATGCAGTGTGAGAGACATAATTGAAAGGCGTGCCAAGTGAGAAAATGGGTTACATACCTCAAAGCAAAGGCTCATTATACATGACAATGCGATTCATTTGGGCTCTCCATCGCATACTTGCCACATATATTCATTGCCTTCCAACTCTTCCCAGATCCTTTTGCAAGTCCTAAAGGCATAAATCACTTGAGTTGGAGAATATTTCCATTTCAAGAGATAAACTCCTTCCCCTTAGTATAGATTTAATAGGAAACTAAATACATTGTTTCCTTTTATTTGGGGAGGTGGGTCTTTAAACATTTCCTCTTGGAAAAGCACCTTTTTTCTCTACCTTCATAACCCCTGTGTCTGCTGTCACTGATTCAGTTATTCAGTCTGGGACAAAGTGACTTTTAAGTTTCTAGCACTATGAGGAAGCTGTAAAGGGAATACAATTCACTCTGTTAGAGAAATAACAGCCTGGGAGCTCGGGGACCAGAAATGTGCTCTCCAAAGATTTATTAGAGCTTGACTTTGACTTTTATTCCTCAATATTTTTGTTGGCCTGAATCAGTGACTTTAATTATATATAGAAGATAAAAACAGCAGATATATATAGCAAGTTGGAAAAATCCCCACAGTCTAGGAAAAGCCAAACATATGCAGCCAACCTGAGACTCCCAAGACCCATTTATTCCCCGAGAGATGTTGATGACTTAATATATTAATATATAGCCCAGGGAACTCAACAGAGATAGAAAACCATGCAAGGATGGTCATCAATAAGACCTCCAGGAGAATTCCCAGCCCCCACCCATGCTTTTGTTTATTATTTGTCTAGCTTTTTCTTTTCTTTAATTTTGGAGACTCTGTTTCAGAGTTTCATTACTTTCTTCAGATGTCAACCCTCCCTCCCTCCTTCTCAGCAAACAATCCACACTGACTGTTTCTTGAGGAAGCTGTTACTACCAGGTGGATAATAGCTCCCACTGCTTTATGATCCAATCCATTCCTTAGTTCTGAGCTTCCCACCTTTCCCTGTCTCTCAAAGGAGAAGGGGACTGGCTATCTGGGGTCTCTTAAGTGTCATCCCCTGGGGCTCCACTGGGAAGTAACTCCAAAAAAACCCTATCACCTTCCCTCACACCAGGAAACCAATTAGAGTGACAAAGTAACTGAAGGGAAAAAAGACAGAGGGAAAGCTGGGGGGGTCAGGGGTGCGGTACAGGAGGAGACCTAGAGCAAGCTGCCCCCATTCCTGCACCCCACACTTATACCCCTCCCTCCTATGTACAAGCCTGTGGTGGTGAACCAAGATGAGCCCATGAGTGCCATCAGCCTCAGGTGTAGGCAATCAGGGGTGCATTGCCTATGGAAAGTTCTAGAACAATTATAAAATGGACTTAAAAGTTGATCTGTTATTTTATCACCATCTTCCAACAACCCTAAATTATATCAGTGATATAATACTCCTCCCCAGAAAATTCTCTTGTTGGTCTAAGTTCTAAACAATTGCTGCAATGATTGTTGAGTCTTAAGAATAATAAAGTAGCATATTTATGACTTATCCTTTCAGAAATACTGTATTCCACTTATAAGTTAATTTGTAGAACTCCCAGTTATACCTTCTGACTCCCCACACACATAGACTCAGGTACACACCATCAAGTGTGTGATGATTGGTTTTATGTGTCAACTTCAATGGCCCCGGGGTGCCCAGATTAAACAGTATTTCTGGCTGTATCTGTGTGAGGGGGTTTCTGGATGAGATTAGTATTTGAATCGGTGGACTCAGTAAAGTAGATTACCCTCTCCAGAGTAAGGGCAGGCATCATCCAATCCTTCAAGGGCCGGACGAAGGAATTCACCCCTTTTTCCTGCCTCATTGCTTGAGCTGGGACATTGCGTCTTATCTTCTCCTGCCCTGGGACTAGGATATGTACCATCTGCTTCCCTGGTTCTCAGGACATTGGATCCAGCCTGAATCATACCACTGGCTTTCCGGGGTCTCCAGCTTGCAGACAGCACATCATGGGGCTTCGCAGCCTCCAAAATTACAATCAACCAATCGATCATCAATACTCTCCTATTGGTTCTGCGTCTCTGGAGAATCCTGACTGATACAAAGTTTAGGTTCATAAGGAATCATTTGAGTTTGTTTCCAGCCCAGTTCGTGTCTCTAAGCCCTGTGACACTACATATTCTTGTGTTTGAAGAGTAGATTCAAAAAAATGATAACACAAGCGTTGTAAAGATAAAGAAGCAAGGCTTGCTTTATTACAGTCCTATGTGCAAATCTTTCTCTGAACCTTGTGGAGTTTACTCCTTTCAAAGAACTTCTTTTTTGTGTGCCTTTAAAAGAAATACTTTCATGTCATTAAAAATTATTAATCCATTATTTTCCCCCCTTTTTGTATTGTAATAATTATTGCCTACATATATACATAAAAGTGAATTAAGACAATTTTTTATGTTTTTGTTTCTTTTCTGGCATTTATCATTAGTTGTCTTGTTATAAGATCATTTCTGAAGATGATTGTGTTGTGTAGTGGAGGGAGGTCTTCAATGGTACAGGCCTGTTCCTATCCCCACCACCCCATGCTCTTTCTGTTTCTTCTTTCCCCGTCCCCCTGCCTCTGTAAACACCTAAAAAAACTTTACTTCTTCTGTGAAGACTTGCCCTGATTATTCCACCTCTTTTTTCTTCTTCTTTGAATTCCTCTAACACGTTATAGTTTCCCACAAGATGCAACACATGGTTGTTTGCCAGTTTAGGTTTCTAAGATTTCTTTTTTCCCCAAAATAGAATGCGGGCTCACTGAAAGCCTGGGTTATGCCTCTTATTTCCTCTCTTGTGTCCCCTTCAGCACTCCTAACGGAAGTATCTGATTGATTGAGACAGAGAGATGCTCTGTAGTGCCAACCCAAATCCTCCCAAAGCAGTTCCTCTGCCCTTAAGCACTTCATTGTACGCTCAGGACTTCAGATGGTCATTTTTATCAGCTGTCCCTAAAACTTTAATCTGGGTGACCAAATGCAGCTTTTAACTTATCTTCAAGGAACCAGAGCTTATTTCAGACATTCATTCTAAAGTCATGTGAAGGGCGAGAAGGGAAATCAGTAGCAGCAATTAATTTCTAGGGATTTTACCCTCCCCCCCAATTAAGTAACTTTTACAACACCGAAGAGGAGCTCATTGAAGAGATACTAGCAGATTCTCGGCTCTGTCAATGAAAGCCGTCTCTATTTGTATCTCCTTAGGACAGCGGTTCTCAAAATATGATCCAGGGATCCCCGAGAGCTCCAGAGACCTTTTCAGCTGTCCCATGAGGTCAAATGATTTTCATAACATTACCCAGACATTATTTGCCATTTTTACTCCCCTCTTACAAGTGTATAGTGGAGTTTTCCAGATGCCACATGACGTGTGATAACAATAGATTAAGTGTGGAAGCAGATATGAGAATCCAGCTGTGGTCCATTAAAGGCGATAGTAAAGAGATTTGCAAAGAATGTAAAACACTGTCAATCTTCTCACTAAATTATTTTGTTTAGGAAAGTGTACTTATTAGTCATAAAAATATTCTATTTATGTTAACATGTAATGGGTTTAACTTTAAATACATTAATGTATTTTTAATGCCTCAGTTTTAATTTTTTTAATTTCCTTTATGTTTTTGAATTGAGGTATAACATTATATTAGATTCAGGTGTACAACGTAATGAATGATTCCATATTTGTATATATTGTGAAGTGGTCACCACAATAAGTCTAGTTATCATCCATCCCCATTCATAATTATAAAATTGTTTTCCTGTGATGAGGACTTTTGAGATCTACTCTTTTAGCAACTTACAAATGTGCAATACAGGATTAATAACAACAGTCATCGCGCTGTACCTTACATCCCCACGACTTACAGCAGGTCCTTGAATAACATCGTTTCGTTCAACTTTGTTTCGTTATAACGTTGATGAAGAAAAAAATTGATTCCTGGCTGGAGCCACTGTCTGTGTGGAGTCTGCACGTTCTCCCCATGTCTGCGTGGGTTTTCTCTGGGGCCTCCGGTTTCCTCCCACATCCCAAGGATGTGCACGTGAGGTGAACTGACGTGTCTGTGTTGTCCCAGTCTGAGTGAGTGTGGGTGTGGGTGTGAGTGTGTCCTGTGACGGAATGGTGTCCTGGCCAGGGTGGGTTCCTGCCTGGAGCCCCGAGCTGCAGGAGACACTCCAGCTACCCAAGACCCTGAACCGGAATAAGTGGGTTGGAAAATAATTCTCTTCCTTGTTTTTATTCATATTTCTTAAATGTATGTGTAGCTCATGTTAATTTCGGTGTGTGATATTAGAACTGTTTGGGGTCTTTATTTAGAAGTTTGGTGATGTTTTTGTCACCAGAAGTATGCCATAGGAACCTAACTCTTATTTATATCAATTAGCTTGTGGTAAAACTGGTTTCGTTATATGACCTTTTCACTTAAACTTGCAGTTTCCAAAAACCTATAGATGGCGTTAAGTGGGGACTTACTGTGTTTATTTTATAACTGTAAGTCTGTACCCCCCAGTTTTAATTTTGAAGACAGCAAATAGACAAAGATGTAACCGGCACAAACCAAAGCTCTTTGGGGCCCTCAGTAAGAGTGTCAAGACCCAAAAATCTGAGAACGGCTGCCTTAGATCAAGGCCGATATTTCAAGAAATATATTTTAAAAGGTCCATCTTTCATTGCTTAGCTCCAAATCAAATCAATTTGCTGCAACTGAATCCAGCAGGATGATTAATCAACTCATATGTTGATTCTTGGGCCTTTCTACTCAAAGCCTGGTCTTTGGCCATCGGCATCTGTTAGAAATTTAGAATCTCAGGTCCTGCCCCAGACCTCCTGAATCAGTTTCTGTATTTTAGCAAGATCTATGGGTGATGATAAGACACATTTCAAGTGTTAGGAGCACTGATCCACTACGTTTTCTGAACTTGCTGGGATCTTTTTCCAGCTTCTCCCAGTCATATGGATCAACCTTTTTTTTCTTTGAGTGTCTCCTAGTCAGGTGTTCAGCTGTACCCCAGCTATTTTATCCTGGTGAAACTTAGCTCCTCATGAAATCTGATGAAGGGCTGACCTAGTTGACATTTATATTCACTCTGCAATACAAATGAAGCGAAGGATCAGATTGCATTTGTATTTTGTTATGACCTTTTGGATTTACAGAGTAGAAAGGTGGATGGAACTGACACATTAAGTCAAGTGAAGAGAAAGGGGTAAGCAACTGTCAAAAAATACCTGTATTTCCTCCTGTTTCACCATCCTTGCAGGCTCTCCCACAAATTCTCCTTATGCGTATTCTCCTAGAACCCCTCCTCCTTGAATTTGCAAGGAAGTGGCCTTTACTTTTTACATGTAAGTCAGGTAATCAAAAAATCCCAAACAATATGAAAGCATTGGCAAGATTCTCTAAAAACAGTTCATCTGGTATGACTATGATAATAAAAGAAATTCCCAGGATCTGAGAAAGAAGGGGAAAATATTCTGACTCTCAAAATTAAACTGTCTCATTTAATCTTCAAGTAATAGTCATTGATATATGCCTGTGGATTTCGACCTTGGCTACACCTACTGGCTTTCAAACAAAATACCTATATCTGGGGAATTGAATCAGAATCGGGTAGGGACCAGGCACCTCTCCTATATTTTTAAACTTTTGATGAGGTGCTTCTAATGCATAATGAGGATTAAGAACTGATGATATAGTCGAATATGTGAGCAGACACCAAACAAAGATTACAGTTTTTAAGTGTACGGATTCAGTCATTTCCATGTATTAATTAAGCCTTTATCCAGGGCTAAGGCCCACCTGGAGATTTGAACTGGCATCCTGTTTAACACATAAGTATTTTATGACCTTATAGGCTGATTGGGAGCCCCAATGGGAAACTTGTTAAAAGCAGGGAGAATTTTGCTCAATTCCACAATTATAGTTTACTCACTGGATGAGCAATGTCACTGGAATGAACACTCTGAACTGAACTCGAAGCAAAGTGTTAGACTAGTTTGTTTTCCCTGCAGGATGATTTACCTGTGTTTCTTTGATCCAACGATCCCAATTCATGGGCTAGAAATCCTTGGAGGGCTAAGAAGGTATTGCAAGGAATGCAAATCCATACAATCAAGTGTTAGCTATAAACTAAATGTCATACGATTCACTCACACATATGTCAGCCTCAGCCTTTCTTTTTCAAATGCCTGGGCTTGATTGACAGACCAGATAAAAAATATTTAAAAGTGTTATTAAAAGGAACACATTCCTTTTATCAATTAGTTTAGAAATACTTAATGAGTATCGATTGTGTACTAACACCCTGGAATACACTATTGAACCAGAGGGCCCCAAGCCTCAGAGACACACAGATTAACAGATGACTTCCATCTAGTGAATTCAGTGCCAATCCCATTGCATCTATCAGTGGCATAAATTTAGGTGCCTGTTTTTCTAGTAAGATTGCCTTTAAAGCCAGTGCGTCTGCTCCCTCCTTCCTGTTAGCCTGTGCAAATCTGCTCAAGTATTAAGCAGCTCTCCCAGGAGAGAAGTATTGGCATTCATAATTGTCTCAGAACTGCCTTTTGATATAGTAAACAGTGTCTTGGAATTGATGAATGTGATGGTTTTAGCCAAACGCATTTTCTCAGTCTATGGTTACTCCAAGTAAAGCAATAGTCACAATGAGGGAAGGAATTGGCGCTCAACATGCATGGACATGAAAAGGTTGAAAACACTGATGCAGTCCTGTTACTTTATTTTACAGAGGAGGACGCTGAGGTTCAGGGAGAGATAATGATTGGTTGTAGATCCACAGTCTATTCATTCTTGGCCCTGGGTTTTTTTCACAGTAATGAGAGGGCTCTAGCACTCCAGGGTGACTTCCTAACATCCTGTGCCAATCATTGGTACTGTCCCCCCAAACTACTCAATTTTATTATTGTTTCCTTATTGTTCCTTCTCCATGAGATTATTACACCTCCCTGCACGTAGGTAACTCACAGTGCCTCCTTGGATGCGGTGGGGGAGTGGGGGGTGGGGAACAGTATATTTCTCTATCCAAGATATCAGGCTGGGCCGTGTGATTTTTCTTTGGGCAATAAAATGTGAGCAGAATTGAGGTAACTATGCACATCCATGCTTAAACTTTAAGAGCGATTGTGGGGTTCAGCCATGCTCTTTTCCTCTCTGCCATGAGAATGGCATATTGTAATAGGGAATATCCAGCTGCCTGGGAAGAAGACCCAAATCAGCCATAGCCTGCCCACAGTTGACATGTACTGTGAATGAAAAATAAATCGTTGTTTTGGTAAGCCTCTGTGATTGGGAAGTCATTTCTTGCTGCAGCATAACCTAGGAAAAATTAACTGATATAGTAGGCCAGAGATCTGCATGCTTTTCCTTAAAGGACCAGATGGTAAATATTTTAGGCTTTTGGACCACATACAGTCTCTGTCACAGCTACTCAACTCTATGGTGAAAGAAGCCATAGCTAATATGTGAACAAATGGGTGTGGCTATGTGCCAATAAAACTTTATTTACAAACACAGGTGGCTGGCCCACAGGCTGCAGTTTGCCAATCCCTGTAATAGGATTTTATTCCCTGACCTCCTTGCAGTTGAATGTGGCCGGTGAAGTTGGATGTGACACTTACTTTGGCTAGTGGAAAGCACGCTGGTTTAAGAACTAGTGCAACTGGTGGCTTCTCTGTCAGTCTGAGTCCTGAGAGAGAATATTAGAAAGTTGAGCACCAGCCAACCCATGGTGAATATGTAGCATAATTAAGAAATCTACCTTATTGTTTTAAACTGCTAAGACGTGTGGAATGTTTGTTACCACAGCATAACCTCGCCTGTCTTTACTGATGCAGGTCTGTCTGGCATTGCATTGTAAAGAACCCCTGCTCACCACCACCTCAGTGGACCCCATGTGGCATCCTACATGACTGACTTCTTTATAATGCTTGCGTTGTTGATCATACTGATAGAAATTACTTAGGTGATGTTTTGATTGCGGTAGGGGCATTGTTCTATTGGACCAACACAACTGCAAATATTTTATAAATAGGCCAATTAACTTTTCGAACTCTTGAATATTTTTGAAAGTATGAAATCTTCTGAAATAATTTTTAAGTGAAATTTGTAGTGGACAACTCTGTCAGCAGTTTGATTCACAAGGATGGTCTTTGAAAAGCCCACGTCAGAGACTGCTGCACTAGCCATGTTTTCCCTGGTGTGGAAAGAAAGGTTAATTATTGGAATCGCTCTTGGCGATGAAAATGTGAGCTCTTTGAAGCCATCACACTGTCTAACAAGAAGCGGTCTTTCTTCAACACTGTCAGGTGCAGGCCTTTCATGCGCTGGTCTGCGTGGACCCGTGGCTTCTTTTGTTTTATCGCCTTTCCCACGTAGAGCCAGCCCTGCCTGCTTCTTGGCGGTGCATGTGAGCTGTCCCTCCCACAGTCCCTTTCCCTACACCACATCTGGTTAATTGCTTCTCTGTGGAGTGTGTCAACCAGCAGCCTTAAAATACGCTCCAGTTTGAGCCTGCCAGAAACCCCTCTACACCTACCCTGTGTTCCCCACGGTTGTTTCTGGAAAATTGCTGATTCACAAGGGGCTCTTTGCCCCCCTTCTATATTATGACCGAGGGAGAACACATCACAGAGAGAAGCAGCAATCCCTCTGTGTCTCAAACTACACCTGGGTGGAGCCACAAATGGCTGAATGCCTTGTTGCCCACAGTAACATCCACTCCTGTGCCGCTCTCACTCTCGGTGGGTCTGTGGCTCACGCTTTCCAGACATTCCTTAAAGCAGCATCTCAATTAGTCTTGGAGTTTTCCTTTATAGTGAAAGATCATAGACTAGTGTTTTCACCACATTACCTTGGGTGAGGTATGGTGAAGCCAGAAGCAAATCAAAGGAGAGAAAATGGAAAGCAGTTTACAGTTTTGTTACTGTTCCCTGGGGAGAATATAGCACACCCTGAAGGGCCACTCAGGGCCAGTCAGCAGGCAGAGGGAGGTGCAGGAGACAGGGCAAGCCCGTGTCTTGTGGTTTCCATAGGAAGAAAAGGGTGAGGCAGAGCAAGCAGGTTTAGGACTGGCTAATGTGAGTAATTTCAGCAGACTCTGGGACAAAGGGGCTGCTCCCAGTCGTCTGGTACCTGGCCTTGAGGCAATGGGGTGGGTGCACAGTGCCCTGCAATGTGAGAACCCAATAAGGGAGGTGGAATGGACATAGCTGACTGCTCATGAAATGGAACTGACCAGCCTTTAGCCAGGACCTCAAAACTGGGTCAAGACAGCACCAAAAAACTATAATACAACTAGGACAGACACCAAAATGCTGGGAGCCTTCCACCTGCCACAATCATTCCATGAACTAAAGTCTTCTTATGTCAAGTAAGAATGAAATTAGTGGGGTGTCAGACTGAAGTCTGTGTTTGCTAAGAAAGAGGTTCAGAATTTGTTTCCTCACTGGTTCCCAGACATGTGGAAACCTCAGGTGGGTGAAGAAAGGGGCATTGGCATTTTTTATTCAGTTGATATTTTTAAGCAGACCTTCAAAAAAGCTGACTTTCTATTACTAAAAGTTGTACACGTTCTTTATGTTCAAAACAAATATTTATCACGTATACTATATATAAGAGAGCGTTTACTTCTTTGGAAAGCTTTTACTTTCATTTCACATTTTTCTACCACTCCTTACTAAATACAATCAGTTGCTCACATTCCCTAGGGATAGCACTAAGTAATAACTTGTCAAGAAAGTCCTATTCAAATGTGTATATTTTTCTAGCTTTTATGCCAGTAAAATTTTCCCCCTTTTGTGGAGCTTTCCTCGGCAATATTTGTTTTGTGATTTCAGAAATATACAACATCTTTTGAAGAAGCATATTAAATGTTTCAAAATTTAGTGAACCACTTGTTCCTCGTAAACAGTAGCATCCTATGCTTTTTTCAGTTTTAGAATTTCATTTAAACAGAACTGACAACCGCAGGCAGCTGTCGATTTACTGGTCTTGGGATTGAGACAAGACCTATAGCAATACTCTGTAATATACACGTGTACCCCCAACACGTGTCATAGAGATGGGCTGACACCAGCAAGAGGATGCTTTTTAAACATTTTCACATGGCGACACGTCCTACCTCGGTGGTAGTTTTGCCAGTGATGTTAGAAGTTGCTGTGGAAACCAGAATTAGCTGGCACTATATTTTTGATTGGTTCTAGTGATATTATATGGTCCCTCGTAGATCATGACTCAGGCAAATATTAGAGTGGCAGTATGTCTTCAAAAGGAGTCATTTTTGAGTCATGTTCTGTGGAACCCTAAGATTCTTAGAAACTACTTTAGAGATTCCTCTAAACATTTGGATCACATTAAAGAAAGCTCAATAATAAGACAACAGCTGGGGAAGCCTGAGCGTTGGCCGCACTGGAGGAGAGAGGAGAGGGGCGGAAGCTCTCTTTACAATAGCTCTGCCCGCCCAGGAGAAGCCCATGAGCCTCTCTTCCAGTAGTTACCCAGACACAGAGCACAAGAGTTACATGACATGTTTGGGAAAAAAGGAGTTCTACGGCTTCAAAGGTTTAAAATCCGCTTCTCTAGTGTTGTTTATGAGAAAAGAAACTAAGAATAAGAACAATACTGAATTTGCACTGCTAATTCCTTAAGACCTGGGTACAGCCTGTGCTCTTATACAATTATGATTTAATCCAAATACGTTGGGACCACGCTTTAATTCAATTCTCGGCTAAGAACAGAGTTTGTACACAGCAGATTCATTTCAGAGCACTCTCCAGGGATTTGGTCAGAAAAATCCAAAGGACTTTTTGTGTTCTCTCACTCACAAAGCTGCCCCATGGCCCAGATTTTAGAGACAGCATTGCAGCGAGGGCCTGTCCAGGACATGTCACAGGAAATGCCACTTTTTCTTCTCAGGGCTCATTTGAATTGCGTTTTTTATGTAGTGTGTCCACATGTTATATTTGGCTAGATTCTATAGCCTGGTTCTCAAACTGGGGTTCTAGTTTAGCCCATTAATTTGTTGTTCTTGTTGTTAGCACAGTGGATTTCATGCTTTCAGAAGGGGCGTGCTGCATATACTGCACAACTCCAGGGGCACCATTTGTATTGTTATCACGTGGTGTTCCAGGGAACTGTGCCCGTTCACAGTGTAGTAGCTTAGTGAAGTAGTGGGGTCCTCTCCGACTCCTACGGTATGCACGTCTGGGTTGCATCTGAGTATGAGATCCCTGCTTGTGATTGCATTGTTTTTAGTCAATATAGCCCTTGAGTTTGAGCCAAAAGAGATAGGTTGAGTCTTCACACTTCCCAATTCAAATGTTGGTTAATTATCAAGTCAATCACCTTGTAGAGCCTCAGTTTATATTCACTTGTCAAATGAGATCAATGTCTATTTCACAGAGGTGGTTGTAAAGATCATTTATAGCTTGCTTTGTCCCAAGGAGGATTTAAAGTGGACCTATAGGTTTGTTTAAAGTACAGAATGATGGTGTAAATTAAAAGTAAATGAGAAAGAAAAAGAAGGGAAAGGTGTAAAATGGGGCCAAGAAGTTATACCTTCTGTCCAGATCTGCATGCTTGTTAGGAGCGGGCCACAAATTTTCATCTGTGCCTTCTAAAAGCCAAGGAGAAATGAAAATTTGATTATTTTCGTGTCCACAGATCAGCAGCAAACTGGAACCCAGGGAAAGTATTTCTCTTCCAAATTCCTTACCTGCATGAGACTGCTCTCAAAGGTCTGCACAGAGAGTGTATAACTCAGCAATATCTGCTACAAAGAAAGATCACAAATTGGCTGCCCCCAGATGTCAGCATTTGTGGGGGTTTCATTTTGTTTTGGTTTGATGTCTAAAACATTTGATCCAATATTTTTTAAAAATCAGTAGATTTTACAATACATGGATTTTTAAATTTTCTTTTAAAAAAATCAGATGATCAAATGACACTGAAACTGCATGTCAAAGTTAGTTGGCACTGGACAGCAGCTGCCTTTTTGTTTGTTTGTTTGTTTGGTTGGTTGGTTTTGTAGCATGTTATTTCAGGTTTGCCACAGTTCCCACAATTCTCTACTGTTCACTTCCTAGATTATGTTACCTGCTTGGTAACTTGGGTATCTGATTTAATGACTGTTATTTTATTCTGTTACATCCTTGTTGTAGGCTCAGCAATATGTTTTACCCCTGAAAGGGTTGATTGAGAGAGTACATGGGGAAAATGCTGGCACACTATGCATCACTATACTGCAACAGAAGTAGAGAATATTGTTGTTGTTGGTGCTCTGAAATCAGGTTGCCGAGGGTAAAAAAAAAAAAAATAAAGAGTTTGAAATAGCTAATTAAAACAGCCTCAACAAAGTCATAAATCTCCCAAAGTACTCTGTTCCTAGCAAGTAGCTTACCCAGGGTATCTGCTCCCTTTGCTCTTTACTCAAATAGTTAAAAGACATTTCATTTAAATATTTATATAGCTGTATATTTTAATCCAAACACAATATTATAGCAAAGCATATTTTCCATGTGCCTTTACATGTATGAAGTATGACTGGTAGTCTCTGTTACACGATTATAGTCATCATTACTATGGCAATGGAATCCCTGTAAGGCTGGTGTTTTATTCAAGGTCCGCTTCTGCTTTTAGACACACTGAGTTTGGTAAGATGTTCTCAGTACTCAGTTGCTAATTTTCTAGAAACATAATTTGAAATGAGGATGTTGAATGGGACTTTTCCGATTGTCAGAAGGAATTAATACTCCAAAGTTGAAAAGGACTGGTAATTATCTAGTGTTCTGAAATAGAGCTGTAGACATGGCTGGAGAGTATTTAACAAAAGATGTCAAAATCGCCTTAGTCACTCCCAGCCCCCATCACAGCTCTGGCTTACAGCCGAGAGAACTAGTGATTCAGGAGATTCAAGATAGTCGTCTCAGGAAAAGAGTCGTGGGCCTTGTAGAGAGTGCTGGGGCATTTTCTCTTCCATTGCCATGGAGAGAGGAGAGGGATTCCAAGGGAGAGAAGCTCTCATCTAAAGACTGGCATCACGGAAGCAACAACTGGAAGTAAGCAGCTCGCTCCCCAGGGGGATGCCTGCTGAGCTGCTTCCAGCCCATCAGAGTGAAGCACAGTGAAGAGTCGGGGGGTATGTGAAGGTAGAGACAGGTGCCTGCTTCCCACATAGAGAATTTGGTAGCTGAGAAGTTGCTAAAACAGCCCATGAAAGTGTTAGGAAAGAAGAAACGTGTCAGCAGTGGCAAGCTCAGCTTCCAGCATTTGGCAGAGAAAGATGTGTATCTTTTCCTTGAGTCAAGCAACGTTGGGGAAGGTAGAGATTTTGAACAGTTATTGCTGATTCCTTGCCTGGATGGTGGCCTGTGGGGGTGAGGTGACCCAGGCAGTAGACCCAGACTGTGAAGAGTATGCTGAGGTAGGAGGTGTGTGGGGGTCACAAGAGTCCATTTCAATGGTTCTCTAGCCATGTTAGGAAACTGGGTATGGGGAGTTCCATGTGGGACCTCTGAAGAACCTACACATGCACCCCATGAAAGTACCAATATGGGACTGTTTGCCTCACACAGATGACTTTGATAGCCCAGAGAAAATTGAAAACAGCACAAATTGATGTAAAAAGATATTCAGTGCCCCCTCCGGTGACGTCACTCCCCACTTGTGTTCACCCTAGAGGAGCTACAGGCAGCAGGGTGATAGCGGGGAGCAGTGAAAGAAGTGGGGGAGAGTAAAAGAAAAGGCCCCCTCCTGACTACAGGTCATGCAAGATGGGGCAGGAGGAGAGAAGTTTTGAATTGGCGGAGATTGACATTTTGATATGAGATCACTAGACCTTTAATAAATAAGTGAGTCTTAGCTTCCACAAATAAGACTGTTTTTATGGAGAAAGTGATTGAACACCGTGGGATCTTCTCTGCTGTCCAGCCACAGGGAAGGGAGATTCAACAGAATGTATGCCAAAGATATTGAGGAGAGAAAAATGAAACCATACCCTACCATTCAACAAACCAGTTACCCGATCCATGGAACACTGAGACATTCTTTGATAAGATTCTAATATGAACCTTTCCATAGACGAGGAGGCTCTTCTCTTACCACCTCTTATAACCAGTTTTTGGTGGATGTTTCTTATTCAAAATTGAAGTCTTGTAGCTAAAGAGTCAAAAATCACATTCGTCTAAGCTTTATTTCAAAATATTTTCTCTTACAATTGAATGAAACAAATTATCTTGGTTAATTAGTGTCAAAGGTGAATCTGTTCTAGAGATAATTTTTGAGTCATGATACATAATAGTTACAAACTATATTTTAATATTGATCTTCAGTCATGGTGATTTCAAATGAGATTATTAAATCACTATTACTTCATGTTTGGTAGGAAATATGACAAAATTAACCTAAAACGCCTTGGATGGCTTCCTTTATTATGTTAGAATCACTAGTGGTGCCTTCCAGCATTCAGAGTCTTGGAAGGCAAGCTCTGATTTCCTGTTTGTGCTCATCGTGGCTTTTCCTTTCGGGGGTGTTGGTGGCAGAGAATGCAGGACTGAGGGTGACCCTCACAATGTGACCGACTGTCGTGTTGGCTCCCTCAGGAACTTCACAGGGAGTGTATCACAGAGCCTGCTGAGGCTGCCCTAACAAAATGCCACAGACCAGGTGGTTCAAACAACAGAAATTTATTTTCTCACAGTTCTGGAGGCTGGCAGCCCCAGATCAAGATGTTGTCAGGGTGAGTTTCGGGTGAGGTATTCCTCCCTGGCTTGTAGGTGGCCGCCTTCTTGCTGTGTCCTCATGTGGCCTCTTCTCTGTGCGAGGGATCATGGGGCATGGAGGGAGACTGGTCTGTCCTGCTCTTCTTGTAAGGGCACCAGTCCTGTTGGATTAGGGGTCCACTGTGTGACTTCATTTAACACTGGTTACCTCCCTGAAGGCCTCATCTCCAAATGCAGTCACACTGAGGATTAGGGCATCAACACTTGAATTTGGGGAGGACATAATTCAGTCCCTCACAGGGAGAAAGGAAGAGATTCGTTTAAAGTTTTCTCTTCTCAAAGTTGGCGTTTCTGAAATATATATTTACTCTCCAAATTTAGTAGACTTCTAGAGCCAGTTGCCTGGGGAATTATGTCTAAAACCCAACACAAACTATCTGAGGCAAAACTGGACCCCTTTTGTCTGACATAGCAGAGGGCTGAGGGTCAAATATGGCAGCCACAGCTGTACCCAGGGGATCCAGGTATCACGAGGTCTCTGTTGTTCTGTCCCCCAGCCCTATTTTACATTGTGTTCGTTGGCTTCCTCCTCAGGTAGGTCCTTTCCTTGTGGGTGGCACTGATGACCTGGGGCAGCTCCAGGCTGAACTGGTCCCTAGCATTTACAACTAAAAACAGAGATACTCTCTCCCCAGGGTCAACTCTGACTGCCCCTGCATGGGGTAAGGATACTTGATGACAGTGTGGACCTCTGCTGTTGGGGGCTGACAGCCCCAGCAGGTAGCAGATGACCAGCTCTTAGAGAAGATTCCAGGCAGATTAAAGTGGGAGACATGTCACAGTGTTCTGCTTCTACATTTCTGAAGTAAGATAACCGATTTGTACTCTGTACGTTTATAACTGATAGTTCAGAGAAGGCTCAAATTAGTTCATCTCTCTCATACTCGAAGAGATTCTATTTTAAGGTCATCAGAATCTTTTGGAAAGCCAATGGGTGTCGTGTTGACCTTTGCAGGTATCTCTCTGCAGACCCTTCAGATCACACAGTCTTGTCATCGTTCGCACATTTGGCTCCAGCTTCTTTGCCATCTGCCAGCTGTTGACAAGATGCCCTGCCCTTTGTCTCTGCCCTGCTCCTCCAAACTCTGTCTTCTCTGCTCCTTTCTGAACGCCCAGGGTAGCCCCTCTCATGTGGGTGCAGGTGCCTGATCCCTCAGCTGAAATTCTGGGCATCGGATATGTTTCTAATTTTAGAAAGGTCACCCTGTACGTGTACTGTATACCGACACTTCCAGCTGGGCCTGGGGCTGCCCCCAGAAATCCAGCTCATTACCATTTCTGTAGAGCAACCTGCGAGGGTTCACACTCCATGGGAATAAAGAAAAGTCTATAGTAGCTTTATATTAGATCATGTCTACCAAATGAGTTATGAGAGATTTGTTTTCAGGGCTCTTTGTGTTTCAGATTTGTAAACGAGGGTAGGTACTCATGAGTACTTTTGTTGGAATTTCAGTAGCTCTGACTGGCTTCCATGAAATTGAAAACTTATGAAACCTTTTAATGTAAAGCACTTAAAGCCACACTTTCCAATGTTCAAAGGATAGAAGTGCATGTGTGTGGGTAGCTAACTATAAAGCACAGAGTGTGTGCTGGTATGTTCGACTTCTTCTTGCTTGGCAGCTGGTGTCCCCAGGAGCGATTCTTTGAGAGGTTCCCTGCAGGTGAAGAGTTAGAAAGCCACAACACCTGAAATTAAAAGTTTTCATTTATTCATTTCTTTAAAGTACAACTTAACTATCCAGGGAAGAGGAAAGTGCTCTCCCCCAAAACAGTTATTACCTAGTGAAATGAGGTCAACATGAAACTTGTTCGTGATTCTCTATTTCAATCCTTGTGGCATTTTCACAAAAGGGTTTTTGAAATCTTTTGCCCTTGAGCACAGAAATTCGAGAACACTTACAAGGAGTGAAACTCAAGCATCCGAAAATAAATTAGTTTACCACTTGGAACTATGAAATTCAAGAGAATTTTCAAGTTTACAATGCTTAGTCTCTCCCAGGGAAATACAGAGGGCAGGATCAATTCTAGTTTTGCTAATGTTCCTTCCAGCTTGTGTCAACCATTTATCATCATGATGTCTCAGTTATCCCTTCTGTCAGCTCGAAGCGTCTTTGATGTAGTTCAACATATCATGTCTTCAGGAACTGCTCAACACTGCATTCTGGTGCTTGGCACCTCTCAGGGATGAAGTAACACACCTCTCCCTGAGGCCTGCCAAGAGGGAGCTGGAAGAATGGCTTAGAGGATCTTTTGGTAAATGCAAATGATCACAGATACACTACCATCAGTGTGGGAGAATGGCGTCAGGGGTAGCTGTCCTATTAGAACTGTGGAAATTTACTCTTCAGGTACTCTGTATAAGGATGGTTGGTCGAGTGCATGTGAAATATCCTAATCTGGAAAACACTGGTATTGATAAAATTAGTGGTGTTTACAAATGTGGTTGGTTAGGATGGTGACACAGGACTCTGCATCTTTGCATAAATGAGGAATCAAAAAACTGGCAAGCCAGGGAACTCTGTCAGCAGAGCACCATGGCAGGTCAGAGCCCATTGACCCTGTGCCTCTTGTGTCTACACAAATGATCACAGTGTACCTGTGATCATTTCCATGTCTTGGGGAATCTGCCACTCCTTCAGCCATAGGCCTGGTGTTTCAAATGGAGTGTTTCCTGCTGGATGCTGGTCAGTGCGGAAGGCGAAGAAGACCACTGGGGAGCTACCTGCATGTACAAAGCCCCCCTTCCTACTCGATCCAGTCTCCAGTGTCTTTCCTTCTTATAGCTCTCCCTAACTACTCCAGCCCATGTTGAGCTTTTCCTCCTCTGAATTTCAGTCATACCACTTTTGGGAGGCGGGGAAAAAGGGGGGTTACATCTCTTCATACTTGCTGTTCTGCTTACGATGTAGCAAACTACCCCAAAATTTGGTGGTTTAAAACATGTTACCATATCATATATGATGGTTTTATAGATCAGGAATTCTGGCAGAGCTCAGCTGGGAGATTCATTTGCTCCTTGTGGCATCAGTTGAGGTCACTTGGTGGTTTCAGTTGGCAGATGGGTGAGCTGTGAGCTGAAAGATCCTAGATAGCTTCCCTCACGTGCCTGGCACCTTGCGGGCATGGCTGGAAGGCATGTTGGCTGGATGTCCCCTGGAGCACCTATACCTACAGTTGGTAGTCTTAGACTTCCTGTACGGCAGATGGCTTCCCCAAGAGTGAGCATTTCAAGAGAAAGGAAGTGGAACCACAGGTCTCCTAAGCCTGAGCCCAGAATCACTTCTGCCATATTCTAATGGTCAGGCAGTTACAAAGTCCTCCGAGTTTTAAGAGAAGAGAACTTAGACCCCCCCCCCTTAACATGTGGTAAAGCAGAGTTGGCCGCCATCTTTAATCTACCACACTCACCCAACATTCTTCAATATTGTGCCGCTTTCTCCAAATTAGATTGTCTCATACATTTTTGGTATTTAGGGAAAGATTCAAGAAATATTACTTGAAATGAAAAGAGTTGGAGGAAAGAAAAGTTCCCCTTCTGACCACTTTCTCAAAGAGATGTCAAGACTTTTGGGGATAATTTGGAGGTACTTTCTCTAATCTTATAGCTTGGGGCTTAGAACTAAGCTGAGAGTCATTTATGGATCTCTTCCCAAGTATGTCAGCTTTGGGGATATGAGGCTCTTCTTTGTCTACCCAGGGCTCAACCGTGTCAAGGCCAAGCAGGAAACAGTTCTCATTGTCAGGCTGAGCGAAGGCACACTTACCTCCCAGGTCAGGAAACAGCAAACTCTAGCCTGCAGGCCAAATCCAGTCTGTCTCTTGTCTTTATATAGCCCGTGGGCTGCTTGGGTGCTCACGTGACAAGGGGGAAAGATGCAAAGTTATGAGCATCAGCAAGAAATACATTTTTTTGTCATTCCAACCCCATGGAGCAAATGATTTACCAAAAGTCAGAGAAGAAACTGATTACTTGAACTTGGAGAAGAAGGAAAGACTTCTGTTTTTAGAATATTCCTAACACTTGAATCTCTTCTTTAAGCCCACTGTATATTAGTGATTCTTAATATAAGCAAAACAAAAAGTACATTTGTCCCCATAGTCAATTAATTTCTACCCTGAAGCATAGAATATGATTACTTCTGTCATTATCTTAGTTTCCAGAGCCACTGATGATTCAGTGACATTCACACGCTCTCATACACTCACACACGCACGTGGGAACGTTTATCAGAAGGATCTGACTAAAAGTTTCGGGGTGATAATTGCCCCCTAAGTATTCTAGAAATGGTTTTAAAAGTATTTATATTTTATATATTGGAATTTATTTGACATTTAGCTTGTCTTGTAAACTGTTATTCTTATAGCCAGGATATTGTAGGAGACATTCAAACTAGCCCACCCCGGTTCTCGGCGAGCTCATCTTTCCTGAGCACCAAGGGTCCCTTGGGAGGCCCTCTCTTCTCAACATAAGGATAACAAGCTCATATCTGAACGTGTGTCTTTTTCCTAAGATATGATATTGAGAGTTTTCTGTTGTCCTCTTTCCCTCTTCTATGCTATTTTTTTTTCCTTTTAAATTCCATAGCAATTTTTAAAAACCTCCCTGCACAATTTGATAGGCAATGAACTTTCTCTCATGGGTGATTTCCACCTGACGGAAGGGAATAGCACACCCCATGATATTTTTCTTATTTCCTCCTACTCTCTATTACAAATCAACGAGGAAGAGCCTGCATCTATGTGCTTAGCACCAGCTCTGTGGCATGTGAGTTTTCAGTCACTTTCACCCAAAATAGGCTTTCATTCACCAGTTGCTGTAAGTTACTTGTGACTTCTAATAGACTCTACAGCAGTGAATCATTTACCTTGGCTCAGAGAAAAAAAGATTTTCAGTGAAGAAGGATGGGGGGGAGAGGGGAGATGGGCAGGCAGAACAGCTATGGCCGAATCCCTCCCACAAGACTTTCACAGCTTCAGTGTTACATGCTTTATACCAGGAAAGATGCCACCTTACATATTATCCTGCTTGAGTCTTACAACAATTCTGTAAAGTAAGTAGATATTACCGAATACAGAGCAGGGAAATTGAGGTTCAGAGAGGTTAAGTGACTTGCCCAGTGATATACAGCTGGCAATTAGGCCTGTTCTTCCTGCCAACTCATGCTCCTTCAGGCTTCTCCATTTCAGTCAGTGTCAGTGCCATCTTTTCAGATGCTCATGCCAAATACCTTGGTGTGATTCTACTTCTCCTGTAGTATACCTTTCGTGCAGCAGTGAATCCCTGCTGGCTTCACTTTAAAAATGTCTGCAGACTCTATCACCTCCGCCACTCCCACCCTGTCCCAAGCCACCGTCTCCTCCTCCTGGATCACTGTGACATCCTCCTACCTGGTCTCCCTGCTTCGGCCCTTGCTCCCCTAAAGTCGATTCCCAACACACAGGCAGATAAGTCAGATCACACTCTTGACTGGAAATCCCACTTCATTCTGAATAAAAGCAGACGTCTACACAGGGGCTACAGTGTGCCTCCTAACCCCTGTGACCCCTCTGGCCTTATCTGCCATCGTTTCCCATGCTTGCTCACGCTGCTTCAGTCACACTGGTTTCCTTGCTGTTCCTTGAGTAGTCAGGGCCTTTGCACTTGCTCTTCCCTCTGCCTGGAACACTCTCTTTTGCAGGGAACTGCATACTTTACTCCCTAATCTTTTTCACGTGTCTGCTGAAATGATGCCTTTTCAAGGACTATCCGATGTACAAACTTCCCACTCCTTCCCACCACATCCAGCATTCCCCATTTCCTATACTGCTTTATTTTTCTCCATAGCACTATTCGTAGTCTGACATACTGCATGTGTTGCTCATGTATTTGTTTCTTGTCTGTCTCCTACTAGGATGTAAGCTGTACAAGGGCATGACTTCTGCCTGTGTTTTTTGGTGCTTCGTCCCTAGTGCCTCTCTCAGTGCCTGGCACATAGTAGATGCTCAGTAAATTTTAATGCATGAAAATGTGAATTACTCAATCTTAGGACTTAAAACCCAAGCGTCTCTGCCCTTTCCAGATTCCCATCAGGTTGCTGGTTAATTTTATGTGATTACATTGACAGAAAATAGGTCACTTCAGGTAAAAGCTGAAGAATGCATGTACACAAGAGGAAATTGGCTCCTGATTTCTGAAATCCATTTGGACTTTAATACTCTGGTTAGCAAAGGCAGCTTCATGATACAAAATTGTGTCTGTATTCCAGAGGATGGGTTTCCCAGATATAAGGTGTCCTTGGGCTATGGATGTTATCTTGGTCCTCAGCTTTCCTGTCTATAAAATATGCAGGTTGGTAGACAATCATTACCCTTCTTTCCACATCAAAAATGATATCATTTGGTCCACTGAGTTAAATAAAATAACCTGCTGTTTAGTTTGGGTTAGTTTCTTCGGAATGTGTATCAAAAGCTTAAGCTCTCCAAAAACCAGAACTGAGTTTTCTTTTCCTTGATATATTTCCTCACAGTCCTGGGTGTAATGTCCCATACTCAGTTGCATGTCGGTAGGCAACTAAAGACAAAATTGCGCTGAGCACTGAGCTTTCCCATAGTTTGAAGTCTGTTGTTGCATACATTACTTCTGAGGGCATAGTTTCTGTTGCCACACCCGAGGCCACTACACTTCTGTGCACGTGTGGCTGCACCCATGGCCACCCTCAGCAGTAGATACTTCTGTTTGGTAAACTTCGCTTCACATAGAGATTACCATTACAGGCTATCAAGAAATGTTCGATAGATTGGAAATCTTAGGATTCTGCAAACAGGTGTGAAATTTCAAGTTCAAGAGCCATCTTAATGAAATGAAAGGCTAAGCGTTAAGATACCACGTTGGCTTGGTGAACATTGAGGGGCTATTGTTTGTTATATAAGATTAGAGGGAGGGTCATCAAGGAAAGTAAACACTCTTCAGTGTCCTAAACCCACAGCCTCAAAGAGGTTAAGGTAGTCAATATACTGAAAAATATTTTCAATCTTGATGGACCTCCAATGGCTGTGATCCTGCTTCTTAGATTTTCAATGATGAAAACTCAGGACCTATTTTAATGTCACAGTCATCACATTTTTGTAAGAATTTGTTGATTTCCCTTTAAGTATGAGAAGTTGAAAAATGTTTTTTAATCTTAATAGTGTAAAACCCAGTCTTATTTTCGGGGAAGCACAGTATATGATTTTATAGATGATGTTATTTAATAGGGCAGACTATTTTCTCCCTCCGTAGGAGCACTTCCTTAATTTTATAGAGAAAATACATATTAAAAAGAACTCATGCTTGAGTACACTCCCCCACCAACATTTTATCTCAGTGAAGTGCTGTATAGCTTTAATTTAACGCATAAAATATGAGCTTAGTCCCTATTGTGCAAAATATTCTGTAGGTAAATTAGAGGATGAAAAGATAAAAGGGCATATATGTCCTGCCCTCAGAAAATTTACATTTTATGGGGAGGAGCAAAGAAAAGGCTAGAATTCATAGCATCATAATACACATATCAAAAAAAGTTACAAGTGAAATGCTGTGCAAGGGGAACCATTCAGCACAAATCTGGAGAGATTTCCTGGAAGAGGGGCTCAAATTGAAGAACTGGCAAATGGAGGCAAGTTAGGTCAGGTTTCCTTATGCCACACGCTCCCCTTTGCATTCAAAATTCTCTTCTTTGCAAGATTTCAGCTCCTGTGCAACTTTTCTGGCTCTCCGTCGTCGTCTAAAACGAGTCTCATGCCCGCAGTGCTGATCTGTGGACAAGAATGAGACTGGGTGACAGCCAGAACAAATGGAGTCCTCTAGGGCAGGGAGAAAAAGAAAGAGAAAGGAAAGGAAATGGCAGAATCCCAGGAACTGCCAACGGGAAAGGGTGGGAGAGGGGACGACTGGCAAAGACTATGCTGTATTGTTGGCTCATTGTCAACCGTCCAGCTTTTTAGGTGTCACCCGAGGACACCGCCACAGTTAGCAGGCAACCAGGCACGCAGTAACTACACATTTGGGCAGGGTTGGTGGCAATAGTTGAGTCTTAAACAAAAGCAGTTTCAGTTGCAGGTCTTGTGCCAGGCTTTCAGAGAAAGAGAATAAATTAGGCTGCTGTGACAAGCTGTTCCATTGTAGCAATAATAATTTGGATTTCCAACACTGCCTGTCAGCCAGGCCTTAAAATACATCTTCATTTGTTGTTGGGCAGGTGGGGAAGATGTGTTGTTAAAGAATTTTATAATACATCAAAGGCCATGCTATCTACCTTTCATGCAGTCACACCTTACCCCTGCCCTCATTCTGCCACAATAAACGCTTTAGTACACCAAAAGTTAGGTAGAATTTTTTTCTTTTATTTGTGTACCATGTACAAATTTCTTTGAGAATGGCAAAGACACAGGGCATGCATTTCAGTTCTACAAACAGGTATTAAACTGCATGCCAAGCATGATGCTAATTGATGGATGAAAAATTTGTGGTTAGAAAACCCATGCCTTTCACTCAGGTTGTTAACAGTGCAAGAGAAGTAGCATCAACAGTGTGTTTGGGAAGTCAGGGGAAGGAGAGGTTGTGTTTTTGAGTGAGAGAGAAACTACTGTATCCATTTCCCTTGTCTCCATCGTAGATATGACCAGGTTCACACCTGGTCAGTAGTCAAAAGGAGCTGGTTGGAGAATGGTGCCACTCCTTCCACATAAGAGCACAGCATGTTAACGTCTGATGGATTTGTGCAGAACCATTCCAACTTTCTCTTGGTTTTCTGTGGCTGCTATAATAAATTACCACAAACTTAGTGGCTTTAAACAACCCATTGTCTTACAGTTCTGGAGGTCAGAAGTCTAACACGGGTCTCGCTGGGTTAAGATCAAGGTATTGACAGGGTGTGTTCCTTCTGGAGGCACTGCGGGGGGATCTGCTTTCCTGCGTCTTCCAGTTGCTGGAGGCTGCCTGCATTGCTTGGCTCACGGTCACCTTCCCTCTTCAAAGCCAGGAACAGAGAGTCGAGTCCTTCTCGCTTGGCATCACTCCGACCTTTTTGTCTCTTCCCACTTGAGGACTCTTGTAATTGCATTGAGTCCACCAGGATAATCTTCCTATTTTAAGAACAGCCGATCAGCAACCTTATATCCATCTGCAACTTGAATCTTGTTTGTCATTAGACCTAACATGTTCACAGATTCTAGAGATTAGGATGTGGACATATTGGAGGTGGGTGGGGTGTGATTCTGCCTAGCGCCAACTTTCATCCAGTCTCCAAAGCCACTGATTGTGATCAATCAGATATGGGCGAGGGATATGCCCTCTGAGCTCAGGAGAGAGGAGGGTTACCTGACCTCATCTTACCATAGCCAGTGTAGCTGAGGTTACTCATTCAAGGAAGTAAGGATGGACAGCATGTTATACGGTAACAGCACTGGCCTGGCAATCGCGATACTTGGATTTCCGTTTCTCTTCTGTAAATAAACCGCTGAGTGACTGTAGGCAAGTCGTTGAATCGCCCTGGGCTTCCATTTCGTCCTCAAAGGTGATGGATTAGATGTTCTCAAATCCCCTTTCAGTTTCTTGCCCTCCATGGCTCCTCACTAGGAAATGTACTGAAAATGGACAAGGGCCTGTTGAAATATACTACCATCATCCTAGCTGCAAAATGCCAGCACAGTGTCCAGGTGGTGTCTATATACAACTCAGTCTCTGTATCCTTTTGTTCCCCTTTGGGCCCGGCCCCGTCATCCTGCCCCTGATGACTATAATGTGTGGTGTCCACCCTCAGTCTTTTTTTTTTTTTGAAACTGGAAATTATGCCAAAAGAGTAATGGCCAGCGAATTAGATGAATTACTGATAAAACTGTGGCTCTACCGTTGAGACACAGCTTTATGAAAATCGACTTGGAATAGTATGAGGTCACATATAATTGAAAGTGAGCATTCTAGAGTGACTTGAGAAGGTTGATTCAGGCTTTCAAAGCATGCATTATGGGTAAGAAACCTGAGCCTAAAAAGAAATAATACGTATATGAGTCGTTAGACAACCTCCTCCCTCACTACCTTTCTTCCTTTAATCAAAGAATTATATGTATGCAAGTAACTGGATCACCTCTCCTTCTCTCCATTTTCCCCCCTTTAATCACAACTGAGAGGAAAGTTTCCAGCTAGGCATTAAATTGGGTCAATAGCTAACACAGCATGAGTATAGACAGCCGGGACAGCAAGTGGTATATACACAGGAAATAAGCGACACTGTGCAGCCGGCGTCGATGAGCTGTTGGATAGTACGAGGGCCCTATTAAGATTTCAAGTAATCAGAGATGAGAGCAAATATGGTTACCAGCAGCTGATAAACATTCCTGCCTTATGGAGGTTTCACTTACTGACTTCTTATGTCTCCAGTATAATCACTCGAGGTGACTTTTATCCCCCAGAGTCGACCTAAAGAACACCTAGGAAATATTACCTTTGTATTTGCTCAAAGAATAATTTTGGGTGGCTGTGGGCAGATCTGAAAACATTAAGTATGGCAGATAAATGGAGTTGCATCTATTTGCAAAAGCTACCATTAATTCAGCGTAAGAAGATGTAAAAAAAAGACTTCCTTGACCCTGGTTTGTGCAGATAGAAGTAGAATTTCATCAGGAGTGCATATGGAAAAATGCCTCCCTGTGAAACAGCAGGTATTCTCTGCTCAGGTGTACAGATTATTTAGAATCATTTATTGCTATAGAATAACAGTTTCCTCACTATGACACAGTGCTAATATTGGACTAAGACAGTTCCCACCATTGGTGGCAATGTCCAAACGGTCTCTGGAGATCTGAGGGAGGGTGTCATTCCTTCCTGTGTGACCCTCAGAGAGTCATTTACTCCAGGCAAACCTGCAGTAGCAAAGACAATGGATTAGGCATAGTTCTAGCACCAATCGCACTGGGCCCAGAAACACCTTTCCCCTCTGACCTAAGTACCGTGTTTCTCCAAAAATAAGACCTAGCCAGACCATCAGCTCTAACACGTCTTTTGGAGTAAAAATTAATATAAGACCTGGTCTTATTTTAATATAATATAAGACCGGGTATAATATATAATATAATATAATATAATATAATATAATATAATATAATATAATATAATATAAAATATAGTATAATATAATATAATAATATAATATAATACCGGGTCTTATATAATATAAGACCAGATCTAATATAATATAATATAATACCCAGTCTTATATTAATTTTTGCTCCAAAAGACGCATTGAGCTGATTGTACAGCTAGGTCTTATTTTCGGGGAAACACGGTAGGATCGTACCCTACTTGAGTCTATTAAGTCAGTCCTGATTCATCTAACCACCTGCCAGTGTGACTGGAACTCAGGTGCACATCCAAGAGCTCCTAAACCTATGCCCATCAGTGCTACATCCAAGGCTTGGGGGGCCTCCCTGCCATCAGTGGCCATGTGATTAGGGCAGCTCAGTCCCCACCACTGGCACCACTCCAGAATTCCCATTGCCTCCGAAACCAAACCCAATTTGTTCTCTTCAGGCCTAAGGCTTATGCAGTAGACAAAGTAATAGCCCTCAACGATGTCCATGGCTGAATGCCCAGAACCTGGGTATATACTGATTTACGTGGCAAAAGGGACTTTGCATGTGTGAGTAATTTAAGGATTTTAAAATAAGGAGATTACCCTGGATTATCTGCCTGGGTCCAGTGTAATCAATAAGAGAGTGACAGGAGGGTCAGAGTCAGAGAAGGGGTTATAATGACGGAAGCAGAGATCAGAGAGATGCTACTGCTGGCTTTGAAGAAGGAAGGGCTATGAGCCAAAGAATGCAGGCAGCCTCCAAAAGCTGAAAACAGCAAGGAAATGAACTTTTGTCTAGAACCTCCAGACGGAGCATAACCCTGCCACCCATTTGAAACCTCTGTCCTCCAAAACTGTAATAAATTTGTGTTACTTTAAGCCACTTAGTGACGATTTGTTATAGCAGCAGTAGGAAACTAATGCAGTTGACTGTGTTCCTTGCCTCAGAAGTTACCACTTTATGGGTTAACTAACAAGATCACATTCATTTCCTTCAGCAGAAAACTTACCCTTGCCCACCACAGTGAAAGTTTGTCACGTTGGTCCCAACCAATGGCACAAACCACTGTAGCATCAACCTTGGGCAGTCAACTTATCTGCTATAGTATCTTGCTTTCATATTATAATTAACAAACTGTTCATTTGTCTTGGGTGATGGTTGTGTTTGGAAGGTTAGATTACTATTTGTACTATTCTGATTTTCTAAACATATCGCTAATGAGTATTAATTTGAGAGTTAAATGACATAATAATTAAACTATTTAAAGGGGAAGAGAAACCTGTCATTTTTATAGTGCCCTAATCTGTATTACCTAATTATTCATGAGAAGATGAGTGTTATTTGCCCAAATAGAAGGTAGAAGAAGAAGAACAGAAGAGCAGTCCTGTAAGTGAAAGCAGTTAATTTCCTCATATCCAGGAACAATACACAAAAGTGAGCCTTGCCTGTAGATATCCAGCTTCTCATGAGTTTAGTAAGCTCACTGTAGTGGGCCGACTTGTAAGAGGGCCCTCGTGGTTTACCTGCCCTGCACAATCTCTGGGTCTATGAATGTGATGGGTTTTACTTCTGTGATTAGATATGTTATAAATATTGCTCAGACTTTATGACTGGGAGATTATTTGGGTGGGCCTAACCTAAACAAACGAACCCTTTAAAAGCAGAGAGATTTCTTTGGCTAGTAACAAAAGAGGAAAGCAGACTTGAGGATTTGTCATGTCATTGATGGATTTATAGGATAGATTAGTAAAGCTTCTGTTTCACTTCTTTCCTCTAAATTCCACACATGAAGGTCTCTTGTGGCCCATTCTAGTCAGAAACATATAGGGCAGGGCATTCTGAGAAATGTAGTTGATCCTACCCAAGTTGATGCATTACAAAGCCGCCAGAGTCTCTAAAGAGAATTATGTCATGGGCCAGGGGAGATGGGAGTCTTTAACAGTCTTAGATGAACAACTGATGGCCCATGAACAGACCTATAAAGGACCAAAGGATCTTTGTTGATGAAAAAGTATATCCTTGCATATTAGTACAAGTAAAGGAAGGGTGCTATGGTGATGGGGTTTGGTTAAGAGTTACAGATATGAGAATAAGAAAGGAGGTGCAAGGATGGGAATTGTGATGGGAATTAAGTATAGAAGTATAAAATAGAAGGGAAAAAAGAGCAAAAGAACAGTCAGAGTGTATTAATGTACAGTAAGGCATATGTATCAAAGGCAAAAGTGAGAGATCAAACAAGATTCCCAGGGCAAGAGAAAACCAGTGGGAACTAGTCACATTTATTTCATGAACTCACTAATGTTGAATTTCTACTACTTAAGGGTACGGTGTTTGTAAAATGATGAAGATATGACTCCTGCCCTAAATTATTTAAGGAAAGTGTTGTGAAGCCAGCACAGTCCCCAACGCCTCCAAGCCCAAACACTGAAGATGTTTACCTGGGTTTCAGGCAAGGTCTAAAAAGGGAAAAGATATTCTTCTTCTTGTGGGGGCTGGAGGCAATGGATAAATTCAGAACTGAAGGGTTGAAGCATTTACAGCAAGCATCAGAATACATGAATATGTCTCTGATATAACGGGGAGTAGAGACAGGAAGCAACTAACACAGTTTGTTTTAGAATGAAAACTCTGCAAGGCAAAAGCGGTAGCATGAATGATCCTTAAAATAGACTGTATATGTAGTGTATATGTAGTTTAAAGCCCCTGTTCCCCTCCAGTTCGTACGTATTATGTTAGTCTGGGTTCTCCTGAGAAACAAGCAATGGGACACACAGAGAGAGAGAGAAGGGGAGGGGAGGGAAAGAGAGGAGAGGAGAGGAGAAGGGAGGAGAGGAGAAGAGAAGAAGGAGGAGGAAGAGGAGAAAGACGAGGAGGAGGGAGAAGGAGGGAGCAGAGAGGAGACAGGAGAGAGGAGAGAGGGAGATTATAAGGAATTTGCTCAGGCAAATATGGAGGCTGACAAGTCCCAAGACCTATAGAGTGAGTCAGCAAGCTGGAGGCCCAAGAGGACTGATGGTGTAGATCCATTCTGGGGGCTGGCAGCCTTGAGACCCAGAAAGAGCCAGTTTTTCAGTTCAAGTCCTAAGGCAGGAAAAAAAACCAATGTCCCAGCTCAAAGGCAGTCAGGCAGGAGGAAATTCCTCTTATTCAGGGGATGATCAGCCTTTTGTTCTAGTCAGGAATTCAACTGATTGGGTGAGGCCCACCCACACTAGGGAGAGCAATCTGCTTTATTCAGTCTATCGCTTTCAGTGTTAAACTTATCCAGAAACACACAGAGTAATATTTGACCAAACATCTGGGCACCCTGTGGCCCAGTCAAGTTGACCCGTAAGATTAACTGTCACATCATGGTACAAAGAATGTGCACATTGGAGTCAAGTTCCAGCTTTGTCATCCTGGCCACACTTTCATAACCTCAGGCTTTTCACAAGTCAAATGGAGATGACATATTTAGCTCCCAGAACAATTGTGACAACCGACTGCTAATACGGTTACTCAACAAATGCAGTGAGCACCAAATTATGCCAGGTACTATTCCTCGCACTGCGGATACAGTAATGAAAAGAGAGACCACATCCTTGGTCTCAAGGAGCTCACAGGGTAGTGAGAAGAGACAGATCAAAGCAAATAAATGAACGACTGTTTTGTCTCCCAGTGCTCAGTATCTTAGAAGTTATACATTTACTTGCATCCTGGGAGGTAGTTATCACTTCCCTTTAACAAATGCTGAAACAGAGGCCACTTGCCCGAGACTTCTCCACTGCCACGTGTCAAAGGTGAGACTCACTCAGCCCAGGTCTTCTGTCTCCACATCCAGCACTCCTTAAGCATCCACAGCCCTCTTCCGACAGAAAATATAAATCAGCAGTTCCCCAATAGTTATAAAACTTAAGTAGAGTACATTATCTCATGTGAACAGATGGTTATGACTTTATATATTTAAAAGAACCTATTTAGGCAGATGTTTAGTTGATAACAAGAATTATAAATATGACCCTAATCAATGGATTTGTAGAAAGTTGTTGATTGCTATTAATACAGAGATTCAACTGCAGAGAATAAGGCATATGTAGCAAGCTAGAAAGTGAGAAGTAAAGATTCTTAAGACAGGAGAAACCAGTGGGAGCGAATGTACTTCATAAACTCAAATGATATTGAGTTTCTACCACTAGAGTGAGAATGCAATAAAGAAAATAAAAAGGGATGGTGGGATCAAGACCTAGGGGAGGAGGCCTCTTTGTTCAGGTTGGTCAGGCAAGGCCTCTGTGGGGAGGTGACTTGGAGATAAGGCCTGAGGAGACAGCTATGCAACAATCTGGAGGAAGCCCCTTGTAGGAGAGGGACTGCAAATGCAGTGGTTCTGAGGCAGGAGCATGAGCTTGGTTGCTTGAGGAACAGAATGAAGAGTGGCTGGAGGCTGGTGAGCAAGTGGGACGTGGTAACCCAGGCACCTGGAAAGGTAAAGAGCCAGCTCCTGCAGGGCCTTGTAACCCCCAATGAGGGATTTGAGTTTTATACAAAGTGCAGGGAAGCCATTGGAAGATTTTAAGTGGGACTGAAATTATCTCATTTGTGTTTAAAAAAAAAAAAAAACCACTGTGGCTGCTATAAAGGTATGATCACTCATAGGGCACTTTCAGACATTTAGCTCTTTGTAAAAATTATTGTACCCTGGGACATCCTTGCATTCCAGACTTGCAGTGGACCAGATGAGGAAAACTGAGGAACTTCTGGAACTTCAGTAAGAGTCAAGAACTGCTAGGATTCCTGATGTAGTGTAGACCTTTTGAGCTGTGGAATCCATGATGGATATGATGGCAGTATAGTCCTATTTGTCACTTCTCTCCATAAAAAATACCTGACCCTCGTACAACCCTTTCTATTGCTTGGTAACTGGGTACCATCAGGTTAGCACCAATTAGTTTTCAGGTCTCTGTGACAGTCAGTGTTACCTTTTTCATGTAACAGGGTTCCATAAACCATTTGAAATGCCCAGATTATCAGAAAGCCCCTATGTGACTCTCACAGAGTTGGGATTTCCAAGTCTGTAGCCACTAGGAGAGGGCTTGGAAGCCAGAGTGGAACATAGAGGCAGCGATGGCCACCTGCTCTGCTTGTGCCTGTGCTGTCCCTGGTTTAAGACCTGAGCCAAAATTTCTCTTTAGCTGGTAGAGTAACAGAAATGTTATGTATGTGTAATTTTTATAAGTCAAAAATTATTCTTCAAAAGGTACTAGAAAACTCAATTCTTTTAAGATTCCTATTTTTCTGGTGTCTTGGCTTCTTAACACCATGATACTGAAAATCATTCCATAATACTATTGAATGAAAGGGACCCACTGCTGGAAAGAGACTATGTTTGACCAGATACAGTCTCTGATACTAAGATAGGTTGGCCAGGGGGTTGCCCTCAGGGGTGATAAACAGGGAAGGAGGTCATATTGGTCTGGTTGGGGTAGAAAGAAATAGCCCCAGGGTCTGCCAGGTCAAAGTGGAAAGATGAAGTCTCAGGCTGGAGGGAAGTCAGAGCCATCATCTGAGGAGACTGGTTTGTATGTGAAGCTGAAGGGACATACTATATAATGGTGGATGGCAGTGAGGGTTGCTGGCCAAGGAGATTGGAGAATCTGTGCGTGCAGCTTGGGGGAAGAAGGTAAGGCCCTGTAGAAGGCTAGGGGAGGCCTGGGTAAGAGTATTCAGACCAGGATGGCTCCCTGAAGGGGGTGCATCAGCGTGCTTCTGTCATGGATTTCTCACCCTGCCAGAAATGTCTTGCTAACACAGAGTTTTCAAAGGGAGTTAGTTTCCCTGGATTTTCTCGCTATGGGTATCTGAATCGTGATTCTGACATCCACTTGGCCTACCTATTTATACACACCAAGTCTAGGGGAGTCCTTGAAAAATGGTAATGCTATGAAGATGGCAAAGGGCTCTTTTGAGCCATTAAACCCACATTTTGAAATGAGGATTATGACCAATGTACTGTGTTTCCCCAAAAATAAGACCCAGCCGGACCATCAGCTCTAATGCGTCTTTTGGAGCAAAAATTAATATAAGACCAGGTATTATATTATATTATGTTATATTGTATAAGATCTGGTCTTATATTATATTATATAAGACCCAGCATTATTTTATATTATATATTATATTATATTATATTATATTATATTATATTATATTATATTATACCCGGCCTTATATTATATTAAAATAAGACTGGGTGTTATATTAATTTTTGCTCCAAAAGATGCATTAGAGCTGATGGTCTGGCTAGGTCTTATTTTCGGGGAGACATGGTATATACAATATACTGGAAAGGAGTATACAGTGTTTTCTGACATCAGTCTTTGAATTCTCTCTATCATTGGTGTTAACCCTTAAAAAGCAGCTCTGTGAATCATTCTTAATCCAGTGTGGGTCTTCATTTTTGTATCTCCTTTACTGTCTAGTGATTGATTTCTACCCACTTGATCTGGAAAGTGGTGGCTGAGACCAGATCTCTGAACCTGCATGCTCTCACTCTCTATTGACTCCCATGTTCTCCCTATGAGGTTACCATTCTCTCTCTCTCGTTTTCCTGTGGTGTTGAACATTCGTTGTCAGGCTGAGTCTTTCATTGCTTATAGAATCCAATCTGTCAATAAATTGCTCGTTTCACAGAAGCATGAATGTCGTACTGCTTCCTGGGCAGCACAGCTAAGGAGTATTCCCCACCCCGAGCCTTAGCGAAAGTTCCTCAGGACATCATTGTTTAATCACTCAATGCCCAGTATCATAGAAGTCGTACATTCACTTGCATCCTGGGAAGTAGTTCTCACTGCCCCTATACAAATGCTGAAACAGAGGCCACTTGCCCGAGACCTCTCTGCTGTCAAGTGTCAAAGGTGAGACTCAGCCCAGGTCTTCTGACTCCACTTCCAGCAAGCACTCCTGCATCCACAGCCCTCTTCTGACAGAAACTATAAACCTGCAGTTCTCCCATACTTATAAAACTTAAGTAGACTACATTATCTCATGTGGACAGATGGTTATGACTTTATATACTAAGAAAACCTATTTAGGCAGATGTTTAGTTGACAACAAGAAGTGTAAACACGCCCCTAAATAATGAATTTGCTGAAAGTTATTGGTTGCTCCTTGTCAGAACTGTCGTTTTTCCTGTCACTTCTTAGGTTGGATTTTTAAAAAATTAAGAATGAAGAAAATTGGTACTTAAAATGTGTTTAGTCTTTCCTATCAAGACAAATAGAACTTTTCCTCCCCAAAAGAATGAACTTTTTATTTGGTGTGGGAAATCACAAAGGAGAAAAAAGGGAACAGAGAAATCTGAAGAGGATCAATCTCTCTCAAAACAAAATGATACCACAGGAAAAACGACCCACTGCAAAGAATTCTGCAGGAGCACAAAGGGTACGATTGGACTGATGTCTGAATTTAAGCGTTACACCCAATACATCACAGAAACCCTATTCACGATTTGGGTTCATTCTCAAGAAGACACCTCATTGCCCCACCTCCTCTCTAGCCGCCCCCCACCCCCTTTTATTGGGCCACCAGCTTTTCAGTCAGTCCTCATTCTGCCCTCCCCATTCCCAAGCACCTCCCTAACGCCTGCATGAGCGTGGAACCGAGCAGCGGCAGGGTTTTCTTAGACCTCCTGCAGGCCCTTATTCCCCAGCTCTGTTCCTTTCAGCTTAAGCTATTTTGGAACCTCCCTTGAACTGATTCTTGCTGCGTAAAGCCCTTCATTCAGTCTCAGACTTTATCAAATTTTTGGACTCACAGGATCCCGTCTTCTAGTTAACACCTTTGAGGGTTGATTTCAACACTGATACAACAGTGTTGCTTCTGTTGCTGCAGAAGCAAGGGGGAAACCAGGCATGTAGTGGGAAAAAAATGCTTATTTAGAATTCGGTCCTCACAAGAGGTCTTAACGGAAACGTTCTATTTGCACCTATCTTAGCAGATCCTTACACTAGTTAATTAAAAGTGTCGACTCCCACCAGTGAAACCTTCATGGCTGGGTTGAATTTTTTGCAGCTGCCAAACATGTGCAACGAGGTCTTTCAAATGCAGAAAGCCCTTTCATTCTGCAGATTCTGTGGAGCTGGCATCTCAAGGGATAAGATATGAAGGGACATTGGGGGTAAATTTTCCTATCTGCTCTCCCAAATGACCACCATGCCTCTCAGCTCTACTCGTATCCCCTCCTGCCGGCGCTCCAGGCCACACGCTCCCCATCACCGTGTGCCCTGGCCAGCCTATGGCCAGGTCCTTCGAATTAATCTCCAAGACTCCAATTTTTCAACTCCTCATTCCGTGTTATTAAGCTCAAGCCCTTAGCATGGCATTCCTCTGTGACCTCCCCGTGTCAATCTCCACCCCTGTGTCCTTCCACACGTTTAGTAGGCAAGCCACAGTGAACAGCTGCCCGGTCGGACAGTCTCTCTGCCCGGTTCCGAGGCCATCATTTCATCTAACTGCCCTTTCTCTCTTCCTCACCATAGGAATTCTGTTAGTGCTTCATGGCTGTGTTCAAATCTACCACCTTCTCTCCCTGGCAGGAGTTAATTGTTCTTTCTGTAACACTTCTAAAGTACTCCTCTTCTCCAAGCATTGAAGCCCACATTTGTTCTGCTCTGCATTACAGTAGTTTGCGCGGCTTTTCTCCCCACTGAATTTAAAGTTTTCACGTTTTTGGTCTGAGTCTCATTCATCTCTGGAACCTCACAGTACCTAATAGAGTTCTTTGTACAAACCCAGTGTTGAAAAGTGTTTGTTGAATTGAGAACAGCAGGCCAAGCTTTCTGATGAGCTAGAAAGATACAGCTAGAAAGGTAGAGCAGATTAGCTTTGCCAAAGATGTGAAGGGAAGGGCTGACTACAATCTTGTTCTCAGAAAGATTTTCTTTCAAGACCCTTGTCACTTCACCACAGCAGGTTTGAAAAAAAAAATAAAATAAAGGCAGTGCTCAGCTCATCAGGAGTACTTATTGAGCGCACGAGTGTACAGGCCCAAGTAAGGCATGTAATAGAAAAGTCACAAAAAGAAAGAGCACAAAAAGTCACAAGAAGAAAGAGGTTTTCTTTTTTCACTTTAAGAGCTAATCATTTTTCAGTGATTTTCATCTAAGGCCCCAAAGTGCATTCTACTGTTAATCCCGAAATAGTCATATATGAATGTCTAGCTGTACACACACACACACAAACACAGAGACTGGTATGTGTATATGTATAGTATGTGTGTGTATATACATGCCAATGCCTTTTTGAAATCTGGTGTTATGTAGCACATTCCAGAGGAATCCGACTCTGAGAGACATGAGCACAGTTACTCAATTGAACTGGTGCTAGAAAGCAGCATAATTCAGACCATCCTGGGCAAAAGAGGCTACGGGTGAAGATCCTCACACAGGCGAGGTGGAGCCCGCTACCTCCAGTTTATTGGTTTTCCCTGACAGTGTGCAGTCAAGTTCATCCCTACCAGGGCTTCAAGCCTTGCATCTGGTATATTTATATTCAAGGCACAAGTACAGATTTGACACCTTTGTCTGGTCACCTCCGACTGTCATCTACCCTGCTCTTCTCTGCTCTGGCACAGTGGCTGGAACTTGTGTCTCGGATGTCACAACACTGTACTTTCCCTGACCACACGCACGCATAGAGATAGAGTGACAGCCACACTGAAAGGGAAAACTGAGCCAAGGCGAATAGGACAGTGGAATTTAAAATGGCCGAAGAGTCCCATGTGCTTGGAATTATCCATATCTGCAGACTAGAGGGAAAGGAGTTGGTCCTTGTAATAAAACAAGCCTTTCTTTTCCCATCGATGTTCAGTTTGCTTACGTTTTCCCCATCACACTGTTTTAATAGTGCCCTCTACAGGCTATTTGCAAAACTACAGAGCTCTCAGGACTTAACCTCCTACTTGTTTAGGAATTCCTCCTGCAGGATGGGCTGAACCCAGAGTTTTCTTGACTTAAGCAGTATACTACTGATTTGTAGCCGCTTAAGAGCATAAAAGTGAACTATCCTATTCCCCTGGAAGGAGGGACTCTCTCACCCTCGGAAGAGATTTCTTTGCAAAGGTACACGAGGATCTGAGAGTCTCACCGCCTCCTGAACTGGGGAGAGACGCCCCGAGCTGTCCCGGAAGACATGATGCAGAAACCCTGACGCGGGCTAATGGATTGAGAACATTGTAGCATTTTCCACACACATCACGTTGCTGACAACTCTTAGTCTCATATGGATGCTTCCTCGTCCTTGGAGCATATTGGTTTTTCTCTGGTGATATTTTTATTATGGTTATTCTGCCTCTATCCGAGTTTCATTCCATTTTAACTCATTCTTTGCCAAAGAAAATTTACTCAGGGCTTGTTACTTTCTTTTATCCCTCTTAAAGAACTCTAAACAAAAACATGCATATAGTTACATGAAACAGGTGTTTTTTGTTTTGTTTTTTACTAGATATTCACATCAGGACCCCTCATCCATTTATTTTGGTTCATTCTAAGCCACTATCAGGTAACAAGTTCCAGCCAGTTGTGTTTTCATCCCTAGTTATTTTTCATGATCCCTCTGTATGTTGAAGGTTACTGAGGCAGTACAGAAAACTAGTAAAGCAACAGATGAGGCCTATTTTCACAAAACGATGGAACTGGTACACAGTGTTCCTCACCTTGTGATCGGGGTGAGGCTTTGAGAGTTTCTTCTGATGGGCTCTGAGTTTTGCTCTTGTCCAATTCTCACCCACTTCCCCCTTAAACCGAATCACACATATTCTTATAATCAGTAGACTTGATTTATCCTGCCAGAGAACACACTGCTCAGTCTCTGGGCGGGGGTTAGGGGGTGGGGGTGGGGGTGAATTTCTATAGAATCCCAGCATTGCATTGTGTTTATAAGCAAATCTTGCCCAGATGGCCCAAGTACTCAATCAATTCCAGCATTCGAGTTGTATGTTCTGTACCCAGTGGTAGGTTCATTTCATGATTTAGGAATATGGAGCTAAAGAAAATGAATATCAGACATGGGCTAAGCCCAAGGTCAGTGACTGTTTCTGTCAAGGGCCAGGTAATAAATATTTTCAGCTTGTGAGCCACATGGCCTTTGTTGTAGTGCAACAGTAGTCATAGACAATAGGAGACAAATGGGCGTGTCTGTGTACCAGTAGACTTATTTCCAGAGACAGATGGCAGGCTGGGTTGGGCCCACACGCCCTTTGCCAACCCCTCGGCTCTGCTATTGCAGGGCCACTACTGACGGATATGCAGGTGGGTCCCTGCATGATGGCGCCCAGCCAAACGGGCAAGTGGGGCCAGAAATCCAATACATGCTCTACTCCTGCTCACCTCCTACAACAAGGGATGCTTGGTGTAATTTGCACAAAGATACCATCTGTTCCCAGGCTCTATCCAACCAGAAGGAGCATCTTTCCTAATGCATTAGTCAGGGTTGTCCAGAGAAGCAGAACCAATGGGATATATATAAACAGAAAGAGATTTATTATATGGACTTGGCTCACACAATTACAAAGGCTGGCAAATCCCAAGATCTGCAGTGTGAGTCAGCATACGGAAGACCCATGAGAGCCGATGGTACGGTTCCCATTCAAGTCCGAAAGTCTGAGGACCAGGAGAGCAGAGGTTTCAGGTCTAACCTGAAGGCTGACAGGCTCAAGACTCAGGAAGAGCCAGTGTTCCAATGTTTTGTTTTGAGTCTGAAGCCAGGAAATGTTCCCTCTTACTTGTAGGAGGGTCAGGCTTTTTGGTCTAGTCAGGCCTTCGACTGATTGGATGAGGCCCACCTACATTAGAGAGGGCAATCTGCTTTACTCAGGCTACCCATTCAAATGTTCATCTCGTCTAGAAATATCCTCACAGACACTCCCAGAATAATGTTTGACCAACTATCTGGGCACCTTATGGCCTAGTCAAGTTAACCCATAAAATTGACCATCACACCTAATGGGCCAAAAGATGCTACTTGTGTAACAGTAGTGCCGAGTACTTTGCTTTTTCTGGTGGGCTTTATTTTCAAAAGTAAGGTCTCACTACATCTGTTTTAGTGTCCACATAACTCTTTATAGACACAATTACTGTGAATGCCGTCATCAGAACTATTTGACTGCAAGGAGTAGAAACCCATTCATTCCCCCAAGTCAATGGAGGGCCTAAAAAGAAAGGAGGGGACAGAAGATAAAGCACAGCAGGCTAGGTGACATAGGAGGTGGCAACTGTTCCCTCTCTTAGAACCACACGTGGCCTCCTTTGTTTTTGTCTCTTTTTATTAATGATTCTTCATTGTCTCACTAACTTCTTCTTAACCATGGTCTGCCCCAGCCCTGGCTTAAAAGGTCCTTCCATTTCAGGCATTTACACTCTCACCTCCAACCATCCAACTGATCTATTGCTTGTTGTCCCAACCCCAGATTGGAGATAGAAGGTCCTGATTTTCTTGGGTTAAGATTAGGGTCAACCTTTGATCCAATGAGCTTCTCATACGTAGCCCTTAGCCATGAGTAATACATATAAATCCAGCTGACAAAATACATACACATACATATTCATATTCAGCACTATCCATAAAGGGGGGGGGCAACATTTACCTTAAATTATTACAGAAGGAATAAAATACAAAGGAAAAGGCCACTTGCAGTCAGAGAGCTTGGAACCTTTGAACCTTGATCATTTCTCTAAGTCTAGACAAAATGATATCAATCATCAAGTTATTTCATGCCTTTTAGGTTTAACCTCAGAATCTCTTGCTCTAAAAAGCCTCTCTCAATAGAGAAAATAGAGTGAGTGACTTCAGTACTAGTGTTTGGTTTCTTTGTAATGTGCAGTTGGTTTTATCTGGTGTGGAATGTCCCCTTGATTTTAAATTCCTTTTTTAAGCTTCTCTGTATATTGTGTTATGTGTTCACTCTCACTCTTCTCACCCCGCCCCCCCCACACACGCACACCAGAGATTTATCCACACACCCTTTGCAAGTCTACATAAAAACGTTTACGTCAGAACTGGAGCTGTTTTGGAGGGAAGAAGGAGGGCATCTGTCATCAGCCTGCTGGCACCTCCCTACCAACATGCTCAGAGGCCTGAGTGAGGGTGGGCACAGGGAAATGGATGTGGGAGCTTGACTTTCTTGACTCCTCGTGTTATAAGTCATAATAGGAAGAAAGTGTATCAAGGCTAGGAACCTTGATTTGGCCCCTAAATCTAGCACACTGACTGGTGCATACTTGGCTTTTACTAAATATCTGTTCAATGAATGAATGATTAAATGGATAGTGAATGAGTGAACACACTCGTGTCTCAACAGGAGATGGGTCATGGACTGACTTATGGTTTCTCTAACTTTTCTGTCTGATTGAAGTTAGCAACTTATATGTTTGCACGTGGTTTAGGAAATTTTCCCTTACCCTGGTCCTCATGCAATAATATGAACCAACCAGATTGGTTACTTGATAAATGTGGTTTTATTATTCATTCATGCATTTGAAAGAACACGTGCACTGAAAGCAACAGCAAATCCTTTTAGGTTGCATGCTCTGCTGAAGAAAAATCATTGGTGATGACGGCAACAGGCCGCTCCCTCAAAGCTCTGGTCAGAGCCTGCGGAGGAGAGAGCCCATGACTGCAGGCCACTGGTGTCATCCTTTCTGTGGTTGGCCAAAAGGGTGGTATCAATATTTAACTCAAACAATGGCTTTGTGGCTGGATACGTATTCTGGGTATTGGGACTATCAGTTCGTCCCAACCTTTATTTTCTGGCACGATCATTCCTCCCCCTCCTCCTTCCCCCCTACATTGATATAAACTGAGTTTTGTGGGTACACAGATGCCTGTGTCTGCTCTTTGAGAGATCAGGTTCTCTCCTTCATCTGCCTTCCAGCCTCTCCTCTCCGCCAGCCCTTCACGGCACGTTGGTCATCCATTATTGATGACCCTTCGGCACCTCCTCCACCCCAGTGTTCCAAAGCCCTGTGCACCGCTGAGCAGAGACAGGTGCAGGATCTAGTAGGGGGCCAGGACCGCTCCACGGCTGCTGGGCTCTCTCTCTGCCTGGCACCGGAGACATGATAGCAGTGGCGGCAGCAGCCAGTATTAGGGAAGGTTGGTTTCTCTCCTCTGTTCCCTGGGAAGCAAAAAGGTTAAACTGTTTATTTTCACGGCCCCCCTGGGTATAAAATACTGAGCGTGGTCTTCATGGAAAAGGCCGATTCCTAGGCTCTTGACCTTTACTCCAACAGGTCAGCTACACACTCCTGAGAGTGGTTTTCTCTACCTTCTATTTGGTCTGGACGAAGGAGGCTAATGTGTGTTGTTAGCTTGGAGGAACAAGCATTGGAGGAAAAGAAACTGATTCTCTCTGTTTCCCTCTTTCTTATTCAACCAAGTTTTGACAAGATACAGTTGAGTGAATAATTTCCGTGGAGTGCGCTTTCTGAAGCACAGAATGTACTAGAGGGTTCCACAGAGATGACTGGAGCTACACCACTGGGCTGTGTCCAGCTTTACATTTGCATGTATAATTTACACATACCAGCTCCATGCACATGTCCACAGTTAGCCTCCCATGAGGCTTTGCACGACATAGGCTACTTACTGCTTTAGGGAATGTTGGCAACCAGACCTTTCAGGGACTCATCTGACGGCTTCTGGCACCATGGTCAGATTTCATATTGGAGAATTCAGAATTCACAGAGACCAAGGTAATTTTAGAGAAAGGCAATCAGACATCTACTTTCCAGTTCCTGAAGGTTAAAAAGGTATTCTTCTTAACAGAATAACGAAATAGGACCCTGCTGTGTCCCAGGGACCCAGCACACTTGTCTTAGAATCATTCTAGAAAGTGAGGGGGCGAATTGTATGTTCATTTCTAGCTAAGGAGCATGGAGAGAAGGGAAACCCATCTTTTCAGTTCTAATCTCCCACATGGGACATAAACGTAAAGCTTTCAAGCTTTGCTCAGCCTTGTATCACAAAAGGACCAGTCCTTGGCTCCACAAAATATTTTAATGAAAGCAAAACAGAGACTAAGAGCCTCATGCACCACTGCTCCTTCTTATTTCACATCTTCAAAGGTCTTTAATAATCTCTATTATGTGGCTGTGTGATTTTTATCACACAATCTCAAACTCTTACATTTTAAAAAATATTCACTAGCAAGAACTAATGTCAGAACTAAATGCTAATAAGATTTGGTCTGAGAGACTAACATGGTAAGATTGTTAATGTTTAATGCTCTCACATCAAAGTGGGATAATCCTGTTCCTGAAGGTCAAGAGAACCTTTTTTTTTTTTTTTTTAAATAGAAGAGAAAACATTATTGTAGCTATTCTATTTTTCTCACTCAAATGAATCGAGCATAAACTTATTATAGCCAAGCCCAGGACTGATATTTCCTGGCAATCTGGCAATTTCCCTTGTATTGTTTGTGTGGTTTGTCTCTTTCCTCTTCCTCTTGGTTTCTAATGATGATGATGAAAAGCATCTCTGGAATATGACCCATCTGCCAGGTGCTCCTCTCATTGTCACTGTCACTCCAAAAGACCGCGGTTGGGTGGTATTACAATCTTTGATATACACACTTAATTTGTGTATATCAACACAGTTAATTGTGATATACACAGTTAATTTGTATACAGAAATGTGGGATAGTTTTAGACTGTGGTAACGGAAGTTCTTGCCTTTGATGGGAAAAAGAAGAATGACCTTCAGCGATGCAGTAGAAAATTGCAAAGAGTTCTGGTCCTGGTTCCCTAGCTAAATCCAAAGATTACAAGGGTCAAGATCAATTTCTGCATTTTCTTTAAGCAGCATTCTGAAGAGGCTCCAGCAGAAAACTCCAGCCCTAGGATTTCCAGTAATTGAAAAAAGAAGCAACTGTTCTTGGGTACCATGTGTTGCCATAAAAGGGCACCAGCTCCTGGGGGAAGCCTGGAGGTAGTGAGATCCGTCTGTGTGTGCTGTACAAGGAGGGCCCCTGCAGAGTTTCTGCGGGAGATTAAGCTTCTACATAAGCTTATAGAGTTGCTTCATTTGGCTAATATATATATATTTTTTGTATTCAGCCCTAATTTTCCCTGGCAAATATTGTCCTATATCTCTGAGATAAATGCACCCCTTGATGAACTCTGGAATGAATTCTCATGCGGTTCTATGATCACTCATCATTTTGCCAAGAAACATTACCGTAGTGAAGAGAGCTATCAAGCGGCCAATTAAGTTTTCGTGTTTTTCATTTGTTTGTTTTGCCTTTTCATCTTTTTGAGTTTAGTGGGAGAAGAATCCATCAACAATGAAAAGACCCGGTGCTAGTTTTAGTTCTGCCCACTAACTTAATGTGTTTCTTTATGCAAAGATCTGAATCTTTCTAGGAATTAATTTCATTTGTCAAACGGAGCTAATAATACCTGCCCTCGCCAACCTATGCACAATAGTGTGGATAAAGTAAAAGCACAGATGTGAAAGTGTTTGCAAAATTCTAAAATGTCTAGACAACATTTCCTCATGTGTCAAGGGGATAATGAATTACACTCCTACGGCAAAAGGCGATTATGAGGATTGAATGTCAAATACCTTAAGAGAGACCCTCACACATAAATGATGACACTACATAGACGGCAGCTGGAAGAACAAATATTTGGGGGTTTTCCCCCTGAATCCCTTCTGTAATCTCCCATATGAAGCAGAGAAACCCAACTGCTGTAGCCTCAAAGATAACTTCAGTGCAGATATTCTTCGTCTTTAAAGATTGTGCATTTTTGGAGCCTCTTTCCTGACATTTGCAGAGTTTAGCTCCCCTACCAAAGGGAATCCAGCTTCAAAAAGGAATGACCTTGGAGCTCTAATTCTTCCTCTGTCTCTTATTTGCTGGGTGTGATCTTAGGCAACCTTCCTCAATACCTTGTGCCTCAGTTTCTCCATCTGGGGATGGTGTTATACCATCTCCCTTACAAGGGAATTATGGGTTGAAATGACACAAATGCCACAGTCAGAAGAGGCTACCTAATTATCAGGGCCCGGTCCAAAATGAAAATGCAGGGGCCCTTGTTCAAACATTATTAAGAATTTCAAGATGGCAACAACTGAGAATTAAAGCATGAGGCCCTTCCCAGCCCAAGGTCCTGGGCAACTGCGCAGGTCGCACCCATGAAGGTGACCTAGCCACAGTTGCTGGCACAATGGCAGCCTGTCACCTAATAGACAATAAAGACTGCTTGCTTTTCTTTTCCGCTCTTCTTTTCTCTCTTTCCTTTATAGCTATATATCAGGGGTGTCCAAACTTTTTTCAATGGTTTTCACCAAGCGCTGTATGCAGTAAATACACAAACAGCCGGGCCACGCACTCAAGGTGAAGTACATATTGCCTCACCTGGTTTATTTAAGTAAACTAAATATATTTTTGGAATTTGCTGTGGGCCAATAAAAAATGGATCGCAGGCCGCAGTTGGCCCGCGGGTCGCAGTTTGGACGCCCCTGCTCTATATCCTTAGCGAGAGTTGGTTTTACTCTTAAACCTCCTACTGCAATTTCACTCACAAGCCTCTTAGGATGGTTCCCTCTGATGACTAAACTGCTTCTTCCTTTTTGCCCCTGAAATCAGGGAGCTAGGTGGCAGGATTGCTTACCTACGTGATCCTGTCATCTCTGTCTAAATTTCCCAAGCTCTTCCAAAGACGGCAAAATACAATAAAGAACGAATAGCATCATGACGCATAAGAAGAGGCCAGAGTGTATAAATGGGGGGAGCAGGGGGGAAAGAAAGGATGGAGAAGATAAACTGAGGCACATGAAAAGACCAAAGGAAAATAAAACTTTAGAAGAAGATAAGAGCCTGCACTTCACAAAGGGTATGATTTTGCCACCGTAAGTCTAAGCACAATTGACACAGATTAGTTGTAAAATCACCTCATATACTTCTTTCCCCCACTTTCAGCCATTTCCCTGAGATAAAGCAACCAAACTTTTTCTGAGAACTTGTTTTTAACTTTATAATTAATGAAATATTTTGCTATGCATTATTCTATTCAAAATTTACAGTATCTGTGTGTTTAGGTATGCTACTTAAGCTTCACTTCATAGAGGAGGAGATAAAGTAATCTTCTGACAGTAATTACTGTGTCAGTTGGGAATGTTTTGGCTCCAAGTAGCAGAAAACCTGAATTACTATGTCTGTATTTAGGGGGAAGTGGTCTTCCTAACAAGACACCTGGAAGTAGAGCACTGCCTCAGGGGTTGGACAGCTCACAGACGTCATGATTCATTTTCTGCTGTTCTCTTGGCCTTTCCTTCAAAGTCACAAAATGGTTGCTTTGGCTTCAGCCTTCATGACCATGGTCAAAAGAAGGAATGTGGGAAGAAGCAATATGAGCCATATTGTCTCTTTTCCTCATGAAGGTTAAACTTTCCCAGTCATCCTATGGCTTGCAGACTTCTGCTTACGTCCCATTCCCCAGAACTATGTCATGTAGAAGTTCTTACCGTATTTCCCCGAAAATTAGACCTATCTGGACAATCAGCTCTAATGCATCTTTTGGAGCAGAAATTAATGTAAGAACTGGTCTTATTTTACTATAAGACTGGGTATAATATAAGTCATATTAATTTTTGCTCCAAAAGACGCATTAGTACTGATTGTCCGGCTAGGTCTTATTTTCAGGGAAACACAGTAGTTATACAAAAGGCTGAGAAAGTAGATGTTTAGTTTTCCAGCCTTTATGCAGGCAGTGACAGAGAAGGGTGTTAAGACACTTCTTGGGTGAAGTACACAAAGTGTAGGCACTAGTGACACAGAGAGCAAGTGGCAAGGACAGAAAGTGAACTCAAGTCCTGCCATCCTGAGTTGAGTGATTTTTACCACTCTGCCATATTACTTTTATCTTAAAAACATGTTCAGCTCCATCCAATTTGGCCACTTCCTGCTGAGACGAGCAGATAGAAGTCACTCCCCATAATGGACATTTAAAAACAGGGAATACATTTACTATGTCTTGCCTTAAGGCTCCTCAGAGAATTTCCTCGAAGGTATGTAAAACTGAGAGGTGCCAAGTAGAACAAGAAAACAATAAATTAGAAAAAAGAAATAAACTTTAGGGAAAAAGCAATAAATCATTTGTACACTAACTAAGATGGATGTAATTAAATCATTTTCTGGGAAAATACAAATTACCAAGCATGACCCCTGACAGAAAAAAAAATCTAACCTAATCAACATAAAAGAAATACAGAACGTGGACAAAAACCAAACCTAGTGCAAAGATAGCACCAGGCCCAGAATATTTCACCGATTACTTCTACCAAACCTCTAAGGAAAAGATAGACCCAATGTTACTGACACTCTTTCAGAGCATATAAAGAGAGAAGGCTTCAAAATCCTTTTTTTCTGAAGCTAGCATGCATCAATCATATCCTGATAGAGCACAAAAAAAGCAAAGACCAATATTGCTTATGAATATCAATGTAAAAAATTCTAATTAAAATATTAATAAACAAATCCAAGCATTCACAAAAAATGAGGATTTACTATGACCAGGTGGAATTTTTTTAATGTTTCAAAATTCAGAACCATCTTAATTTAATTTATATAATATGGTCAAAATTAAAAATCATTTTTATTATCTCTATAGAAGCAATTGATAAAATGTATTCTTCATTCTTGACGAAAAACTCCTAATAAAATGATACATTACACACACACACACACACACACACACACACACCCTCACACATACAATAACATATGTCCCCAAAGTTACTAATATACTGACTGGAGAAAAAGTAGAAACAGTGCCATTAATGTCAGCGACAAGAGGAGGTACCTTAATCAGCAGCCTCATTCTAGAGAACCTAGCCATCCCAAGTAGAAGAGAGACAGAAATAAGCATAGAAATTGGAATCAGGAGTTTAAATTATCATTATACGCAGAGGATATGATTATGTACTGTAAAACACAAAGAACCAAACGAGAAAATATTACAAACAATAAGGAAATTCATGAAAGTGATGGAGTACAAAACTGATATCCCTAATAACCTTCCATATACACACAGAAGTTGGTTAGAAAATGTAACTGAAAAGATCCCATTTACAACAGAAATAAATTTAATAAGAAATGTGCCAAGTGTATACAAATAAAACTTTTTAATGCTACTGAGGAGAATAAAAGATGATTTAAGCAAATGGAAAGCTACCCTGTTTAACATAAAAATGTCTTATCTAAACTAAACTGTAAATGTAATACAATGCAATCAAACACCAGTAGGAGTTCTTAGAAGTAGTCAGGATGATTCTAAAGCTCAAATACAAATAAGCAAGCACAGCCTTTTGTCAGAAAAATTCTGACTGAAAAATTAGGAGTAGGGATTGGCCCTCACATATTAAAAAATGTCAATAGATGATAGATGGATGGATGGATGGATGGATGGATGGATGGATGGATGGATGGATGGATAGATAGATAGATAGATAGATAGATAGATAGATAGATGGATAGAAACACTGCCATACCTGAATAGCCAGGAAGCTCAATGGAAAGCATTTAGAAATAAACCAAACTATATATGATAAATGTAGTGTTACATATCAATGAAAAAAGAGTAATCTATTCAAAAATTCTATTGAAACAATTAGATACCTCTTTGGAAAAAATTAAAGATGGATTACATCCTCAAAACTGACACCAACATAAATGTCAGATGACTCAAAAACTTAAATACAAAAAAAAAAGCTATGAAGGCACTAGAAAAAAATGGGAAATTTTCATTAGCCTGATAGACCTTTTTAGGTTTGACTTGAAATGCAAAAACCATAAGTTAAAATATTAATAAGTGCTATCTACTCTAAAAAACATTTCTGCATTGCAGAAAACACCATAAACAAAATAGAAATAAAAATGACATACTGAGAAAAAAATTTGCAGACAAAGAAAGGACTTCACTTCTTAACATATTAAAAATGATAGTGCAGTATTGTACACTGAAAAATTGTTAAGAGGGTAAATCTCATGTTAAATGTTCACACACACACACACACACAAGAATAGAAGAATAAAAAGGAGCAGGAGGACTCTCTTGGAGGTAATGCATATGTTTATTCCCTTGATTGTGGTGATAGTTTCACAGTTTGAAGGCAGATCTCCAAACTCATCAAACTGTGCACATTAAATACAAGGACTGACAATTAAGTTCGCGAGCTCATCCTAGAAAAAGTGCTACCTACCTAGTTGCTGAATATCACTACCATCACCTTCGAGTACTCCCCTTGGGAAGCTATGCACCGACACCAGCGCCTAGTCCACCCTTCAACCAATTTTGGAAGTCTTTTTCTGGAATGGCCATGAGAGCTGCCATCCTGATGTCCTGAATGTTATAAAAATATTTCCTTTATTTTCAGGTAAAGAAAGAAGTAATTGAGGGTCAGATTAGGTGAGTAGGGAGGATGTTCCAATACAGTCATTTGTTTGCTGGCTAAAAACTCCCTCACAGACAGTGCTGTGAGCTGGTGCATTGTCATGATGCAAGAGCCATGAATTGTTGGTGAAAAGTTCAGGTCGTCTAACTTTTTCACACAGCCTTTTCAGCATTTCCAAATAATAAACTTGGTTAACTGTTTGTCCAGTTGGTGCAAATTCATAATGAATAATCCCTCTGATGTCAAAAAAGGTTAGCAACATCGTTGCAACAAGTTCGCAAACTTAATTGTCAGACCTCATATGTCTGATTTGTTTTGTATACTAATTATACCTCAATAAAGCTGTTTGTAAAAAAACAATAGAAATAAAAAGGACAATGAATATATAAGTAGGTACTTCCCAAAAAGGAATACTCAAGATGCAAACAGTTAATGCCTAATCTCACTCAAAATGAGAGAATTATACATTAAAACTACTGAGAGATGCCAGTTCCAAAAAAAAAAAACCTATCAAATTTCAGATTGACAAGGATGAAAAAGTTTACACGTGGTTGGCGACACTGTAGGAAAATAAGGCACCCTCAGAAATTTTTGGTGGGACCATGAGTTGTTACAATGTGTATTAGGAACAAATTGCCAATATTTATCTACATGTAATTTGCATGTATCTTCTGACTCAGAAATTCCACTTCTAAGAATTTATCCTACATTGCGCTTGTGTGCAATTGTGTGTACTTAAGAATATTCATTGCCACATCGTTTGTAAGAGCAAATAATTATAAATGAATAGTGATCATTACATACTCATTGCCTCAAAGATCTAGTTAACCTATACCAAGGAATACTATGTCCTTTAAGGGTATGAGCTCTAAGGAAATAAAGTGCTGACAGCACTGTAGGGTATGTTCCCATTACTGTGAAGTAATGATAGTAATAATGATTATTATATATAAAATGTATGCTTGTATATGAATAAAATACCACTGAAAGTATACCCACGAACCTGGTAACAGCAAATGCATCTTGAAAACGGTTCTTGAGTGGCTGGGGTCAGGGATGAGGGGTAGGCTTACTTCTTAATGGGTCCCCCTTCTAGCTGTTAAATTTTGTATCATATATATGTATTACCTGTGCCAACAAGTTGATTTTAAATTAATTTAGATCCCAATTCAAATCCTACATCGCTATTTCTAGCTTTGTGACTTTTAGCAAACTACACCCCACTTTCCATCTCGATGGAGCAGGGATGATCACAACTCCCCCCCTCAGGAATCCCCCCAGGCTGTGATAGAGATACTCATGGAGAAGCAACCTACACAGCACCTGGCAATTACATACAGTTGCTTAGTAAATTCATCCACATCTTTTCCTCAAGAATTAAAGTCAGTTGTATCTAACCATTGCAACTTAATAAGCTGCATAATTGTGCTTTGCTGTGTTTTTCATTTTCCTTATAATATACAAATGACTTAAACATCTAGCTTCCTTAGACATAATTAAGTCAGAGGGGGAACAGTACAGAACACCAGTCAGGCTTATTTCTTTCCCTGCTGTAAAAGTAACACTTTTTATTTCAAGAGGCAAGCCTAGGTGTTAACCTGGGATAGGTTCGTTTCAATGTCACTAGCGAGTTGGCAAAACCCATAATGTGGAAGCACTTTTGGGAAAGAGCATGCCAAGGGGACATCTACCGTGTTTCCCTGAAAATAAGACTTAACTGGAAAAGAAGCCCTAGCATGATTTTTCAGGATGACATCCCCTGAACATAAGCCCTAATGCGTCTTTTGGAGCACACCTTAATATAGACTCGGTGTTATTTTCGGGGAAACACGGTAAGTGAAGAGTCTTAGGGGACAGGCAGGGCCCCCGTGGGGGCAGTGGGGACCTGTAGTACAGAGAAGGGGGGGCTGCCACACTGAGGGGGAAGGGCCTGCAGGACTAGCCCCCAAATGGGGTCATGAGAACTGCTCTAGGACGATGTCATGGGGCAGCCTTTCTTCTTACCACCTGGGACTATACAACTCCCTGCCCTTCTCTGTACAAGGAATTCAGAGGTCAGAGGTGACGACATCAAACTTCCAAGTGGCATAAAGACTCCTGCGTAGTGAACTAGAAACTCCTCGATTGTATCATATACCCCTGTGTTCTCCACACCACCAGACACAGCAGGTGTGCAGGAAATGTTAGTGAAGGGCAGACGTTGTCGGTGCAAATGTTTCTCCAGCACCGGATGCCTTGCTAGGACCTGCCAATGGGATGGCGACCCTGTCCACTTCCCGTAGTTATCAGTCTTTGTGACAATGCATGCGTTGAGTGAAGGCATTAAATGCCCCCATGTGTATGTAACACAGGGTGTTAGGGTGGCCCACAGAAGGAACAACACCTCTACAAAAGAGCAGATTTTCCAAGCCCTGCTCGTCTTTCCTTGGCATGTCTGCAATGTTGCGTGCCTTGTTGCTCCCTCCACTGTAAGGGGTAGATGTAAATATGGGAGAAGGGTTGGAGGACCTGCATGAGTCCCTTTGGCCAACAGCACCCTGAGACTGGGGGGAAATGGGTCACCCAAGGAGGACGGATAGCTTATTTTTCCCTTCCTCCTGCCAGGGAGATTGTTGGCAGGTTGAAAAATCAAGGCTTTTGTGACGTTTCTCTCTGAGTTTGATTCATCTGCAAGGGCATTAACTTTTCATATACCTCAGCTAAGTGGGATTTTAAATCCGTGTTAGTGACAGGATATTTAATTTCAGATCTACAGGGCCCACATCTAAACTTAATATTTCATGTTTGTCAGAACAAATTCCAAACCCTCTCACAGCAGCCCTGCATGGGACCTAGAGAGTTCTGGCCAGATGGGGGTGATAGGGGTTCTATCTCTGCTTTCTACTCATACTTGCAGAGATATTTTTTTCTGAGGTGACATTTTTAAGTTTTGGTTGTGTTTCATCTTCCCAGACAACATGTTAGTCTGCACTCCTTCCAAAGCCCAGTGGTCTGCAGGGAGTGGGGCTTCCCCACCCCCAATCAATCGATTTATCATGGATGATACAGACAGGGCTGCTGGCCCAAACCAGCAGGGGCTTTCAGCTGAGTCCATCTGGAAGGTCAGTCTGTGGAGGTATGCGCTCAAGGTGGCCAACTGGCCCAGGATTCTGCTAGACACAGAGAGGAGGCCACCTGGCCGAAAGCGAAGGTCAGGGAGACTCAAGAAAGGGTATGGGCCTACCTGTCACCTTTTCCCATAGCACCTGCACTGACTTGCTGTGCTAAGTTGCCACCAGGTTTAAAACCACCTTGTTGTTCAAGAACATGGAGCTGTTTGCCATGGATTTTGAAACCTTTCCTTACAGTGGGTAGCAGTTTGTCAGAGAGGTAACCAGGCATTCAGATTTCATTTGCAATCTGGGAATAAACACAAGGGTTTTGTTTATGCCCTCTGCTTTGCAAGATGGGACTGCCCAGCTAAGTTGTTATTACAGAGGGTTGACTAGGATGACACAGTCGTAGGAGATGACTGTCGGTCCGAACAGCCTACAGAGCTGCATTTCCACTTCGCGCAGGGCAGGGTTTTTGACTTGGGGCTTCAAAAGTTTCCGTACAGACCAACACTCCAAGGTCCAGGGTATACTGTCCTTTTTTGTTCTCTGTCTCTCCTTTCCACTCACTCTTTCTCCCTCCTTTTCTTTCGTTGGTTCTGGGCACTTTGGAGCACAACACAAGTAGTACCTTGCACTGGTCTTGAGAAACTCTCTTTAAGGCTACTCACCCCGGGCAGAGGAGAGAGAGGGATGGTGTGTCCAGTTTATTATTGTAACAAATGCCCAGTTTTGTTTTTCTCCACGGGCTATCCAGATGCATGCTTCTTTTATAGTTTGTGTTTGCGATGTTTCATTCCTTCAAGGGAAAAAAAGCCATTTACAAATGTGAATTTATTCTGATGATCTAATCTCTGTTGCATTCCTCGGCAATGCAAAGAGTTAAATGATGCATGAAATCGCCTGTCAGCCCACATTAGACCGGGCTATGTTTACATACCCAGAGGCGGTCGTGTGGACCCTTGGCTCGCTGGCCGCCTAGACATGGTTCAGCCTGAGTTACTTTGGAGGTGCTGTTTGTGGCCCCGAACTTCCACTTGGCTAAGGAAACTGTGACAGACACTGTGAGCTATTGCCAGCACCAGGTCTCCTTGAGAACAACTTGAACTAAGCTCCCACAGGCTCCAGATGGCTCGCAAACTACAGAGGAGTTTTGCAGAGTCCTGAAATCTTTGCCAAAAAAAGAGAGAGTTGGCGATGTGTCAGTCCAGGTGGTAGGTTTGCCCTCACGCTGTGAACTCAAGGGTTATTGTTGGGGTTTTAGAGAGCCCATTTAATGACACTCTCAGTTCCCATGTGCACTTGAAACCAATGAGAGAGAGAAAGAGAGTGAAATGAGGCAGATGAAGATCAAAAGATCAAATCACCTTTATTAGCGATTGACCTGTGGGAGAACCTGGGGACCGCAACACTGGACACCTTGATTTGGAACCCCAGGAGGGAGGCACACCCCGTGGGGCACGATCCTGCTTCCTGTACTCCTGGGGCAGGAAGCAGAGATGAGCCATACTTTCTGCAAGCTCCCGGCTCCCTAGATGCAGCAGCCAGGGGCCAGTTCTGTGGCCCGTACTCACCGTTCAGCTGAGTTCCTCCCCTCTCCTGTTGAGGAGGGGGTAGAGGCTGTGGTAAGAAACTCAGACATCTGGGAAGGAAACTTTCTCAGGGAAAACAGCATTCCGTGTGTGTCCTCAGGACGTATGACAAGCTGTAGATTTGAAGGATCAAGTTGTAGAGTTTATAAGAGCTGGGGAGGATTTTAGAAGCCCCTGAAACCCTTTAATTAGCAGAGGGAAACTGAGATACGGACTTGCCCGTTGTTATAGAGCTGGTTAGGGGCAAGGCTGAGTTCTGTGTGGGACTTTATAGTTTAACCACTCCTCAGCCCACCCCCATGGTGTGAAGAACACCTAATAGATGGCACAGCAGAGGGCTTTTCACACCAGAATCTCACCATCGTGGCCACGCTGCCTCTTGGTCCATGGGAGTTCCACCCCATTATGGGTCTCAGGCGCAAGCCCCACACCCACCTCATCTACCCCCCTTAGGAGTAAGATGTGCTGGGAGGATACACAGCAAGTTGACTGCTATTCATAGCAAATTATAATTTAGAAAACAAAAACTCTCTTTATATCATGAAATTGAATCAAATAATGGTCATTGTTGATGCTTTGTTCCTAAGCTTTTTCAACTCTGGACAGTTGGGAATACAGCTGACTCCAGCCTGAGCCATGGGGCAAGACAGCCAGCTTGGGAAGAGACAGAGGAGGGGTGGGGACCTAATCGGTGTGTCACTGAGAGAATGCTGTTGCCTCCCAGTCAGATGGGGGTCACTGTCACACCTGCTTCTGTAAATGCTCAGCACTTGGTAGCTCTGTGGCTTCTTTCTGTCTTTGGGCACAGTCCCCAGTGCTGTATTTACCTCTTTTACAATTCCTCTATCAAAATCATGTTTCTCCCAGCCGCTCCCTGCATTGCTAGATTTGTGCATTGTCTTTTCTTCAGCTGGCGTTGGGGGCTTAAACTTCAAAGTGCTTTGGTCTGGGCGCCAGTGGGGCAACCCTCACCGTGTGCTAGAGACAGCAGGAAAGGGTCCTTCCCAACATTCCCAGTGACGTCAGAGAGGCCAGCACCTTTGCCATCACATTCCCCAAAAGCTCTCGTTTCCCTACCTACTGTGGAGCAACAAATCTAACCGCCTACCGGCTGTTTTATTTCCAGCTCTACAATGTAACAAGTTCACACACACACACACACACACACACACACACACACACACACCAGATTTCTAGTCCCGTTAAAGCTGTGCATCCCAAAATGACCTACATGTTGGCAAAGGCTTTTTATCTGTCAGAAGTCGTTATCACATGGAAGTTCTCTCTCTCCACTGCACATGCATTACAGCAAATGCAGGCTTGCACTTTTCTCGCCAGCTTGCCGATCCCCTCCCCTAAACCCTCCACTTCCCCGCTCCCCAGGCTGCCCATGGAGAATGTCTGAAACTAGCATGTAATTGGGGTCCAAAAGGAGGCCCCTTAGGGACAAGAACATGTTTTAGAGTTCACCCGTATTTCTAATGGTTGGCAGAACTACATACCATTCTGATGGTGTGGGATCAATCTGTGTCCTTGCCTTTTCTGGCATCTAGAATCCACCCCCATTCCTTAGCTTGTGGACACTATGTCCTTCTTCAAAGCCAGCGGAGTCCCATCTCTCTGAACCTTTTCTATGGCACATCTCTCTCTAACTGACTGCAGCTGGGAAAAGTCCTCGTCTTTCAAGGACTCATGTGATTAGACTGGTCCTACCTGGATGATCCAGGATAATCACCCATTTCAAGGTCCTTCGCCTTAATCCCAGGTGCAAAGTCCCATTGCCATGTAAGGTAACCTATTCACAGGTTCCAGCGATTAAGATGTGGGCATATTTTGGGGGGACCTTTCTTCTGCCTTCCATACTGTGTGTTAAACTTTTTAACATGGGATGTGGCCCCATCTTCTGCATCTTCCTCCACTCAGCTAAGGCCTTAGGTGAACTGACGCCTCCCCAGGAGCTGCCCTGGCAGCTGGTGTAGTGATTTTGGGAGCCAGCTCTGGAGCAAGACCACCTGGGTTTGATACCAATAATCTCATTATTCAACAGCCTGTCTCATTTGGCCTTGGACAGTTTACCTTCCCTAAGTATCAGTGTGTTTGTCTGTAAAGAGGGATGGTGCCCAGTAAGCAGCAGATGGCACACTCAGATTAGGGTAATTTGAGATTATAATAAAGAGATTTTAGTTTCTCTGACATTGCTCAAGTGCTTCATTGATCAGTGCCCATTTTCCTCATTTGCATTGTAGCTGGCCTTTTGCAGAGATTCCTTATTCCCTCACTTGCCCAAAGGACCTGCTGCTCTCGTTTCCAAGCAAACAATAGATTCTTATACAAGAGAGACAATGCCTTCTAAGGCTGGGTTATCCCAGCCAAACTCAGCAGAAGGTCCTTCCCCCGAAAGTATCATCAAGAAGCCATTTGTTCACTGGCCTAGAACATCATTTTTGCCTGCTTTTCTCTTCAGTTAAATGGGGGGGGGGGGATGCTTCCCATGAAAGTAATTTATGAAACACTACACATGGTAATATCAAAACCATACGAAGAAGTCTACAGGTGACAAAACAAATAAGTCTGCTCCATCCGTCTCCCCTGGCACTGTGCTGGTGAATTCAGGCACAGAACTTTGGGGAACTGGCTCTGAGCTCAACTGGTACTTGGGTGCCTGTGGAGCAATTCTTTGAACATTGTTGTTAAGGTTTATGGAATCTTGAGACTTGTGTTTATTTAACCCATTTCCAAAGCAGAATGATCTTAAAAATGTAAGTACCAAATGTACAGAAATTACCACCCCTAAGACTAATATGCTAAGCATCCCATTCAATTCTGGAATCTAAGATAAAGTTCTTTAAGAGTGTAGCACGAGGGGAGGCCAGTTAGCTCAGTTGGTTAGAGCGTGGTGGTGATAACACCAGGGTTGCCGGTTCAATCCCCACATCGGCCACGGTGAGCTGCACCCCCCTTAAGAAAAAAACCACAATGTAGCACTCATGTCATGTCATTCATTCATCTATTGATGCATTCATGCAATAAATATTTACTGAGAACCTACTATTAGGATTAAATGGTGAGAAATACAGTAATGAAAAATACAAGTTAAAATGATAATTTGTATAGAGAAAAGACAGAGGGTCACATGAGTGCTTATAACAGAATAAGCACTGAGAAATCACAGACAGATTTTAAGCAGGATAATTAAATGATCATATTTTTCCTTTAAGAGTATCATGCAGGCTGCAGTGTGGAGAACAGATCAGAGAGGAATCAAGATCTGCCAAAATATCTTTTTCTGTTTAATGATGGCAACATGTTCTTTATGAATGTTCTTTCATACAGAGTCTGTGGTAGACAGTGTTAAGCCAACCCCATTTCCACTCTCCTCTTCCCATGCTTCCATGTGGTGTAGAGGCTGTAAAAACTAAATTCCCTCTTTCCAGCTTCCTTTGCAGCTACATGTAGCCATGTTAGCTGTTCTGGCCAATGAGACTAGAGCAAAGATCTGTTGGGATCTGCTGGGAAGGAATATGCTTTTCTGGATAACAGAACAAGTATAGCTGTACCAACTCTCCCACCTTCTTTCCACCTTTCTTGTTCTTTAACGTGGAAGTGATGCCTGGAGCTGGGGCAGCTATCTGGCAACCATGAGAGAAAGGCTAAGGCAATGACTCATATAGAATTAAGTATCTACAGTCATGCCAGTAGCCACCCACATACAGATTGCTTGTTACGTGGCAAGAATAATCCCCCATGTTTGGAAGTTGGATTTTTAAAAATTTGTCTATCCCAAAGCATTCCAGACTGAGACTGATTCAAAAGTAAGTTTAACTAAAAACAAATTAATTGGCATTTCAACCTTTGTTGCAGCTAGCACAAGGAACCTGAAAATTCCTTCCTGCCATTGAAATCAGTCTCAGTGCTTTGAGTGGAATGATGAAAAAGGGAGGGAGTCTTTGACGGTTCTGCTTCTGAGGATCTCTGAAAGTGGTATTCCTTAGTGTTTCACCTTCTAATTTTCTTAGAACTAGGATTTGTTTCTGCTGTCTCCAACACATCCTTCATTGTGAGCCTAGATCCCTGAATCTTTCTGAAAACTTTTAGTCCATGATGAAGTGGAACAGATTTTGTCTTTTACCAGATTTTGTCTTTCTGTTACCATGGAAATTAAAACAGTGCCTGGCACTTTGTAGGTGCTCAGTAAATGTCCACTAAGCCAGTAAATGAAGCTGAGTACATTTACAAGTTGAGAATAGCAGTGTGCTGTGTTTTTTAAACTAAACATGAGAAATGGCTTGATCTTATGGAACACATATGGGACAGGGGATGCTCAGTGAAGTGTGAACATTTTGGGTGAAGAAATATGATTATCATTTGCCAGCTCTGACTTCTGCCTCCAGGCTGGTAAGATGTGTCCAAAGAGTCATTTTCACTCATTCACAGACACCAAAACAGAAGGGGTCTTTAATGAAATGCAGGAGCTGAAGTGACAGTCATTAGTAGCTAGAAATAGGCAACTGATTGCAAACTCAAGATGAAACGCTTCAATAAAAAAGACCTTCCTGCCTGAGGCATACCCGGCCTTCTCTGCTGAAGTTATGGTGGATTTCTTTTTCTTGTTAATGATGGCAACAAAGTTTGCCTATTCTTAAAGATTTTTAGTCTTCCACTGAGGAAAAATTGGAGGAGATAACTAAATTAGTTCGTTAAATAATTGATTTGCACAAACAACACTAACATTGGCCCTTTGTCATTGCTGTTAGGAGAGCCATCTGTCCAAGCAGAGATGAGCAGGCATGGGGCGAGTCAAGATGGAGCAGTGTCAGGGCCTCTTTGGATCATGTCTCAGTCTGGCTTCCGATGCCATTTGTCCAAAATGATTTCTCAAAACATCAAAACTCCCTGGTGCTGCCCAGCGCCATTCCCCCACCTTGCACCTCTTAGCACAACGAAGTGTTCTGCATGGATCCACCTGGCACCTGGGCGACATGGGGAATGGGAACACTGAGGTCTGATCACCTTTCCTACTCTTTCCTCGCTGACACAGCTTTGCATTTGTCACATCAGACAAGTCTCTCATGTTTTAGAACTAGAAATATTAGTGTAGCAACCCGGCCTATCGCTATAGAGATGAGGGAAGTGAAGTCCAGAGAGGTTAAGTAACTTCTCCAAGGTCAACACAGCGAGTCAGTGAAGCTGAGGCTAGCATTTCTCTCAGACCTCAGAGCAGCATTCTTCCTACTGTCCTGCTGTGGCTTCAGTTTGAAAAGAGAGGATTGCTTCTCCTTACTCTCTCTTATATCGCGTGGTTATTTCAGTGAATTATGTCTACCATCTCCTAATATTCCTCTTTTCAAAGAAAACCCACCCTATGGTGTAATGATTTCCATTTCTCCTCCTGTTTAGAAGACTGTTGTACCTGCATGTCAGTGTTGAGCTTTGAGCTTCTTGGAAAAGGGCATCCTGGTCATTGGGACCCATCTAGGCAGAACCAGCCGAGCTGGCCCAGTAGTTTCTCTGCATCGCTTAGCTGTCAGATAAGCACCACCTGCTAATTGATTGGCACAGTGAAACTTAGGTCCAAAGTGCTCCCCATGATACAGAACTTCATATTAAAGCATGTCAGGGAACCCATGTTGCTCTTCTTCAGGAACAAAAGGTGCCAGAAGTTAGATGGAACTGAACAATCAAGAAAATATAAGTATATACCTCCCCATCACCCTGTTCCCAACCCAGGAGCTGTGCTCTATCAGGAAAAGATCAATCTCACCAAGCCCTTGGGACAAAGAGAGAGAACACTGAGCAGCGAGACATCAGTAGTCACTGGGCTGAAATCAATCCTGAGATGCTTGATAATCTGATTATCTGGATCAATTTCTCTGTTTCCTTCTCTACCCCCTTAGGACTAAGTGAAACTTTCCCTTCAATGCAAACACTATTAAATGCCTGTATCTGAAAAGCAGGCACTGGTTGAGCATAGAACGATAATACTTAGATGTCATAGATAGAGCTTCACATTGGCGTCTGGGAGACTTGGATAAGAATCCTGACTTTGCCATTTACTGGCTCTGTGTCCTTGAATAAATCACTTAACCTTTCTGAGCCTCAATTTCGACATCTTTACTAAATAAGTTTTAAGAAAAATAACTTTTGAGAAATAAATGATTGATTATTAATTTATCAAAAATACCTAGGACAGTTTTGATCATAATATAGATATTCTGAAAAAGTTTGTCATTATAATTTGTAGAAGCTCCTGAGAGCCCACTTTTGATTTTTTTGGTAGGCCTGTACTCTTACATAGCATTTCTCCAGAAATCATGACAAAAAAATTTCAGAGATAGTATTATTAGCTGATTTTGCAGTGGACTGTGCCCCAAAATCCTAACCATGCAGGTACATTGAAAGCCTCTATTCATATCACTGTCAATAACATCCCATTAGCCAGGCAAGTCACATGGCCAAACCCAAAAGTCAAGGGGCAGATGCTCTGCCAACCATGAGACCAGGACCGGGATTTGGGCTGATAGTAATACTATGGAGGATTCCAAACCTGGGGGGCCAATGAAACATTCTTCCCCACCTGTGATGTTGCAAACTATTGCTGAAATGTAACCCCTTCCTGGTCAGATAAAGGGATTGTCCTTTTGATCCAGCTCTGACCTCTGATGAGTGATATATGTCTTGGTACATTGTAGGCCAATATAAGAAGATAGGTCTTGTGCGATCATAAAGATACAAGATGACAAGACAGGAGGTTGCCCATCAGAACAGTCAAGAGCTTTCTCTCCAAAATCCCCAATGTTGTCACAGGTAAACATTCTCCTTATAAGGTTTTGGTGGCAACAGGGAATGACAACACTGGGGTTGCTGAAGAGTTGGGTAGCCAGATGTCGAATTATAATGTTAGACACCCAAAACTTATATAATAATAATAATAATAATAATAATAATAATAAAGATTCAGTGGTGTGATGAAGCAACTAAACAAAGAAAAGGAGAAGAGAATCATGAAGACTTCCTCTGCATAGCCAATCTTTAAATCCAGCTCATATCAGCAGACACTAGAAATTATTGACAAGTCGGGGATCTAACTGAATTGGTATATTGGCTTCCCTCCAATTCCCCCAGGATATTCAGCCCATTTCATAAAAAGCAATAAAACTCATATGTCTGGTTTCGGATAGCACACTAGATCAAAAGCATAGATTACTTTGAAAATATGTCCATTTTTCTAGGAATAATTCTCCTTGACTATCAGTAAGTAATATTTAAACTACTCTGAATAGTTGGGTTGACTTTAGAGGATAGAAAGCAGAACATTAGCTGAGACTATTAACATGAATGTGGATGGAAATCCTTCTTTTCCTGTCATTTAACAAAATGCACATCTCCAGAGAATGACCCTTTTTCCTAGCATGATACATCCATCCACTGTCTAAAGGGTCAGGAGCTTAGTCTCCCTGCTTGGCTGGTTTTCTGGGAATCTTACTGGGTGGCAGAGCAGCCCAGGGATTAGAAGCCTGAGCTTTGAAGTCTGCAGCTGGGTTTAAACTCAGATCCACGACTGGGTAGCTGTGTGACCTTGGGCAGGTTGTTTAACCTCTGTGGTGGGCGTTGATGCTACTCACAGGTGGTCAGTTTTCCCCTCCCCTCCTGGCACCCAGAAAACTGGACCCTTTGGCTCCTTTGTGGTGCCATGCAACTAGCTCTGGCCAAAGAATTGTGAGCAACTGTGTTCTATGTAACTTCTGGGCTATAACTTTAATAAACAGTGCAAGATTCTCCAGAACTCTCTCTCTTGTCTCTCTAGCGCAATGACCAGGAACATTCAAGATGGTGGCTGCTTTATCAGCCTGGGTCCCAGAGTAACTACAATAGACAGAGTCCCCCTGGTGACCGGGGACAGACTGGTAGTGTGAGAGAGAAAGACACTTGGCTTTATTAAGCCATTGTGATTTTCAGGGTTATTTGTTGTCACAACTTAACCTCACTAAATCTTAGTTTCTTTACCTGAAAATGAAGATAACAGTGGAATCTAGCTTATGAAGTACTCATGGGGATTAAATAGGATAATATGTGTACAATATTTAGAATAGTACTTAGCACAAAATAATTTCTTAATATATTTTACTTACTGTACATTATTATTATTAAGTTATGCCGTATCCTAACTTTGTCTCTAGCAAGTTATTTCTTTCAAACAAGTTGTTAGTCATGTAACTTTAAGAAATTCATGCTCAACTTACATTACTAGTATGCTAGACTAGGTGAGCCACAGCTTTACATTTCTAGACTTACAATTATGTGAGTCTGTTATGGAAGCACTCAGGGAACCCATCCTGGTGTTTCGAAGATATTCTGTTTCTCAGGGAAACAAAATGTGTGAGAAAACTAAACAAAATCTTTTCCCCTTTTCCAGTTGCCCTCCTCCTTGTCCACTCCCCAAACAAAAAGACTTCTGTCCTTGTTACAGATTCTTCTATATTCTCTTCTGAAGATTTCTGCCTGGGAAATTACATCGGGCTTATAAATTCTTAGCCACAGATAGGTTTTCCAATTTAGGTATCTGTATCGTTGGTAGTCCATCCCCTCTCTCTGTTCTGTTTTCACTATATGTAGATAGTATCTTGTTTCATCCATAAGATTTCACTTGGCTCCAGGCCACAGCCCACCACGGTCTTTCTCCTGATAGCGTGGTCTTCCTTAGTCCAAAAGGAAAGGATCCTGTCCTTGCTCCATCAGAGCCCTGGCTCAACTTGACCACCTTTACACCAGCACTCACAGCCACTGAGCCTGGACCTCCAGCTTCTCCAGACCACAGCTTTCCACGTCTTCATTTATCGTCTTTTTTTTTCTTTTCTCTCCTATGTGACTCTGGCTGCGTCTTTCTCTTGTCCCAAAGACAGCCCTGCCCATACTTCCTGATAGCAGTATGTTAATATATGAGATTAAACGGTAGAAAGTTGCCATTTTTTGAAATTGAACATGGAAATTTCATACGGTTCAAACAAACTATATATAAACCCAGTTTGGGAAAGAGGAGAAATTTCACCACATGCATATTGAATTACATGCGGCATCCCATGAAGAAGCCTAGTGTATTTCTCCTTCCTTACCTTGTGGAACTGGGGGCTGTTCCTTACAGACCATGGTTTAGGCTCTTGCATACAACCCTTAACCTCCCCACCCCCAGCACGTGGTCCACAGCAGGTCCTGCTACTGTGTCTGTTGACTGACAGGGTGGAAGCTTTTCCTGACAGCTGTTGTTGGCATCCAGGTTCCCACATTTGGGCTGTTTGTAAAGGCACCATTTACCATTATTTTGTGGGAGACAATAACACTTCTTTTCTTTAACCTTTTTCAGATTGAAGACATTATTACAAAGATGCAAGATGACAAGACAGGAGGTGTGCCCATCAGAACAGTCAAGAGCTTTCTCTCCAAAATCCCAAGTGTTGTCACAGGTAAATGTTGTCCTTATAAGGTTTTGGTGGTAACAGGAAAAGGTTGCTGAAAAGTTGGGTGACCTGGGGAGTGTCTAAGAATATGTGAATAGTAAAGATATACCTTCAACATGCTTCCTAAAGTTCAGTCTGGTCCTGGTTTCTAGGAAGAAGCTCGTCTTTGCCAATCATAAGGACGGTCTTACTATGACCAGCCCTTCTGTGTATGGGTTGAGGCTTCTGGGAAATAGCAAGCTCATTAATAAACAGACTAACCCATCAGTATCTGGCTCACAGGATATAAGCAAGCACAGAAATATTAAAGAAATTACTTTAGTTTTAAACAAGCTTTAAGAAAGTCTATGTCTAAATTTTACAAAATGCTTTTAAGTGTTTTAACTCACTATACTTGAACTGACAGAAGTGGTTTTAAAATGTTTTTCTGCATTACTTTTGGGGTTTTTGTGTGTTTGGTATGCTCATATATTTCTTTTAAAATTATTAATTGTGAAATGTATCCAACACACAGATATAGTTTCAGTAATAATAATAAAACACGTCACATGTACCCACCATGCTGCTTCATAAAACAACACATCCTCAGTATCTCAGAGCCCTCGTGGACCTACTGGATGGCATCTACCTCCCTTTCACCAGAGGTAGCCACTATCTACTGTTATACTAACAAATTTGTTCCTTTTTAAAAATAGTCTTACCGTATATATCCCTTACTATGCAAATAAATAACCAAATAAAATAAGATAAAATTTTAGATGACTCTCTCATTGTCAAAATCTGGCCATTTGCCTTCCAAATTTTGGGAACCCAAAGAACTCAGTTTGTACTACACACCTATAGAATGGCTAAAATAAAAAATGCTGACAATACCAAATGATGATGAGGCTATGGAGCAACTGGAACTCTCATACATTGTTGGCAGGAAGGTGAAATGATGCAGCTACTCGGGAAGTTTCTTATAGATTTAAACTATTCTTACCATGTGACCCAGTAATTCCACTCCCAGGTATTTGTCCAAGAGAAATGAAAACTTGTGTTCACACAAAAACTTGTAACTATTTATAACAACTTTAGTGATCATCTCCAAAGACTAGAAACAACCCAAATGTTTTCCAGTGGGTGAATGAATAAACAAACAGTGGTACATCCACGTTCAACACTAAAAAGGAGTGGACTATAGATACATGCACCAACGTGGATGAATCTCAAAATCATTTTTCTGAATGAAAGAAGCCAGTCTCAAAAGGTTACATACTATATGATTTCATTTTTATATGACATTCTAAAAAATAAATAAATAAAAACTATAGTGATGGAGAACAGATCAATGGTTGCCAGGAATTGGGAGTTGCAGGGAGAGTGTGACTACAAAGGAACAGTACAAGGGAATTTGGGGCAATGATAGAACTGTTCTGTATCCTGATTGCGGTGATGGTGGTGAATATATACATAAGTCAAGATTCATAGAACAGCACACCAAAGAGAGAGAGAGAGAGACAGAGAGACAGAGAGAGAGAGAGAGAGAAAGAGAGAGAGAGAGAGAGAGAGAATATTACTCTGTGTTACCTTAAAAAATATATAATTGTATATGCACACACACAAACACATATACACACACTCAGTTGAAGTACTCATAAATATCCCAACTGATTATTTAGACTGTCACTGTTTGAACTCAAGTACCAAGTAGACTTGGATAATGAAGGATACTTGTATTCTTGGAGTTCTCTAATTTTGAAATTTATGTAAATGGAATTATAGCATAATATTGGCTATGATATATCATATATTTTATACATTTCTGGACTTTGCCTGATAAAATGTTGTTTAAGATTTTTGTATCTATTTTGATGGGCAAGATTGATCTGTCATTTTTTTTTTTTTTTTTTACTTACTTCCCTTGCTGGTTTGAATGTCAAATTTATGCTAGTTTCATAAGATGAATCATGTTGTATATCTCTTTTGTTGATGTTGTGTTGTTTTCTGAAAACTAATTTTCTCTTTCATCTAGCTTTAAGGTGTTTAATTTCAGTTCTTTTATTTGTATTTCTAGAAGGTCCATCTGCTTCTTTTCTAATATGCTTGGTCATTCATTCAACAAATATTTATGGAGTGTTTACTGTTTTCTAAGCATGGTTGGGAACTGGGGATTCAGAAGTAAATGAAACACATCAAAATTTCTGCCTTCATGGAATTTAGATTCTAATAGAGGAGACAGCAAAATAAATAAGGAAATTTATAGAATTTTAGGTTGTGATAAAGGCCAAGGAGGAAAATAAAGTGTGAAGAGGGATAGGAGAGTTGCAATTTTGGAATAAGTGGCCAAGCAAGCGCTTCCTGAGATCATTTGAGTAAAGATAGAAAGGAAATGAAAGGTTTAATCATGTGAATATTGAGGAAAGAGCATTCCAGAAGCAAGTGCTAAGTTTCCAGGGCAGGCTTGTTTCCGGTATATTGAAGAACTAAGAGGATGGGACTAGAGTAGAATAAAGAAAAGAAAGGAGAATAGAGATGAAGTCAGATAATGGTGAACTAGATCATGTAGCCTCTTGGGCATTATAAGGCTCCTGGAGGACTTTGAGCTTGGGGTTACATGCCCTGACTTATGTTTCAATAGGATCACTTTAAGGCATTATGCATACTCTGCGGTGTTGGCAGGTTAAACCCCAGAGAGGAGCTATTGTAAAAGTGGTAATTCAGACTAGGCGCTCGGCACTGATGATACGTGAAGTGGTCAGATTCCAATTCAAGTTCAAAGGCAGAATAGTATTTGGAGGTAGATCGTATGTAGACTATGAAAGAAAAATAGGAATCGATGATGACTCTACACTTTTGGGCTTGAGTGACTAGAAGAATGGAATTGTCAGTAATTTTGATGAGGAAGACAGTGAATTGTGCAGAGGGTTTGTCTTTTGGTTGGTTGGCTGGTTGGTTGGCTGGTTGGTTGATTGGTTGGTTGGTTGGTTTAGCTCAAGTGTAAGAAATCAAAAGATCTATTTTAGACATGTTAAATTTTAGGAACCTATTAGACAGTCAGTTGGAAAGATGAGAATAACATTAATCTGCAGGAAGTAGCCCTGCTGAAAAGCCATGTTGAAAACTCATGTTGAGTTGGAGGTTTTGAAGGGGCGCTTAGGTGGCCTGTCTAGAAGACATTTGGAAGTAAGGGACTGAAGTTCTGGAGAACATTTTCTATAAAAGACGTGGATTTGGGAGTCATCAGATCCTAAATGGCAGGTGATTCCAGGGACGTGACTGGGTACCAAAATTTGTACATCTTCTGCAAGCTATATACTACTCTATTCCCTACCTAGCCTGAGATAACCACCCCTATATTCTATGATTTTGAGTTTGAAATTTCCCTGCCTACATCAGGAAATTATCTTCACCTCTCAGATGGGAACTCATAGGTGAATTCATGATGTTGCTAGGATGAAGAGAGTGGAGGGATGCTCATAGGTTCACCTGTGGGTTAGACATCTTGGGATCGGGAAGGCCAGCCCAAGGAGTACTGTGCTGAGATAGGGAATGGATATATTTAGAAGATCAAACACAAGAGATTATCCATTAGAACACAATCCCTTCCTCAGAAGTGAAAAATTAAGGGCTGTAAGAGGTGAGGCTTAGCAAATAAATGACCCTTAGGGAACATAGATGGAGAATTGGAGAGAGAAGAAGGAAGTAGGGAACAAAGGAGAACCCAACATTAGATCAAAGGCCAAGCCTCACTGGCTTTTTGAGGGGAAAACTCATTCATAAGAAATGAAAATCCATACCAACCCATCTCACCTTCCAGAGGCTTAGTATTTCTGAGCAAGGTGCACACAAAAAGGGCACGTCATGGTCACCTTACCACTCACTTTTCAGGACAGCCTCCTGAGGCCTCTTTTTTTAATAGTAAGTAGGTAACAAAGATGGTGGTTGGAGCCAAGATGGTGAGACTTCTGAGTTTCTAACTTCCAGCCTGCCAGCCCTATCCACCCCCCACCTGTCCTACATGTGATAGACATATCTTGGGCCTAGTGCTTGCCAATTCCAGGAACCCAGCCAGGTTGCATGGCCTTGCCCATCTGTCATAAACAGTTACTCAAGAATAATTCTCCATCACCTGAATGTCATGAAGAATTTTCCACGGATGTTAAAGATTAGTTTCTTCCAGGCCACCCTCAGAAACACAAATTCCTAGCATGTAAGAGCCATAAGATACATCTAGTCTCACTTATTCTTGCAGACAGGAAAAATTGAGTCCCAGAGACACAATGTAATGTGCTCAAAAATCACGCAGCTTGTTAGGGACAGAACCAAGATAGAATCTGGATTCATTGTTCTCATTGCAATGCTGCTTCTATTACCTTATGCAGAAAATTATGGACTCTTGAATTGGGACAATTCCTTACAGGTGTCTGAAGCATTCTCCCTGAACATGAGAATCACATGGGTAGTTGGTTAAAAATACAGATCCCAGGGCATCCTCATGGGCCTAGGCTCTGAACCCTCTAGTTTCAGTATCTGCCCAGATTATCTAATTGTCAATCTAAAATTCAATACAAAGCAACATATGCCAACAAATTTAACAGCTTAAATGAAAAGCAAAACTTCCTTGAAACACAAATTACCAAAACTGATATATGAAGAATTTTCAAATTGAATAGAACTATACCTACTTAAAGGAATGGAATTCATAGTTAAAAATTTCCCCACAAACGAAACTATAGTTCTAATTGACCTCCTAGGTAAATTCTATTAAAGATATAAAAAAAGAAATAATACTAGTTCTACACTGATAAGGTAATAATACTTCCCAGATCTTGTATGAAGCTAAGATTATTCTGATACCAAAAATAGACCAAGACATTACAGGAAAACCACAATACAGTGTCTCTCATGAAAATAATTGCAGAATTTTAAACAAAATATTAGCAAATTGAGTCAAGTAATATATCCAACTCAGGGGCTGGAAAACTTTCTGTTAAAGCCAGTGGCAAATATCATAGGTAGGCTATGTGAGCCAAACTATTCACAAAATAGGTGGCAGGCCATAGTTGGCCTACCCTTGCCTTAGATGTATCTCATGAACAATTTATTGAGCAAGAGAAGGCAAACTATAGGTGGATAGATACCGGATAATTTCATTTATATAAAATTCAAAAACAAACTATGGAATGATAGTATCGAGGGATATATAATAGATGACAAAATGACAGGAAAATTATGGAAATGGCTACCATTTACCTCTAAAGGACAGGGTGTATTGTGTTTGGGATAATATATTCAAGGAACTCCTGGAATGTTGGAGAAATGTTTTTAACCTTCGTATACGGTAGTAACGTGAATGTTTTCTTTACATAGTTTAAACAGTACATATTTATATGAAATGTTTCATGATTTTAAAAAAGTTTTTTTTAAGTTTTCTTTTTTATAAATAGTAATTTGAAGTCAGTTTGATGAATAAGGTCTAAGAAATTTCAGTTGTCAGTATGAAGTGCTAGTTTTGGTTTAAATAAGTTAGGACTGAATAAATGAAGCTGATTTTCTTGTTGTCCTTATAAACTGGCTCATCAGTTTATTTCCAAAGAGGATTTCAAAAACATTTGTAGCACAGCCAGTACTGATCGAAATAAGGATATAGCCTTTGAGGGGCCAATTTTGAAAAAGATAATGCTTAATTAAATACTGACTATACTGTGTTTCCCTTAACAAATATAACTCTACTATAACACATTTTCTTTAAATGCATGCGGTTCATTTTTACTTCTGATGAGGTTCATTTTTGTAACGACATCCTGAAATCCTGTCAAGTTATATTGTGAAAGAAAAAGGCATAACTCTGATATTCTTGGCCATTAAAATCATACCCTAAGTGTCACATTCATTCATCTTTTCAACATTTTTTCTTGTTTGATTTTATTTCCCTTCGAGAAGAAATGCTAAGTAGAATGAAAGAAGGAAAAGACAGCTTGTTTATTAAAAGTGAAGATATACAACCCAGCCCTCAAATTTGGGCTGTAGAATTTCTTTGTAAACACTTCAATTAGAAAGTCTGTTTCAGAGTGAGATAAAACTTAAGAAGAGAATGAAGTCCAGATTTATTATAACTGACCCAGGGTCACTGAGTCTTTTTAAAGGAAAGAACCAGGAAACTAGTGTGGGTACCATGCCCTATAACAAGGGGTAGTAGATCAGCTAAGATGACTATTGATTTCATTGAATTAATTGTTATAGCACAGAATTCTATACATTAGCATGGCTAGATGTGTGCCTGGTAGGAAGACTCCGGCAAAATCATGCTGCTGGTAGGAAGTCGATGCAAAGATTGTGAACGTGGAGAACATTAATTTTCAGCTTAGCTCCTTGTACAGTTGATTTTGTCGTTCTGTTCTACTCAGTAGTATTCAATGGTACCAGGTAAACTTATGGAAACACAAAACATTTTTACTGGCATTTTAAAATAATTATGGCATGTATCACATACAAAACATTTTTAAAGCTAAATTTAGAATGTGTGGTGGTGTCATCTATGAAGGCTTTCTTTTCCCTTAAACATACTGATTTTAATAAGGTACATTCTGCACATATAAAGCCTAATTCTACCCTCAGTTGCCACTGGAGGAAATTTGAAGTTATTTTTATATCAAATTTGGATTATAACACTTAATCTAGTTTTGGGTTCTAAGACACCATTTTCTAGATACAAGGACGGTATTATTGACTCAGGATCTTCCGCAGAGTTCTACCCTGTATTATTTTCCTGAGAATTCATGACAGCAACATTTGTTGAGTTCATCATAGCTAGCACTTATTGACTATCAGTATTATCTAAAACACTCCCATCTTTCTCCTGATAAATAAGCCAACTGCTGGGGTGAAGAGTAGGTTGGGGAGTCCAAAGAGGGCACTCTACAGAGTCACTGTTCATGAGTTTTCCTAAACAACATTCCCTCACCCAAGTATTTCTTCCCTCTACACCACTTGAGGATCCAAGAGAACCACTGGTGATGATTAGGGGTGCCACCAAGGGGCCACACTGAATCCTCTCCCTAACTAAATCCTTGCAAAGCTGTTGAATCCATAGAACTTCCTTCTTTCTTCCACCAGGAAGAAAAATATGGTGAAGGTCATGGGAAGCTTGGTAGATACCTTTTTGAGTTTGTGGAGGTATGTGAACCAAGAATGATGTCTGCTTCTTGAAACGAAAAGGCTAGATGGGGCAGCCCACACCGAATGGTAAATAGGGACCATAGTGTGGTATGATGCCCAAGGAGAAAGATATGGAATACTGAGACCCCCCAGGACCCCTGTGACCCCTGGAAGCTCAAGGAAGGATCTCTATGGAGATTGAAGAAGAGGTACAGAAAGGAGAAATGGAGCAGAGCTCACTGTCCCACCAAGACCCTCTGGACAGGGCTGGTAGGGGAGAAAAAAATAAGAATTAGGTTGAGATTTAAAGTTTAAACTGAACTAATTGCAAGTGACCCGGAAGCTAAAGGGTCTGCCCAAGACCTCATTAAACAAGGACAAAGGAGATTTGACTTTCCATGTTTGAGGACAGTGAGTAGGGAAAAGTAAAATCACTTCATGTTTGTGCCTCATTGAGTTCATATTGTTCAATAAACTGGATATAATGCTTAGTGACAAAAAGAACTTGCGCCTTCGGTTTCTGGCCGTACAACCAACTGGAGGCCAGAAGCACACTCTTTGGTACAGAGCACTGACCTGGTGAGTAAGTAAGCGAAACCTTCAAAAGCTGTAAACTGGAAAGTGAGAATCTGGAAAAGTCAACTAGTATTAGATCAGCCTTTTCTTAGAGGACCTCTGTCCATCCTGGGTAGTACAGAGCCTGAATTTTAAGAGCTCATGCACGTGGATGTCAAGAAACAAAACTGAGAGGGAGACAGTCACTTCAGAGACCCTTGAGGGGAGTGCCATCACTGGTGAACCAGAGTGAAATGAGCCTCAGAAAAGGAGATGATGGGATGGATACTTCTTTTAGTCTTGGTTATTGTTAGAGTGAAAGAAAAGGGGAGTGGGAGGGAATCTCCCTAGATAATTCCTAATCCCAAATCCTAAGTCTCTCCTTGCTGGTGTGTCTCGCCAAAACGCATGTGGTCCAAAACAGCCAAGCAAAAAAACAGTTTCTTGGACTGGCCTGGTGGCTCAGGCAGTTGGAACTCCGTGCTCCTAACTCCAAAGGCTGCTGGTTCAATTCCCACATGGGCCAGTGCCAGATGGCTCAGTTGGTTGGAGTGTGGAATCTCAACCACAAGGTTGCCAGTTCAACTCCTGCAAGGGATGGTGGGCTGCATCCCCTGAAACTAACAACGGCAACTGGACCTGGAGCTGAGCTGTGCCCTCCACAACTAAGATTCAAAGGACAACAACTTGAATTGGAAAAGTTCTCGAAGTACACTCTGTTCCCCAATAAAGTCCTGTTTCACTTCCCCAACAAAATCTTAAAAAAAAAAAAAGAAAAAAGAAAAAAATATATATATATATATATATATATATATAATTATATATATATATATATAATTTCTCTATTTTAGCACTGCCACCAGGTACCTGGCAGAAGCAATCAAAGCTCATATCTGAAGGAACACACTTTAAATATGGACCTCAAATATTCCCTGAAAAAAACGAAAATCACTAGAAATATAAGAAAACAAACCTATGTGAGTGAAAGTCAGCAGAAAAACCAAGCAGCAGAAATCAACCCACAGAGATAGCAAATGTTGGAATTATCATACACAGGTACAGAATAATTGTTAGGTCAGACCACATGAAATTGCCATTTTTGTAGGACCAAACTGGGCAATATCTGCAAATTTTATGTATTTAATCTAATGTTCTTAAAGAAATAGAGGGTATTGGATGTATAACCATTTTTTCTTTTAAACTTTTATTTATTTTAAGTGTGTTTTTCCAGGACCCATCAAGTCAAGTAGTTGTTTTCAATCTAGTTGTGGAGGGCACAGCTCACCGTGGCCCATGGGGGTATCGAACCGGCAACCTTGGTGTTAAGAGCACTGAGCTCTAACCAACTGAGCTAACCAGCTGCCCCCGGATGTATAGCCTTTTAATGAATGTTTTAAACTATCCCTACAAACAAAATTTTTGCGTATAGTTTGTGCAAACATTTGAGAAACAAATTCAATCTCAAATAAACTTTTAGAAATAATAGAAAAAAGACAGATCATTCTGTAACTCATTCTATGAGATTAATTCAACCTTAATACCCAACCTAGATACTGCCCATATGACATAGGGAAGTTACAGCCCAATTTCTTTCATAAACATAGATGAAAAAAGGTCCTAAACAAAATAATATAAAACTAAATCTACAAACACTGAAAAAAAAGATCATAGCTCTTGTGGGGTAAAGAAAGAAACTTGAAGAGAGGGACTAGGTAAAGAGCAAGAAATGCTGAGAGGTAGGGGGCGTGTGGAATTGTAAAGGCACTGGTATCACCCTTACTAGCCAGTGGGTCAATTTCATTATCATTATATCGTATTTAACACCAGCATTGTTTAGAATTCCATGGTGATAACTATGCATTAAATATATCTGTACTTCATACCTTTTATTTTTATTGAGATATAATTGCCATACAACATTCTATTTATTTCAGATGTATAACAATGTTCACTGTTTGTACATACTGTGGCATGATCACCACAATAAGTCTAGTTAACATCACCACACAGTTACAATTATTTTTCTTGCGATGAGAACCTGTAAGATCTAGCCATGTTCAAATATACAATACAGCATTATTGTTAAACTATAGTCACCGTGCTGTACATTACACCCCATGACGTCTTTATTTTATAACTGCAAGTTTGTACCTTTTGAGTCCTTCCACCCATTTTGCCCACTCGCTACTCCCACCTCTGCCAACCACCAATCTGTTCTCTATATCTATGAATTCGGTTTTTTGTTGTTGTTTTTAAGATTCTACATGGAAGTGAAGTCATACGGTATTTGTCTTTCTGTCTGACTTATTTCACTTAGCATAACGCCCTCAAGGTCTATCCATGTTGTTACAAATGGCGTGATTTCCTGCCTTTTTATGACTGCCACATTTTCTTTATTGATGGACATTCCGTGTGTGTGTGTTTATATATGATGTATTTCACAATGAAAATTTTTCAGTTTACAGCTATCTTCAGTATATACACATAATATAATTACAATCATGTAAAAGTTATGTATGCATACACAAGTGTGTGTGGATGTGTGTGGATGGGGGAGAGAGAGAGATTGAGATTTTTAAGCAATATGAAATAAAAATATATCATGAGATGGAGCTAAATGAACACATTTACTTTTAGAAGACGAATTTGATTTTGCTATGCTTTGGGATTATACCCTGCCTCATAAATCTAACTTCGGGCTTGTAGCCAAAAGGAGGCCATTGAAAACCATTCAAGCTTTTGTATTTTCAAACAGGCTGTCTTACTTTGGGTGTTGTGTGTTTCAAACTTCTGTAAACAGACCTGCAACGTGACCCATCTGACTGCTCCCTAGTTATTACCCAATTATCACATATTCCTCTTATTAACAGCCTTAAACAGGTAACATTGCTTTATGGAGCTGACACCCTCCCTTGATACTGTGTTTCCCCGAAAATAAGACCTAACCGGAAAATAAGCCCTAGCATGATTTTTCATAAGTCCTAATGCATCTTTTGGAGCAAAACTTAATATAAGACCCGGTCTTATTTTTGGGAAAACACAGTAGGTCCCATGGCAGCTCTAAGCAAGACTGTGAAGGAAAAAAGCAGGGAACTTCACCTTCATTACCAGGTTCTCTCACCTAATTCCTTTTGTTGCACGTCTTCCCAAGGAAGGTCATTAATTCTTGGAGAACCAAGGGCAGGGCTGTGGGAGCCATCCACTCCAAAGGCAGGCATTAAGGAGGCTAGGAGGTGGGGGGACATGTCTGTAGAGAATTTTAAAGAAATAAGAAAACTGAATAAAAGTCATTCTGCTTTATGTTGTCCCCATGCAATTCTAAATAATGTTGGTGTTAAATACTCTTCCCTCAAGCTATTTTGTTGGTCTAGGAGTTCTTAATTGCTACGTTACTGTTGAGTTATAATAATATACATGTAAGCTTCAAATCATCACATTTTAATTACTTATGCACTCATTTTGAGAGAAAGTGTTATAAACTTTAGAATTACCGTGTTTCTCCGAAAATAAGACCGAACCAGAAAATAAACCCTAGCGTGAATTTTCAGGATGACATCTCCTGAAAACAAGCCCTAATCTGTCTTCTGGAGAAAAAATTAATATAAGACACTGTCTTATTTTCGGGGAAACACGGTAGGTGCAGCTTATGTCTCGGGCCTCTATGGCACTATTTCAATGATAGGTTAAAGTATACACTGATAGTACATGGATTGTAAAGAAGAAGAAACAGAATTTAGGTTATTTCACTTCTGTCATTCTGTGTGACCACTTGGAGTTTATATTTTTATTTAAATTTTGTAATTGAAATTGAAAACAGTGAAAACTGCAAGGTATGATATTTTTGTTTGGTAAACATAAGTTTCAGTTCATGCATAAAATACGTACTGAATTTCAGAAATAGCTTTAAAAATGAAATTTATTCTGTTTTGTCAATTTTTTGGTTTGAAAAGAAAACAAAAACAAAACAAAAAACCAGCAAATCAAGAAAATGGCACATTGTTACTGATTAACCTAAATGGTCCTTTTGCAGATGTACCTGTTTTATTAAAGTTTATTTATTGGTTATTGTCAGTAAGGAGAAGGTGTTAAAAGTGATTTGCCCCAGGTGTCAGATATGTAGTATATCCTGGAATCCTCCTTTCCTTTCAGTTCCCAGGGGATCAGTGAGAAATTTAGAGCTAAGGGCAAGACTGGAGGGGACATGGTTTGGATATTTTTAAGGGAATCTTCAACTTCCTAAACTTGGTCTGCCTGAGAATTCACCTTGCTTGTCATGTTGCTTATATGGCAGTCCTTTTCTGTATACCGAATGGTTCTCCAAGGTTTTGTCAAAAATAGGTTTAGAGTTCAGGTGTTAAATACATTACACCCGAAATGGCATCCCTGCAGCCATTTCATCATCTATTTGAACGTTTAGAAGTTGTGTTAAAAAATACTTAAGGGAGGACCTAGCTTTTCCCAGTTCTTTCAGGGATAGCGTGAGGAAGAAAACTTTTGGAAGTGTGCTGCTGTCCATCAGTGTGAGCAGCTGGTGTGCACACCTGGGGGCATATCAGTAGTCGGTAGCCAAGTCTCCTCGGAATTTCTTGTGAAAGAATTCTGGAGAAAGAAATATCTGGCAATTGGGATGTATTCCTTAAATCACATAGTAAGGAACCACAGTGTTGGGAGTTCGCTGCTGGTTAACCAGTACTTAATAGATGTTTTCTTATTTAATACTCCAAACAATGAAGCAAAGCCTAGCTACGTGAGGCCCTTGATGAAGGTGAAGCTGGGAGGAAGGGGGCTCACTCACCCTACTGGGGACCCTGGGATGGTTGGTGGTGGGGCTGAGCTTTTCACCCAATCAGCCATGGGGATCCTCCCTCACCTCCTCTCTCCTGGTTTAGGTCTGGATTTGATTTTCAACATAATGCTGAACAAAGAATTCCAATGGGACAAGTGGGAAAGGCAGCACATTTCCCAAACTGCCCTTTTAATTTGTAAACATGGCCAAAATCTATTTTCAGTCTGGTGCACTTTTAGTCATGAATGAGGGTGGAGAAAGCTTCCGTCACAAGTTGACCTTTCATTTTACCATCAAGAAGCTCCTCTCGAATGTTCTGAAACAGAACATGTTCTTGCCAGAGGGCTTCGCAAACCTTAGGAATTTTATGCTGTCGGATAAGCGTTTCCCTTCGTAAGAGAGTTGTCCCTGGGTTTTTTCTACTCAGGGTCGTGGGCATGTGCAGGAGGAAGTGGATGGAAGGAAGGTCGCTGGCATCTTGGGCAGTAGGGGTTGTCTGTCGTCTATTTCTAATCCTGGCACCCCTTATCTTTTTGTCTCACTTGCTCCCATGTGAAAATATTTGCAGAATCGTATCTGATGGTGACCTACTTTTATAGTAAGTAGTATTTGGGGGATTTCCCCAGAGCATTGGGAAGTATTTGTACTGAGCAAAGTCAGCGAGCAAAGGGCCAACGCAATATAAACAGGACAGCAGCTCTCCACGATGGCACCCCTTAGAACAGTCTCATGTCTGCCTGGTCTCCAGCCCACATGTGTCACGGCTGCATCTTCTTGGTCCTGACCCGAAGACCTCTTCAGTTCTGACTCTGGAGCTAGACTCCCTGGGTTTGAATCCCAACTCTACTCATTACTTGCTGTATGCGCTGGCCACTTAACCTCTTTGTGCCTCGGTTTTCTCAGCTATAAATTATAGCTATTAATAATAGTACCTACTTCATAGGATTACCAGGACGATTAAATGACTTGATATATAAAAATATTTAAAACAGTGTCTGCCCCATGGTAAAAGCTACATTTTGTAAATGTTTTCTATTATTAGTATTAGCAGTGGTATTGTGGTATTGTTCTTGTTATTTCATGTGCTTTTTTTTTGGAAAGTGCTTAAGATACTTGATTTACCTCTTAACTGTAAGAAATTCTGCTGGACATCTCAGGTCCATTTGCTGGACACATTACTTTTGCTCCTACACCAAGCTGGGAATTCAGTGGTGCAGAGAGATATGGGAGCTTGCTGACTCCCTGTATTTCCCTTGGGAGGTGGAGGGGTGGAAACCATCTATATCCCACATGCCCAAATCTTTGTCCTATCAGCTGTGCGCCTGAGTACCCGGCCCATCAGGTGTGCCTGGCCCCTCAACTTCCATCGCTTCTCTCCTTTGCCGCCATTCCTCACATAGACTGCTTTGCCTGGGGGGCTTTCCCTGAATGAGTGGGCTTTTGAGACTCAGAGGTGGAGAACTGACTCTTGGTCCCCTGGTTCTGCTGAGTCCCCCCACTCCTGAGGCAGTAAGGGAGATCTCCTTGGCTTCTCCCTGGAGCAGGACACATTGGATGACAGAAGTGTGGCAGGGAAAATCACTTGAATTAATTTATAGAAATATTCCCTAATGACACCAAGGAAATCTTATAAAGGCCCTTCCGACATCTGAGAGTGGGACTGTATCAACCTTGTCCCATCACCGAATCCCCTGGGCCTTTTTATAAAGGTCTAGGGAATATTTGAACATTAATAATCATGAGTGGTATAAATTTCCCAAGATCCACCAATAATTATGTCTGGTTAGGTTGTGTGTGTGTGTGTGTGTGTGTGTGTGTGTGTGTGTGTGTGTGTGTGTTTTAAGTCATTTAGACACAAGCTGTTTTTCAACACTCGGGGGAAAAAAATCCCACAAGAAAACTGTTTGGATAGTTTATATTCAAGTGTGAATGCTTTGTGTAAATTAATGAAGTTGAAGGTTATCCCTTGTGAATAGAAATCTTGGAGTCACATTAATTAAATGAATCTATTGAATTCATTTTCATAAATTCTTCCGATTCAATTGCACATCCTCAAATGAACAATAAAAGTCAGACTAGAATTTAAAGTTAGGGTCCAAGGAGAGCACACGCTGAATAAACAGACTTGTGTAGTTAAAGACTCAACAACAGATGGTAGGAACAGTAAAGTGTAGGAAAACTGCAAAACAAAAAAATCCTTAAAAATAAATGGGTACTTGAAATAGATGAATGCCAAGTGAAACAGAAGCGTGTAAAGAGCCGTAGTTCTAACTGGAAAGTGAAGCCTTTCGCATCAGCATAATGGTGCCTGGAAAAGTGCTAAGTATAGATGTGATTAAAAGGTTTCATTAGGAGAAGACAGAGGGCATTGGGACAGCTATAAAAAATTTTAATTATAAACTAATTTTCATGTAAAATGAGTTTTGGGATATGTTCATGAAAAAAATTGTTAGACTCAAATTTAAAATGTTTATGTGGGAAATGTTCAGAGGTAAAATGTTTTGAGAGAAAAAATATTTCAGGAAAGCTCAAAATAAGTAGCCATTTCATAAATTTAGCTATTATACCAGTCTTCCAAAAAGTTCTATTTGTCTAACAAAAGCCATTTAGCATGATTGCTGCCAGAAAGGGTACAACTTAGAATCATAATATACCAGAGTTTAAAGGTCCTTTGTGATCTTCCAGTCCAATTGACTTTTTAGACAGGCAAGAAAGTGGAGACTCAGAGCAGTTGGTTAGGTGGAGCTCTCCAGGGTCTCATGGCTAGTTAGTGCTGGAATTAACAACTAAAACCTGGTCTCCTGGCTCTTATTCTAGGGCTGAGATGTAAAGACCTGACCCTTATGGTTTGCTGGCTACTGCCTTTTGGGGCCACAGATAAGCACTGGTCTTCTAGAATCTTCCAATCAGACCTCATGCTCCAAGGTTGTGTCCAAAGCTTAGGAGGGTGTTGTGCTAGGCTGGAAGCAGAGATTGTGAAATTCAAACATGCCTTGAAAAATGCAAGCATGTGGATGAATCAACCAAAATCAGAGCAGAAAGCTTTTCTTATATAAATTGCCATTGGAAATAAGGGTGAAAAACGTAACCATAATCCATGAATGTGTTAATTGGTTCTTTCTTCCACAGACACTCACTAATTTATTCTGAAGGGAATGAGACATTTCCAAATTCTACTTTTACTTTAAAGAAACTCAGGCTTCAAAAAAAAAAAAGAAAGAAAGAAGTTGAACACGGTGTTGTGTTGCTTCAACAGTGAAGAATATCAGCTGTCATAATTTTGAAAAATCATTAGCAAAAATTGGCCATGGAAAAGGGAAATGTGTCTAGTTCACAACAAACATCCTTCTTGCATGAGTTAAAAATTCCTTATCTCTTGGAGAAAAATACAGCATGTAACTGTGTGCTGTCAGCACCAACTTCCCCCCCAGCAGTTGACACTCATGGACCAGGTCTCCCAGCCTCAACGTCCTTTTTATCTTGTCCCCTCGGTCATTTCCTGTGGCTCTTCCTACATCTTCTTCATCTGTCTAGCATATTTCATTTATTCGCTTATTCCACTGATATTTCTTATGCCAAAAAAATTGAATTGTGTGTCAAGCAAGGTACTGGGTGTAGGAAAAACATAATGGAAAAGAAAAATTAGCCCTCCCTACCCTCCTGGCTCTTAGAACCCAATGGAAGAAAGAAACATTTGACAAGAACTCCCAAAACATTAGAAATCTCAAAACAGAAACATTAGACAAATAAATGAACAGTCGTGTCTGCGACAACTCTCAGAGGAGAGGTACACAGTGATAGAAGAGATCACCACAGGAGAAGAATTTGATTAGCTATGAAAGGCGAGTTGACATTACCCAGGTAAAGACAGCTGAGAAGAGAACCAGGCAGAGGGCACAGCATGAGCAGAACCCCCGCTGTGGGCAAGAGCACGGCAATTACATGGGACTAAAAGATGATCAGGGTGTCGGAATAGAGAGAAGGCAGAGGAACATGGTGTGCGGCTGGAGGATGGAGAGGGACTTTGGTCTTGAGAGCTGTGGAAAACCACTGAACGTTTTAAATCACATGATGTGATTAGATACGAATTTTGAAAAGGTCACTCAGGGTTCAACCAGAGAAGCAGCACCACTAGCATATAGCATGATATGTACTCATGTACACACACACACATACACACACACACACACACACACACACACACAGTCAAACAATAAAGTTCGTGAACTCATCCTAGAAAAAGTGCTATGTACCTCATTGTTGAATATCACTGTGGTCACCTTCCAAGTACTCCCCTTGAGAATCTGTGCACCAATGCCAGTGCCTAGTCCACACTTCAAAGCAATTTTGGAACTCTTTTTCTGGAATGGCCATCAGAGCTGTCATCGTATTACCTTTGATGTCCTGAATATCATCAAAATGTCTTCCTTTCAATAATGCCTTTATCTTTGGGTAAAGAAAGAAGTCATTGGGGACCAGATCAGGTGAATAGGGAGGGTGTTCCAATACAGTTATTTGTTTACTGGCTAAAACCTCCCTCACAGACAGTGCTGTGTGAGCTGGTGCATTGTCGTGATGCAAGAGCCATGAATTGTTGACGAAAAGTTCAGGTTGTCTAACTTTTTCACGCAGCCTTTTCAGCACTTCCAAATAGTAAACTTGGTTAATGACTTGTCCAGTTGGTACAAATTTATAATGAATAATCCCTCTGATATCAAAAAAAGGTTTGCAACAAGTTCACAAACTTAATTGTGAGAACTTCATGTGTGTGCGTGTGTGTACATTTATATATTTATAATGAATGTCATTATAAGTATACATATATGTGTGTTATAGGAATTTGACATGATGCAGTTGTGGTTGCTAGTTAAGCAGTAAAGCTGTTGCCTTCACCTCTGAGCATCTGACATTGGAGCTCAGAGTACACAGTGCAGCAGGACACGATGGAGGTAAAGCAGAGAGAGCAAGGGCAAACGAGACGACCCCCAGCCACACACGTGCTGGAACCCTGGAAGACTGAATAAGCTCATGTCAGTTTTCACGGCCTCCCATGATGATATGGTTGTCCAGCAGGACACACTGGCCCCATCATCACTGAGATAAACACACACCTGGCCCAGGAGTCAGGGGAAGGTGGAGCAGGTGCAGGCCTGGCTGCTGCACCCCCAACAAGGTGAACCTGCAAATGAGCGACATGTGTAAGCTACAAAATGGCTGCCCCTTCACTTCTGCTCTGTTCTCTCACAGGGATGTCTCTTGTGGCCCACCCTAACTGGAAACACTGGGGAAAGGAAATCTGGGAAAGGTGGTTCATTCTAGCCAAGCTGACACTTCCCAAAACTGCCCAGGCTGCCTGGCTGCAATGTGTGGAATGGTGTGCTAAGCCTTCCACAGCCCTCTCTGGCAGCTCCCACCCAAATCTCCTAGGCTAAGTGTGTACTTTCAGGGGATGAGGTGTCTCCACAAATCAGTTGTACTGGGGGAAAATTTGGAATTCCCAGATGCGCTGCCAACAGGCAAAGGTTGGGAAACAGCAGTTAATAACATTACAAGTCCATTAGGCAGCAATGCAAACCTCCATCATCACAATTAGAGCAAGTGGAAGGAAAAGAGAGTCTCTTGATGGCCAAATCTAATAAAAAGTGGCAGGCTTCTTCTTTATAAACCAAACCCGACATGCCATGTCAGTGGAACAAAGAGTCTGATGTCCTTCATCCTTGGTTTATCTGCTTAGATAGATTGTGTGTTTTTCTGTCTTCTCCTACCTGAGGGTCTCCGAGCCACACACATGAACTGCCACAGTTTGGCCACCACTTTTCTCAGAGTGCTGGGGAGCCAGGACTGAGCCTGCAGCAAGATATTCTGTGATGTAAGGTGGGATTTGAGGAAAAGGGTATTTTGGTGATCAAGTAGCTGATGGTCCTTAATTCTGACTGTACCTTAGAATCACCTGCAGAGCTTTACAGCGTTTCCAACATCCAAGCTCCCCAGAGGTTTTTGGAAGGGGACAAGGCATCACCAGTAGTAAAGCTCCCCAGGTGATTGTGCTGTGCAGCCAGGACTGAGAACCAGGAATCTAGTCTATTCCTCCGGTCTTCAGATAGTAGAGCTAAATCATAGAGAAGTTAAGTGTTGACCAGCATACAAGGAATAGAACCCAAGTCTCCTGACTCTTACACTCATCATTTTCCACTGTGTATCCTGCCATGTCAAAAATAGCAAGAAACATAAATTAAAACTGCATCCTCTACTGTGTCCTGAGAAGGAGATGACTTTGACAACATGTTATTTATAGGAGACAGGTAGTGAGTCTGATGTGCAGTCCTTCACTCAAACTCCTAAAATGCGTAGACAAACACCTGTGACCTTACAGTCTTAATGCTTCCTGGCAGTCTCAGTCTGTTAGCTGACCTTGTCCATAGCATGAGAAAGAAAAGGGAAAATAGGCGAGTCTAGAAATGTATTGTCCAATGGAATGCATTTGGGAATGATTCTATAAATTACAGGGGAGCCTTAATAGCCAATTATTAGGTCTCCTGAAAATGGAGCCATCTTAACTAGCATATGGTCATGTGCTCAGCCTAAAACAGACTTTAGCCAGGAGCCTCTGTAACAGTATGCTTTAGAAAAACGGCAATAGAGAAAAGGAAATGGTGCATTGAATTAATAAAGCTTTGGTAAACAAGCAAAGCCACATTCAGTCTACACGCTGTCCTCATAGTTATCATCAATTATTTATTGTAAAAGAAATAAAATCAAATTACTGGACATTTTCAATCTGTGGCAATAACATAATATACCAGTATCTACTTTCATTAATTCCTTACTTTTTTTTTTTCAATTTAAAGAAAAATTGCAGTATTGTTTCTACAAAGCCATACATGGTCATTTTAAAGAATTCAAGGGTTGCAAAAAATTACAAAGAAGAAAGTAAAATAATCTTCCAAATCTCACCATCCAAAAATAATGTAGACATTGATTTAGACTCTTTCAAAGAATATGTATGTATATATATACATAATGTGCATATGTAATGTTACCTATCTATATCAATATATCTATATGTCAGATAGATATAGATATAGTATAATACACATCACATAGAGAAAGAAGTTGGCTGACTGGCTAGACAGACAAACTATAAATTTCGGATCATACACTAATGCCTTCTTAAATTTAAAACTATATGTATTCAGATCAATTTTACTTATATGCAGAAGTAAGTGAAACTGAGTTAACAATGGCAGAATTCTGAACTTCTAAGAAAGTAAAGAAACTACGTGTTTCTTTACTACCCAGCATATTCTTTCCTTAAAGATGCCTTAACAAAAGAGATTATAAAAGTCACTGGAGTCTAATATTTTTATTAATTAGCTAGTTCTGTTTTATATTATATCCATCAGCTCCCTGCTATGAAGGAAGGATAGTAACATCCTTCCCATTTCTCTATCCCCCACCTCCCAATTTTGACAGGTAATTTTCATTCTTTTATTCAACAAGTGTTTATTGAGCACCTGCTTTGTGCAAGGCGCTTTTACGGTCTATAGCTATAAGCTGTGGACAGAACAGACAAAAAGAACCATCACAGTTCTTACGTTTTAATACAGAGAAAAAATAAATTACAATTTTGGTATTGTGCTGATTCTGTCCCCTAGCCATAAGCCTCATGACTGCTCAGTATCATTTCTATATTCGAATTCGTACAATGAATATGAAGGTCTGACAATTAAGTTTGTGAACTTGTTGCACCGATGTTGCTAACCTTTTTTTGATATCAGAGGGATTATTCATTATGAATTTGTACCAATTGGACAAACAGTCAACCAAGTTTACTACTTGAAAGTGCTGAAAAGGCTGTGTGAAAAAGTTAAATGAAAACAACCTGAACTTTTCACAAACAATTCATGGCTCTTGGATCACGACAATACACTAGCTCACACGGCACTGTCTGTAAACAAACAACTGTAAACAAATCACTGTATTGGAACACGCTCCCTACTCACCTGATCTGGTCCCCAGTGACTTCTTTCTTTACTCGAAGATAAAGGAAAGATTAAAAGGAAGACATTTGGATGACATTCAGGACATCAAGGGTAATACGACAACAGCTCTGATGGCCATTCCAGAAAGAGAGTTCCAAAATTGCTTTGAAGGGTGGACTAGGCACTGCCATTGGTGCATAGCTTCCCAAGGGGAGTACTTCAAAGGGGACCATAGTGATATTCAGCAGTGAGGTATGTAGCACTTTTTCTAGGATGAGTTCGCAAACTTATTTGTCAGACCTCATATATGAGTGGAAGTCTAATAGACTTGAGAGACAGCCAAACACACAGTGGGATGATACTGTTAATATACTTTCACCATTGAAAGTCAGCCCCATCTATCCTTGACTTACCTTCTTACCTTCCTTTCTCCCCACATCCCTCTCCACTTCTGCCTCTTTAAAAGAAGAAAAAGGTTTTTCCTTTCCAGATTCACAAGGAAAGTTTCCCCATCATACTAACTCCCCGGTTTGCTTTTGAGGAGCAAGGTTTAAAAGTGGGGGGCAGTACAAGACATGGAAACAACCGAAATGCCCACTGGTAGATGACTGAATGAAGAAACTGGTACATTTATACAATGGAGTATTACGCAGCCATAAAGAAGAAAGAAATCTTACCATTTGCAACAACATGGATGGACCTAGAGAACATTATGTTAAGTGAAATAAGTCAGACAGAGAAAGACAAATACCATATGATCTCACTTATATGTGGAATCTAAAGAAAAAAATAAGTGAATGATCTAATAAGAAACAGTTTTGGAGACATAGAGGAAAAACTGAGGGTTGCTAGATGGGCGGGGGGGTGGAGATAAGGGGGAAGGTGAGGGTATTAGAAAACAGTCAGTAACCACAAGATGGCCACAGGGTTTTGCAAATTAATTTGGGGAATGTAATCAATAATGTTGTAAAGATTTTGTAGGGTATCTGATGGACACTTGTCCCATTAGGGAGACCACCTCAGGGGTGATGTAGATGCCTGATCACTGCACTGTACACCTGAAGCTGAAGCTGAACAATAATGAATGTAAACTACAAGTTTGTGTGTGTGTGTATATGTGTGTGTATGTATATACTTACAAGAAGCGGAGTACAGCATTAGGAATAGAGACAGTGGAAATGTAATGGCTCTGTGCGATGTCAGAGGGGTAGTGGATGGGGGAGGGGGGTTCACGCAGTGTGAGGGATATAAATGATAAACGTCTAAGTATTACTTTGTCTTGTGCACCTGAAACTAATAAAAAAAAAAGTTGGGGGCAGTAATAGGATGAGCCCTTCACCACTGCTTCTCTGCAAAATGCACTTGACTGCCAGTTCGGAAGTGTGTGGCATTATGTTTTATGTCCCTGTCCCTTTTTGGTTGCTGCTGATAAAAATATTGATTAGTTTTCATTATTTTGATGTTGTCATTGTTCATTTTATTAAGTATCTTTAAGTTAGAGAAATGTTATAGTCAGTCTTTACTACCTTGTGTTTACGCAAAGTCTAACTCTTTACTTTAAAATACAATTATGAACACAAATCCCTGCTATAAACTCAAACCATAATGTATTTTCTGGAGTAGGGATGGAGGGATATGTTAACTAAATCTTCCTTGTCTGCTCATGTTGGATCAATTACTAAAGAATAATTTCTGCTCCATCTGTTTCCCAGTCCTGGCTTGTTCTCCTGAAGAGCTTCAAAGTAGATGGGAGAATCTTTGACAATCGGCTAGGTTCACAAAACTCATTGTTGCAACACACTCCGTCCTGTGAGGGTGTCCCAACTACTTTGTTACTAGAAATAAAGAACAAAATTAACAGTGGTTTTATATATGTGAGATGTTGCTCAAAACAGTGGTTTTATATATGTGAGATGTTGCTCAAAAAACTAATCAATATTTTTATCAGCAGCAACTTATTTACTGTGTTTCCCCGAAATAAGACCTTAGCCAGACCATCCGCTCTAATGCGTCTTTTGGAGCAAAAATTAATAGTATAAGACCCGGTCTTATTTTAATATAATATAAGCCTGTGTATAATATAATATAATATAATATAATATAATATAATATATTGTAATATAATAAAAACTGGTTCTTATATTAATTTTTGCTCCAAAAGATGCATTAGAGCTGATGGTCCGGCTAGGTCTTATTTTCGGGGAAACACAGTAAGAGAATATAGAATGAGTAGAGGTGACCTCCCAGGGGCCTTCCAACCTTGAGATTCTGTGGCAGTTTGTGATTTCCAAATGATCCTAAGGAGAAGGGAGAGGGAGAGTATCTAAATAAACCAGGAAGCTACACAGGAAGCTTTCTGAAGACCTCAAATATTAAAAGGATGCATGTAACAAAGTAAGAAAGATAAGGAGAGGTAAACATAAAGCATCCAAAACTGAAAGAATAATATATAGATAGACTAATGCTGAGAAAGATCCGAGTTTTGTGAACTATCCTGAAGTCAACACAAGAAAAAGAGACAGATTTGGGATGACAAGAAGGATGAGTGAAGGTCTCAGAGGAAACAGGTGGTTCACTGATGATATTTGAGGAGATTTTAATAAAAGGATTTTTAAAAGGTGTGGGTAGGGGAAAGTAACAAGAGATGGAGCAAGTTGGAATCCAATGAAAGTAATCATTTGGAAAGGGACATAAGACAGAAACAGTGGCTCTCAGGCATGGACCCTAGCCAACCCCAGCCAGTCGGGCAGAAAATGAGCTGACCCCACTTTCTTTCTAGTTTCCCACCTCTCTCTGGTGCTACCTCCCATTGGCTGAACCCAGAAACCAGAAGATAAGAAGACCCCTTGATCCAATCTATCCAGAACAGCCTCTTTCTACTCAGAGCAGGGTAGAGAAAGGTGGTGTTTCTTGAGGGACAAATAGAAGATACCCAGCTAAAAAGAAGATACCTAACAAAGAGAGAACAGAACTACTTACTACTCAAAGAAGCTGTGTTGTAATAAGAAAGCAGTAAGAAAGCAGATGAATTTGGTATCTACTTCACGTTCACCATGCTTATCAAAGACAATGATCTAACTGAAAAGAAAAGAACAAACAGGATCAAAGGTAAAGTGAAGCCCAAAATAGTCAAGACAATAAACCAACACTTAACTACTTTCAACCAGGTCAGTCTGTGGATCTGTATGAATTTTATCTAAGCGTGCTGAAAAAAAAAATGTTTAATTTCCAGGCAGAGTCAAAATAGTATATTATTGAATCTGTGTATAAAATTACTCAAAAGGAATGTTAAAGATCTTAGGCAGCTTAACTTTAGGAAGCTATTTGATGGTGCCTCTCGGTTTGGTGGGAATATTGCTGAAGAAATGTTGGTATAGTCAGGTTGGACTTACCCCTGGCCAGACAGTAATACACAATGAATGTTATTAGTAGTGACGTGTACATAACATAGAGGAAAGAGCACAGGATTCTCTCTCCAACCCACTCCTGTCCAAATTTTTGTGAAGGACTTGAATGAAGGGGGTGGAGGGTATTCCTATCCAAGTTATGACTGATTCAAAACCGGAAAGGAAAAGTAATGCTGAGCCACTTCCCTAAGATGCCTCAGAGTGTGATGCCATGGGAGGGGTGGAAATTCTGGATGGTTGGAAAAATACTGCCTGAAGCTTGAGAGAAGGTGTTTGATGAAGTTTGTCTGATATGGTCTGGATGCAACCAGAGCCAGAACGTTCCTTCTGTCTTGGACTAGCACTGCCTCTGGACTTCAGCTTCTAGCGCCTGAACATAGCCCTTCACCCCTCAGGGAACCCCTGTTGTTAGACCCTCGGCTGCCAACCAGGATGCTGTGTGAGCTGCATTCCCCAGGAATGCACACACTGCTACCAACCCGGCCTGCCTCGGGACTCTCTCTCTCTCTGTGGCCCCACAGGACAAGCATGACCAATAGGCCGAATGACAGAATTTTAAAACCTCTCAACTGATAGACCAAATTAAATGAAATGTTCTGTAATGGATTTTTATGGTTTCTAGAGCTAGTTTGTCTGTCATATGCCAAAGATGGGCCAGAATGAAGGCCGAAAGACTGCCAGGGCTGCATTACTGTAGTCACTGGTGGAATTACAGTGTCTAAATGCAAAGAAGTGACAGTCCTCGTGTGTTCAGGTATAGCAAGACCACAGCAGAAGTGCTGTCTGAGAGGTGAAGTATCCACTTTAAGAGAACAATGGCCCATGTCAGGTTCTCAGGAGAAAAGTGACCAGCAGGGTGATGCTGGGCAAGCTGTCAACATGAAGTGGTGAGAAGAAGTGAGGACCCTGAAGAAGAGAAAAACTTGAAGGGGTTCACAAGAAGTTGAAGAGGACAGAACCAAGTGCGATGAGGTTGCAGGGAAACTGGTTTTAAGATCAGTGTAAGGAAACAAATCTTTAACAATCGGAGATGTTTAAAAATAGAATAGCAGCTTTTTGCGATGGAGTCACGATGGTAAGAACGTAAGGAGAGGGTCGGACGACACCCCTCAGGGAGGCTGGAATTGATCTCGGCAAGGTCCTTACTGCCTTCCCAATCTGCTTGTTATGAGCCTATGCATCGTGAGGGAGGGTGGGAGATAGTGTGGAAAGAGGAGGAAGTGGACCTGTTCACAGTATTCTTTCCCCTTCCTTGTCCCCAAAAAAGTGATCAGTCTACTCCTTGCAGGATAGCAAACTGCCTCAACATGACCACTAAATAATCATCATCATCATCCCTTACATTTGTTTAGTTATTTAAACTTCTGAAAGGACATTAACAAAGCAAAGAGTAAAGCACTTGCTTTTAGAAGGGGTCAGAGTCTGACGCCGACAATACTTGTGTCACCTCTGGCAGTCACCTACGCCTCACCTTCCTTCTTGGTAAAGCAATGCTGTCTCCGGGTAGGTCACTGAGAGCGTAGACACTATTTGTATATGTATATATACAAATGTGTATACATGTATCAATGGTGGCCCCCTCTAACCCAGGCAGCCTCATGTCGTCACACATAGACTCATTTAATCTCCCAGCGATCAGAGTCTTGGGGAAACACAGACCTTCATGTTTATACTGGGTCTCCTTTCCTGCCCCCTTAGCTGAAGGAATCACTGCCAGGGACTTCCTCTGGTGAGGGGATTTAATTTTCTGCTTCCTGAAATGTAGTCAGCTTTCACTTCCAGCAGTGGTCACTGCCTTGACCCTTCTTTCAACAAGGAGAATGCCGCCTCAAGTTTTCAGGGCTGCTGTTTTCGTTAGACAACATGGCCCTCTTCTTTTCAAGATGTCCTCGGGTTGCTGGGGATGTCTGAATCTAGATTTTGATGTCAGTGTAGACAATCATGGGAGGGGGATAATGAGGGTGTTTAAATGTATCCAAAGTCCTGAGAGAAAGGCTCTTGACTGCAGAAGAAAATGGTACTTAGCAGCACATCGGCTCAGCATTTTGTTTTGCCCATCTGAGTGTTTACTGCTGTGAACACCGAGATGGAGGCTGTTGTGTCTCCACACAGGAGGCTGAGGATGGAACTGCAAGAGGCTGTCAATCATTTATGAGGGGAGAGAACGGGCTGGGGCTAATTTCTATCACCAGCTGTCAGATCCATCCCGAAGATGGAGAAAGCGCCATCTCTAGTGATGGTTCCAATTTTGTGTTTTCTTTGTGTTTGACAATTTCCTTTCCTTGTAGTTGATGTGCAGCTGTGTAGGGGTGTTCACCTGGCTATTTTGGCGCCAACACTAATAAACCAACCACCAGAGAAAGCTGTCTGTTGGTTACAGGAAAGAGACTCAGGGAAATGGGCCTCCGTGAAGCTGGGTTCCAGAAGGAAGGTGTCGGGCAGGCAGCAGCTGCCTCTGTGGTTCTACCCATGGTGGGCATCCAGTCTTGATTTCATAGTCAGGTTGGTCCGTGCTGTTCAGGTATCTATAGGTACCCTTAACTCAGACTTTATGAAAATAACTCAGGAGAATGACAAAAGTTACATTTGCTAATGAAAACGATATACAGTTTTCTTTAGTTGCATTGACGTTGTTACATACTGTTCATAATTAATTATATTGATTTAAATTATATCATGTCATATTGTATTGCGGGTTCTAATACCAAGTCCCAAAGTCTTCCTCTCTTAAAAACAGGTGACCACCTTTAACTCATGTGGCACAACACTGATAGTTCTGGAATGATCTGGGTCTTCCTGTATGTCCCACTCAGCGTAGCCCCCACACTGCCTGTGCTAGGGTGCCTACATTTTGTGTGTGTGTGTATGTGTGTGTGTGCGTGCGTGTGCGTGTATGTGTGTCCTTCTTTGCTTATGCATTTGTGCAACAATGGGTCTGTATCAGTTCATGTCCATGGAAAGCTTTGCTTCCCTCCGACACCCTGGCATAGCTGTTCCCTGTCCCTCTAATGAGTGCTATATTCTTTAGCTGCCACTTTCACCCCAGCAAGGTCAGGGTTATTCAAGACAGTGAGCTGGACTGGCCCCCTTTGTCGGGAAACATTACTTCTTTTTACAGTCTGACCTAGTGTGACACACAGATGCAGTGACCTTTGCAGTGGGACAACATTAAGATTTCCCCCAATAGTTGAAGCTCAAGGGCAACAGCTGTTATGGCAGCACCAACTCATGGCCGCTCAGCAGATCAAGTACACCATTCCCACTGTCACTTTCTTAATGTGTGCTCTCCTCTTTTCGTCATGTTTATTGTAGTCTCTGTGAGTGGGAAGGTAGACCCGTGTAGAGAAAGGAACCCTAGACTTGAGAGTACAGCCAACGATTAAACCACAGGGTTTGCTTTGCTTTCTGATCTCATTCCGGCCGTTTTCCCCTCTACTCCACTGGAGAGAACTAGAGTAATTGGCTCTTGCTCTCCATGAAAGGTATGCTCCCCCAAAATATCATATTTTTATCAGATTTTAATAAACTGACTCATGCTCATTAATTCATTAATAGCACTTAGTCTTTAAAGAAAATGTTGAAGAGTCCCTTTTTGTTGTTCTAGCCTGAAGACTGAGTGGCACTAAGCACTTTTAGATTGAAGGGGGTCTATTTATACTAAGATCTACAGACCTCTGGTGGTTCTCAGAGACTTGAGGATTTGCACATTCTACTAATTTTTTTAAATTGTGTGTTTTTGTTTTTCATAACATTTTTTTTCCATTTTATGACAATCTTTTCAATATTTATGAAAATTACATGTATGTATAACCTAAGTGACCACCTTATAACTAAGTCTAGCCGTGAGATTTCAGGGCCTGTGTTCTCAGGCCTGCTGTTAACCTAGACACCATCTAAACTAACACCATTTAACTTTAAATATTTGCAAGGCAGATTAGGCTGTCATTTGGTTGACAACATTCGTCTTGGACTCATTTTGTGCTGTGTTGAAATCTATAATCAGGTACAAAAGCAAAACTTCTCTTTTGCCATGATAGCTCACCGTTGAATGACATTTTTATAGACCAGGAGTTAGTTTCTTAGAGTAGTTAATAAATCGATTTGGCATCACGGAAATTACATAGCACATCAGAGTCATATACTACTCTAAGTGTCACAGCCTAATGATAAAGGACAGAAAAGGGCATATTAGGTCATGGATGTGTTTCTGCTAAATGAAGTCATGGCAGGCTGAACACACAGAAGTGTCACAGTAATTTGGAAGGATAAAAATGATGGGGGAATTGAGTCATCAAAGGGTGTCTGCCCTGACGCACTGGCCCTGGTTAACCTTGCTAGCAGATGTCTTTTTTAGGTTCCTCCTTGTTACATACCAACTTAGCAGAAAATACAAAATTACTCTTATTTTGAAGGAACAAAGATTTTTAAGTCATGTATTTCAAGATACACTTAGGTTGGTTCTACAAAACCTAGTGCATTATTAAATAATAACAATAACAAGAATAATAATAGAGACTCCAGTGAGAGGGGTCCTCCATTTTATTCAGAATCCAGGGATTCGAGCCAACAAAAATGAGACATGCAAATTAATCTCTTTGCCAGTGTTATTTATGACCTACAAAAATGGCAACTGCACATGGTTCTACCTGAGAAGCACAACAGTGGCAATTTAACATCAGCAAAGCGACATCCATCACAAGACTTGATGCTTCTTAATTTGAATTTTACTCATCTATATTTCTGTGTTTACTTGTGCCTTCATTTGGTTGTACACTTGTATAAGAACTAATAGCGTAAAAAGTTTGTCCCTAGTTTTATGTTTGTAACATTGAAATGAAAATTACGTGCATCAGTACTGGAGCACCAAGAGATGGTATTGGGTAACAGAGCTCTGTATGTGTTACTCAATTTCAGAAACATTGATCTGAATATGCCTATCTTTCATGGACCTCAAGCCCTGGCAGCAGGGATTAGGGCAACTCTCCTTTTTTCTTTTTGTCACCTCTTCTCAGCACCGAATGGGAGAAACTTCGCAAATATGCCAGCCCTGTGTATTAAGCCTAAACGCAGAAAGCATCAGATTCATAAGTGAAGTTGAGTGTCTTAACTTTAATTCCACAAAGTGTTTTCAGTTCATTAAATTAATCCCAAAGTATAAAGGGACATGCCTCCCAAAAGAATTTACACCTAGGTCATTCTGTTTAGAATCCGAGGCTGTTTGGTGGAACTCCACAGCTGCTCCAAGGAAGTCGCAGGAAAGGCCTGACCTTAGGCTCTGGTGCTAATACAACGTGAGTCAGTAGCTGCCACTGCAAACAGGGAGCTGATCACCCAGACTCAGGCTCAGGAAGAAGCAAGAACCTCTCTCTCTGAGCTCTCTGAGGCATCTAGAAAGTGTGGTGAAGAGTAGGGTCTTTGACATCAGACTGCCTGGCTTCGAATCCCACCTCTGACATGAGCTATGTGGCTTTTTAAATTTCTCAGTGCCTCCACTGCAAAATGGGGCCACTAATAGTGTAAGCATCCCCATAGCGGTGGTGTGAGGATTAGATGGATTAACTAGAACAGTGCCTGGCACCTGGCAAGCATTCAGTAAACGTTAGCTGCTCACATCATTATTTCTGTTACTGTTAGATTGGTGCAAAAGTAATTGCGGGGCTGGCCCGATGGCTCAGGCGGTTAGAGCTCCGTGCTCCTAACTCCTAAGGCTGCCGGTTCGACTCCCACATGGACCAGGGACTCTCAACCACAAGGTTGACAGTTCGATTCCTCGACTCCCACAAGGGATGGTGGGCAGCGCCCCCTGCAACTAAGATTGAGCACGGCACCTTGAGCTGAGCTGCTGCTGAGCTCCTGGATGGCTCAGTTGGTTGGAGCGCATCCTCTTAACCACAAGGTTGCCAGTTCGATTCCTCGACTCCTGCAAGGGATGGTGGGCTGTTCCCCCTGCAACTAGAAAACATCAACTGGACCTGGAGCTGAGCTGCGCCCTCCACAACTAAGACTGAAAGGACAACAGCTTGAAGCTCAATGGCACCCTCCACAACTAAGATTGAAGGGACAACAACTTGACTTGGAAAAAAGGCCACACTGTTCCCCAATAAAGTCCTGTTCCCCTTCCCCAATTAAAAAAAAGAAGAAGAAAAGAAATGTATGTAAGCTTTAAAAAAAAAAAAAAGAAATGTATGTAAGCTTTTAAAAAGAAAAAGGTAATTGCGGTTTAAAAGATTAAAAATAAATGCAAAAACCACAATTACTTTTGCACCAACCTAATATTACTGCTGCTGCTGCAAAGGACTTAACCCTTCAGGTACTTACCAGCGTTGTGCCCTGAGTGTGACATCTGCATAAAGGGAGAAGTGGATTGTGAACAGTCAGTGCCACTGTCAAACATTCCTGTCTACTGAGAGACCTGCTGGCTGGTAAGCCTGGGAGGGTTCAGTCCTTCATTTCCTTTGTTTAGTCCTTCACTTCCATTCCGTCACTCAGCCGACAATTGACTGGGGTTTAATGTGTTTGGGCAAAGGCGGCAGAGGAGCCTGGAAAGGTGGCTTGGCATTAAGCTTGGAAAGGGAGAAAGCCAGGCTGAAGATCTTGGGGCTATTTATTTATTTTTTTCCAGAACATAGGGAGGCTGAATTTGGAGACAAGAAATGCTTCTAGACCCTCTGGCACTATATTAACTGTGCAACTACAAATAAATCACTCCCGGGGAGGCAGGATGACGGGTGGAGAGCATGGACTCTGGAGCTCGTTCTGGGTTCGAATCTCAGCTCTGCCACTCATTGGCCAGATGAGCTTGAACGAATTATTTAGCAAATCTATACCTCAGCGTCCTCACCAATACAATATACATAAAACACATGTAAAATAGTACCTCACAGAGTTGTCATGAGGTTTAAATGAGTTAATCAATGTAAAGCACTTAGAATGGTGGCTGGCACAAGATCAATACTGTATAGGTGTTAACAATGATGAGTTTTCCTCTCTGGGCCTCAGTGTCCACATCTGTAACAAGAAGCAATGGCACTGCATAATTTCTCATCCGTTCGTACTCAGGGTTTTGATCGGCAGATCGAAGGCTGTACTTTCAGCTTAACGTGGCAGTGGTTTATAGGGCAGCCTGGAGGAGGTATGAAAGCTTGGAGGCAGGAGGACGGTTAGGCTGTCCCTGTTTCCACTATGCGCTCTCTTTTCCTCCATCCTCCGCCCCCAGGCTACACATCCCTGCAGAAGCCATGGCCCCGTTTACTGGACCCGGGTAGTGTGGGAGCAGCTCATGGGGCCGGCAATGTCCTCTTTAGTGCTGTGTCTAACTTCAAAATAAACTTCTTTGCCAGGGAACGGAAACGGGAGGAGGTAGGAGAAATTAGAGCAAGGTCAGAGAGCGAGGAAAATGTGGTTGGGTTGTTTGGTTTTGGGGTCTTGGGGGAGAGGGGTGTTTTGGTTTGGTTTGGTTTTACTTTGTTTTCTGAAATAATGGTGTAGCTAGGACACAGACTGAGCAGGCCCAAGATAGCGAGGCACACACAGGGCTGAGCTCTAAGCCCGAGAGACCTCCCTTCATGGAAGGTGATTTGAAACATTCATTTTGCCAGGTGGTTGTTCATCCTCACCTCTCTTTATCCCTTTTTCTGTCTTCTCTGTCCTTGAATCCTAGCAGATAAAAGCACAAATCTGCTGAGAGGATGCATGTCACAAGTGGTCAGATGAAATACAGCCATAACCCCATATAGATAAGAAGTAAGGCTGGTGCCTGGGCTGGCCTGGGAGGGGGCGGGAGGACACGCACCATTATCAAATTGTGCAATTTAGCAAATGGCCAGTGGCAGGCTGGAATGGTAGCGAGTTAATCTGTTTTCCATGCACTCAGGGCCTTTGCCAAAGGTTCATTCTGAAGACGCAAAGCTGGAGCCCACCCAGGGAACGGGCATCTTAGATTGCATTTCCCAGCCCGCTGCAAAGGATGCCAGTAAAACTAACCAGAGATACGAACGTGCACAGGGATGAACACAAGGTGACCTTTTTTTTCTTACCGTGAAAGAAAGATATTGCTACTTGGCAAGAAGTCCTGAGGTGTTTGTACTATAGTTCGTAATAGAAAAATACTATTCAAAACTCACATCTATTGAGACCTTTTCACTGGGTACTTTTTCAAGTGCATTCCTTTTTTTTTTTGTTTCCTCTTGATATCCAGACAGGTGAGCCAGCTAGGGGCCAGGGGATCAAGTGGTTTGGGGGTTACTGAGTGAGGAAGTGGGCAAGAGGCCGAGGCTGGGGGATACTAGAGTGGTATCTTCCAGAAGGCAGCCTGAGGAAGGTTCCTAAGGGTTCCATTATCTTGTGCATTTGGGAAGCTGGAAAATGAGGATCTAGCAGGTAAGTGCCTTCTCACCTTAGACACCCAACAAAGAAGTGGTGCCTTCGTTCTTCCCACCCTGGCCTGAGTTCAAGTCACTCTGACGCCTGGTGATGCATTTTATCCCTACAGCATCTATGGAAAGTGGTGAGTGTCATTATCTTCACCACATAGGTGAGGCCACAGACCCACAGAGAAGTTGCATAACTTGCCCGGTTCGCACTTATAAGAGGCAGAGCCAGGCTATGAACTTGGGCAGTCTGGCTCCAGAGCCTGAACACTAACCACTCTGCAAGCCTGCCTGTGCTGTGGGAGAGAGACAATGAGGGGTCACCAGGGCCAAGTCCTGTGAGATGACCGTCAGCATGTTTCTCCAGATCCTTGAAACAACAGACCAGGTGTTTGTGCACGCATGATGGTTAATGCAATCAGCCAGCTCCTGGATTCCTGCTGTGTGCTGGCCACTGGGCTGGACCCTGTGGAATGGACGGCTCCTATGCAAATCATGGCCCCAAAGACCCAGTTAGTACAAAAAGGTTCCAGAAATCATAACAAGAGATAAAATGGTGGATGCTGAAAGAGCATTATAAAGTGCTGCAAATTCATAAAGGACAAGGAGACTGTTTGCACCCATGGTATCAGGGAAGGCTTCTCAGAGGACTTGAAATAGTGGTAAAAGTTGGAAAGGGAGTGGAGGGAGGAAGGACCTTCCAGGCAGCAGAAGTTGAGCAAAAGTGGACAGATAGGAAAGAGAGGTTTTGTTCAGGGCACAGTAAATGGTCCAGTTTGGCCTCCTGGGATGGCCTGGAAGACCAGGAAAGCTGTCACCGGTGGGCCGCGTGGGAGGAAGAGGGGTATTCGTCAGAATCGGAATGGACTCAGAAGGCAGCTTAGCCAAACCCCTCCATTTACAGATGATGGAACCAAGATGTTGGGTACGTGACTCGCAGAATGACATAATTAGTTAGCGACAGAACTAAATCTCAAGCCTGGGGCTTGCCCCACATTTTCTTTGCACTCCGCAATGGGCACAAGCACGTGGGTAAATGGGTCTCACGATGCCAGCAAAGCTTTGCTTTTATATAATGCTATTCTCTGTGAGGGTGTCCAACTACATAGCCTGTATTTGGACCTAAGGATTTGGAGTCACTAGTAGCCAAATACAACCCCTGTCTGCAGGCAAGGGTACACACCCACTAAATACTGGGAGAAGCTGAGGCCCGGGAGAATTAAAGTTGGGTGCAGACACTTTGAAGAAGCTAAGCCTCCAATCCACAGTCCCCTAAATTCTGGAACTTCTGGCTTAATTACACTTCTTTAATAATCAGCCATCATTGCTGCATAACTTACGAGGCCTGGTTCCTGCTTGCCTCAGCTAACTCTGCTTCTCCCTCCCACTGCCCCTTTTCAATGAATCTAAAACTTTCCTTTCCTGCCCACTCACTTTATTTCTGTTTATCTTTTGGACTGCCACAATTAACATGTTAATTTAACACGTATAACCTGAAGGTCCAGGAACACTTTTAAATTCATGAAAAACACGCACAAGTAACTTGAGCTATAACCAAAGGTTTCGCTTGGCCTTCATTGTTTGCCTCAGGAAAACTCTATAAATGACATTAAACAGGCTTCAGATCTCCACCTCTAGAACTAAGAAATTAAGCGGTTATTCAGAACACCAATGATTATTAATTGAAAAGAAATAAGAAATCAGTATCACCATTCTTGATCCTGGCATTTTTTCTGATCTGGAGACGCTGTCGGCACAAAGCATTGTGACTTTCAAGAGCAACAGCGCCTCTGTGTGGTGATCATGTGCATTGCATTGTAGAAACGATTGAAAACTCGAGGCGGGAACGAGTGCTGGCCTCTAGCAAGGACCCCTATTCTCTGCCTAATAACTTTTGCTTTAAATCAATAGGCTGTTTCTGCCAAAACGATGAGTGCAGTTAGATTTTGTTGTACTGATATTGTACTATCTTCAAACTTGGAGAGGATCTCTTTTTCCCTGTGAAACAGGAAAGGGGCAGCAAACAGCATAGGTTGGTTGGAATAATTCCTGTGGTTCAACAGTGTGGGGTGAGTGGAAGGGATACTATTGAAGAAAGGGATGAGCTGGGCAGACGTAAAAATCGGTAGAGCTGAGGAGGGGCAGGATGGGCTGGGACCAGGAAATAGAGTGAAGATAAGGTAAGATTTACCTGGTAATAAAAATTATGGGAAATGACATAGTTTGTATTTTAAACTAAATAAAAGGCTGCATAGCAATGTCTTACACTCAAAACAAATAAAGTGGTGTCATCAAAATTCAGAATTCCCAGCTATAACATGACGCCACTGGAGGCTCCCTCCCCACCGGAAGCTGACCCTCTACACGTGCTGGAGAAAAAGATTTTGTTTCTCCTGATGGTCAGCTGCCCCTCCAGATGCCCCTAAAGTCACCTTGCCCTGACCTCTGAAAGGCCAAGTTAGAGGACAAGCACTGGACTTGAAACCTCAAGGCTGGGCTCTGTTCCCAGCATCAGTGGGGTACCTAGGGGAGACAGTGTTCGTCCCTGGTACTCTTACTGTCCTTCAGTTCTCTGTGGGCAGCACACGCTGTCTGCCTGCATCCTGCCTACAGCTCCCACCGCCTCCTCCCTTGGAGGCCCCTGTACCACTTAACCTGCCACATTCCACGGGGAAGCTGGGACTCAAGTATCCTCATCTGAAAAGTGGGAATAGTGTTCCATGGTGACCTCACACAGTCATTTCAAGGGTTAAATGGAATATGAGGCTAGACTTCTTATCTCATTGTAATGGTAACATGCCACTTTATAGCTGATACATAATATACTATATGTACATAATATAAAAGATACATATCTTTATTATATGTTATAATAAAGGGTGAGGTAACTTACTAATTTCTCGTTAGTGTCTACGTTCTTGGGGAAACCAAACCTAGAGAAATGAGAAGTCTGAAATTGTGCTGCGGAAAGGTGGCCCTAGAGCTCGGGAGTTGAGTGAGAGAAAGAAGTCTCGTTTGTTGTTGTTTCTTTTAGAAGAACTCAGGCCCAGTTCAATGAGCCAGCCCCGAGACTGGAAGTGCCCTGTGTACTCTGGGGAGTGGGCGCCCATGTGAAGGTGGGGTGGGGTCACACTTCAGGAGTTTCAAAGGGGCAAGTAAACTGATGTCACGCATGGAAGAATTTGCCATTCAATACGCATGGGAGGTCAAATACAAGTGGAGTCACTTATTAAGAATATGAAGAGGACTGAGAAAAGACAGCCCTGTGAAGATGGAGGCAGAGACAAGCCAAGGAATGCCGAGGATTGCCAGGAACCACCAGAAACTAGGACAAAGCATGGAACAAATTCCCCCTCCCAGCCTCCCAGAAGGACCAGCTCTGTCAACACTTTGATTGCAAACTTCTAGCTTCCAGAAGGTGGTCCTTCAGCAATGCTTTGAATGAGGACTCGACTTTGAAAAGAGTATTTCAGGAACCATTAGTGTCAAGGCTGGCTGACACAAGATTGTGAAATAGGCAGAAATTTGTCCCATTTATAGAGCCTTTTCTTTTCCACCCGTATTTCCCCCACGTAATATTTACCTGTCTCTCATGTGCCTGCTAAATGGCCTCAGGCTGGCTTTCTCCTCTCAAAAGCAAATGGCCAGTACCTAATTCTAACATATAATAGGAGATAGAAGTAACAGTTAGCAATTTATCCATTCCAAAATCATTTATCACATACAAATCATAAGTCAGTTCTCTTCCCCACCCCCAGGAATTCACAGACTAATTGAAAGCTTCATTTCCGTCCATTCATTTGTTCAGTGGTAGACAGGGGTTATGATGAGCAAAAGCAGACCCTCTCCTCCTGTGGCTTCCAGTCTCCTGGGGCATTTATTCAAGCCATACATGTGTACAGGTGGCATTTCAGGCATGAGTTGCTTCTACAAAATGGAGGTAGGAGGTGTCCTTCAGTTGGCACGTGCGTGGGGGTTTTCCTGGAAAGGCCTAGCTCGCGGCCTGTAGCTAGACAAACGCATGTCTCCTCTCCCAGGGTCATGAGGGCCGGGCAAATATCCTGCCCTGTCTGCTCTTTGCTAGAATCTCTCACATGTTGTAGTTTGAGTCCTTTGTGTTGCTTGCAGTACACTAATTTGGGGGTGAGTTTTCTGGGCACTTACTATTAGGTTGATGCAAAAGTAATTGCAGTTTAAAAGGTTAAACATAATTGCAAAAACCGCGATTACTTTTGCACCAAACTAATATGTTTTACTTCAAAAGAAAAATGTGGACTAGGAACAAGTGAAGTGTAACAAATAAATAATTAGAGGCTTGTTCAGTTTGGAGTCGGCAAACCATAGGACATTTCGACTTTTCTTGAGTTGATGAGGTCAAGCCCAGGGGCAGTAACCCTGAGATGCTATTTTTCTCTCTTACAGGCCTTTCTAAGTGAAAACCCTCAAAGGAAGCGTAATTCTTCCCTTGCTGGGATTCTTTGATTCAGAGAGAGTCTAAAAAGAGTCCTAAGGGATGGATAATATCTGCATTTAACTTGCTAATGAAATAAAAAGTTATATCATCGATGATTGTTCCTTTGGGGATGATGTGGAGCAAATTCTATTAATACTTTCTTTAGTGTCATTGTAAGTCTCATCCAGGGGCTCACATTGCAATTTCCTTAGCGTCTTGCTCCCGTAGATTCCATTCATTGTAAAAAGCCCTGAGATCCAAGAATTTGAGCCCTGGGTGGCGTTGCTATAATCTCTGTGTGGCTGGTCTTTCACTACAGTGGCATGTGTTTGGGGTCTGTGCTTATTTCCCTTTATAAACCCTTCAGTGATCGATGTTCTTATTCTGGATTCAGCTCTATGCTTTAGATGACACTCCAGCACTTATGACAGTGCCTGGCATATCGGAGGCATTCAGTAAGTATTTGCTAAGTAAATGGATAAGTGAATTCAACCAAAACTTATAAAAGCTCGTCCCTTAAAATGCCTTGAGAATAGTGCAAGCATGACACCAATGGTAAAAGAAAGAATTGATGGGTGTGAACATAAAATATATAAAAACTCTACCTCTAAAGGTGTCTTAAATGTGAGTGACAAATGGGAGGGGAAATTGTATGGCACAGATTTCAAAAGTGTTATACCCTTAATATTTCATAAGTTTCTGTTAATCAATATACAATGATAGACAAGAAGGCAGATACCCTGTGCTGTTAGGGTCCAAGGAAAGAAGCGTGAGTGTGCCTTCCAGAGGATGGAGAACTTGGTTTAGCATGTTCTCAAGGCCACTCATGCAATAGGTTCTGAAGCCTTGATAATGACCGAGAAATGGGCCGGCCCGGTGGCTCAGGCGGTTAGAGCTCCATGCTCCTAACTCCGAAGGCTGCCGGTTTGATTCTCACATGGGCCAGTGGGGTCTCAATCACAAGGTTGCCAATTCGACTCCTTGACTCCCACAAAGGATGGTGGGCAGTGCCCCCTGCAACTAAGATTGAACACAGCACCTTGAGCTGAGCTGTCGCTGAGCTCCCAGATGGCTCGGTTGGTTGGAGCACGTCCTCTCAACCACAAGGTTGCCGGTTCGACTCCCACAAAGGATGGTGGGCTGTGCCCCCTGCAACTAGTAACGGCAACTGGACCTGGAGCTGAGCTGTGCCCTCCACAACTAAGACTGAAAGGACAACACCTTGAAGCTGAATGGCACCCTCCACAACTAAGATTGAAAGGACTTGGAAAAAAGTCCTGGAAGTACACAGTCCTGGAAGTACACACCGTTCCCCAATAAAGTCCTGTTCCCCATAAAATCTAAAGAAAAAACAAAAAAAGGTTTGTAAAAAAGAAAATGACCCAGAAATATCACCGTCATAGGAGGTAACAAAATAACTATGTTTTTCCTATTGCAGCTGCAACAAGTTACCATAAATGTAGTGGCTTAAAACAACACAGTAGGAATGTATTATTTTATAATTCTGGAGGTCAGAAGTCTGAAATGGGTCTTGGCTAAAATCAAGGCAGAACCTTCTTCCTTGTGGAGGCTCTAGGAGAGAATCTGTTTCCTTGGCTTTTCCAGCTTCTAGAGGCTGCCTGCATTCCTTGACTCATGGTCCTTTCTTCTGTCTTCAAAGCCAGCAGCTATAGCTGGTGCTTTCCCTACCACCTCTTCCTCTTCCCTTCACTTCCCTCCCTACCCTCCCCCCCTTGCAACACACACATGCACGCACATGCACGCACGCCCCTCTGCTTCTGTCATCACATCTCTCTTTCACTCCTACCTCTGTCTTAGAAAGATTCTTGTGAGTACACTGGTCCCACCTGGAGAATGCAGGATAATCTCTCCATCTTGAAGTCCTCAATCGTATCTGCAAAGTCCCTTTTGCCATGTAAGGTAGATAATCACAGTTTCGGGGATTAGGACATGGACCTCTTTGGGGGACCGTTATTCTGTGTATCACCATGTGTAAGTAGAGCATTGGGACTTTGGAAACTATGCTTAAAGGGAGGTGTCTCCATGGGGAAAGGCACGCTTTCGCTCTTCTGCTTCTTCTTCTTCCTGCCTGAAGCTCAGATGGGACGTCTGATGCTTCCGCAGAAATTTAGAGCTATAATGTGACCCTGGGGATGGAAGCCAAGCACTAGGAGTGTGGAAGAGAAATATTAATGTGTGGATGCCTGAGGTCCCCGTATGGCCACCTCCAGACTTCTTTTACCAAATATACTTCTATCTTGTCTAAGCCACTGTTATTTTGTTTGGTTGTTTGCTTGTTTGGTTGGTTGGTTGGTTGGGCTTTTCTGTAATATGCAGCTGAACCTAATCTCAGTCCCTCAAAACTATACACAACTCTCTTCCGAATAAACCCAAGTGTGGGTCTCTCAATCTACTACCTTCCCATCAGCATGGAGATGACCATCCCTGAGGAGATGTATTAGAAAAATGGACAGTGTTTTTATCAGGTATTGATCAGATACCAGCCTTTCGTTCTGCCTACAAGCCGAGCCATACAACCTTGATATTAACCTGGGCTTTTAAGGCCATTCAGGGCTTTGACGATATTTGACTATAATACCACCAGGAGAATCAGCGTGGGCAGGAATGGGCTACTGACATATCAAGTTCTAGTCCTCAGTAACTTAGAATAGAGCCATGGGTCGGCCCCTCTTCTTTAACATACGTGTAAATAACATGCAATAGCAAATAGCAAGATAACTTTCTACACCAAAGATCTGGCCTGTCTTCCTATCAAGATTCAGGAGTGGCCCTAAGAAGTAACCAACTCCATCAAAACCAACATCTGGGGGGTGGGGGGTAACAGCATAGTTATTAACTACACCAAAATGCAAATCATTGGTTTGGGCCACTTCAGTCTTTAATGTGTTAATCAGATATGTATTGAAAATTTGTGATGTACCCCTTGCAGTGACTCAGGGAGGCAGAGCTGAGGTGACAGGGGTCTCTCTCCTTATGGACCCCAAATGCACTAATGGAGAGACAGGCCAAGAAATGAGTGCCATAGACCCTACTATTTTGTTTTATTATTTCTAGGAATTGTAAACTACATTCTGTGTTCACTTTCAGCTGCTATCCTTCACTGGGGTTTCCTCATACAGCTCTCTCCCCATTCAGTACTTGGGTCCTGTTGTATTCTCGGTATTTAATTCTAGCAATATCTTTAATTCTTCACTGCCTCAAATCTAATCCATGTTAGAAGTAGGGGCAGGGGCAATGATGAGGAAACAGTGCTAGAAAAGATAAATGCGTGATGGGTTTTATATTTTTTCTGTCCTTGTAATACGCTTTACCCACTTGGGAATATTCTCAGCATGTTCTCCCAACAAAAGCCAGCTTCTCTCGGTGTGGAGTCAACTGGTATGCAGTGAGGACCCAGCTTAGGAAGATGCCCGACTCCTGATGACATTCCCACCTCAAAGTCTTCTGACATGGGTGGGGGCTGAGTGACTGTCCCTCAGAAGCAGTGCTCTCACAGCAGAGTCTGGCCACTGGCTAGGCCAGCTCCAGAGGCACACAACATGCTTTCAGGGAGTCTGCTGTAATTTAGTCATAA